>NC_056630.2:241453435-241777601 GCF_002870075.4 Lactuca sativa
CAATACTGACTTAGTAAAATAACTAACATGCGAAATTAAAAAGACACAACCACTTCGACTTTTACAATAAAAATGACTCTACAAGTCCAAAACATATCAAGAAACAAATCTAGACTAGTTTCCTAAGCTTGTGAAGGGATTAGGGCCATTTTTACACACCTTTGGGGTGTTTATGGTTTTGGGAGATCCCCAAACCATAAACACATATAAATGAGGGATTTTGGTGGTTTTCATGTGCTAAACACATCAAGGAAGGATTCTATGTTAATACCCAAGGCTTAGGATAAGATAAAGCACACTTTGGCACCCTAAATAGGGTTTACGGTCGAAGGTTTTCTTGGACCCTAAACACCTTTGATCTTGGTGTTTTTGGGGTGTTTTCTACTCCTACCTACATTAGGGTACGAGTCTAGGCTAGTTTTATTGCAAGGGGAAGGGACTAGGGCACTCATTTGTCCCTTAAAGAAGGGTTCATGGTCCAAGATGTTCTTGGGCCGTAAACTCTTTGATCTTGATGTCTTCATACGATTTCTAGGTTATTAGACACATAACAAGCTCTATAATACACTTAGATAGAAGTACTCATGATTTGGGACGAAAGGCCGAAGATCCGTGAGAGAGAATTTAGCTTTTCTCTAGTTGGCAGAAAATATTTTATTCAGGCAGCGAACTTTAATATCATAGAGTTTTGGAATAACAGAGTTGCACAAAAACCCTAGTGCATCCTCTCTCCTGATATCTCTTTAAGTGTAAATCCTTACATACTCAAACTTATACTAAAAGTCTGAAAATTTACTGCAACTGTTCTAACTTCTATTGACTTGGTATTATTTGTACATAATAGAAATTTCGGGTTGTCATATAGCCATTGCTGCATTTCATGACTATGAAATATGGCAAATTTATGTAAAAACCTATTTCCTTAATAGGAAGTTGGCTGAGGATGTTTAAATGATTCAGCCAGAGGTTTTTGTCGATGCGAAGCATCCTAATAGAGTGTGTAAGCTTGATAAATCCATTTATGGATTGAAACAAGCATCTCGTAGATGGAATCTTTTTTTCGATGAGAAATTCAAAGAGTTTGGCTTCCTGCGATGTGAGGATGAATCATGTGTATATATCAAATTCAGTGGGAGTATAGTTAGCATCCTCGTATTGTGTGCCGATGACATACTACTCATAGGAAACGACATCCCAACCCTGCAGGAGGTTAAGTCCTGGCTTGGGAATTGTTTCGCTATGATGGACCTCGGAGAGGCTGCCTATATTCTGGGTATAAGGATAGTGAGAAACAAGAGTAAAAGACTAATAAGGCTTAGTCAGAATACTTATTTGGACAAGGTACTAAAATTTTTTAGTATGGAGAATTCCAAAAAAGGGGAGTTGTTGATCTAAAGCAATGCCCAGTTTAGTAAGACTCAAAGCTCGATTACCGAAGTCGAGAGAGAAGAGATGAGCTGAGTACCTTACGCTTCCTCAGTTGGCTCGATCATGTATGCTATGACTTATACTCACCCTGATGTGGCCTTCGCTTTGATCATGGTCAGCAGATATCAAGGGAACCCTGGCAGAGCACATTGGACCGCAGTCAAGAATATTCTTAAGTACCTTCAGAGGACCAAGGAATGGTTTCTAGTCCTCGGTGGGAGTGACGACTTAAGGGTGAGAGGGTATAGGGACGCCAATTTTCAGACCGACCGGGACAACTACCGCTCTCAGTCGGGCTGGGTCTTTACCCTGGATGGAGGAGCAGTGACATGGAAAAGATCCAAGCAAGAGAGTGTAGCTGATTCAACGTGCGAATCAGAGTATATAGCGGCGAGCGAAGCGTCAAAGGAGGTGATATGGTTGAAGAACTTCATTGGAGACCTTGGAGTTGTGCCAGCCATAAAGGAGCCTATGGAGATTTTCTGCAAAAATGATGGTGGGGTTTCCTTGACCAAGGAACTGAGGGACCATGGCAGCTCCCAACATATCGACAGGAAATATCACTTTATGATACATCGGGTAGAAGAGGAACTCCTCGTGGTAAAGAGGGCATCGTCAGAGGATAACCCAGCAGATCCGCTTACGAAGGGACTGAGTAGGGTGAAACACTTGCAACATGCTAGGAGCATTGGGCTGAAGGACGATATTAGTTTAAATTAGATTGCTTCGAAACGTGTAATAGACAAATTGTAATTAACATTTGATGATTAAATAAAGGAGTATTATTTATAAGTAAAGCTACTGTCTTGTGTTAATTATTTACCTATTGTTTCACTTCGCATGTTTTGACTTCCTGAATAATAAGATTATTTGAATGGTCCACAGTCGCTCATACTTTGGAAGTAAGTATGAAAGAAGACTATCATGAATTGGTTTGTAGATTGTATAAAGTGTATTAAACATAGAAAAAGTTTGCTGCAACGTTCATGAGTGCTTATGAAATAAGATTTGAGCATTGGATTAAACCCACGCTTGCTGGCATCAATTCATGGAATTTATCACGAGTGATCTCAAGACGATAATATCATATAGTCTTTAAACCTAGATATATGGTTTATTTTTTGCGAGTTGATTGTGCATTGATAATGCATAAACACATCAGTAACTTGATGTTATAAGACACATTGTTATGCACGATTTGATGAGTGAATAGTAAATGCATATAAGTTGAAGTTTATTTGCTCCTTTTATCCAAAGAGGGTAAAAGCGATATATCGGCCCCTCGATGATTTGGTTTGACTTATGTGTCGAGCCGGGTCGGGACTAAATTGATGTGTTCAATTAAGTTCTATGTCAGATAAATCAGAGATCGAGAAACAAACTGCTGAACAATAAGTATGACTATGGTACATGTAATTGTCTGCATGATATCTTGAATGGAGGACTATACGATCCCTTATCTAAGGGACAGGTTATTGATAAGATCAATAGTTTTGAGAATTGTGATTGCTAATCGGATCCTGAAGTCATACTTGCATTTTTAGTTATTAGACTTGTCCAAGTGGGAGACTGTTTGATTAGTGTCTAAGTCTATAACTATATTTGGTATGTACTTGACCCGGTTGTTGCATGGTCCTTTTGGGTTCCCTTCGACAAAGCAACTTGACTGGATGAATTATAGAGAAAGAGGATATTATGGTTTATTAACATACTATAAGAATAATATATTAAAAAAGAAATCATATTTATTTAATTAACATTGGTGAATAATTAATTAAGAATTAATTTTGTTGTCAAAAGAGGTTATTCGAATTAAAGGGACTGAATTTATATTTATGTGATAGTGTAAAGTTGGGTAAGGAAACCCTAGAGTATAGGGTGGACAAATTCTAAGGATAAGACCTTAAGGAATTCGTCCAAAGGGGTTCTAGAATTATCTTATAGGCAGCTTGGTCGCTAAGTAACCAGATAAGGATAATGACCGAAACCCTAATTTCCACACCTATATAAAGACCCCTTGGGCATGAGAATTCGGCTACATCTTAACCCTAGAAGTCTTGGAGCCAATTTTTCCCTCTCCCCTCTCTTTCTTGTTTCATCCAATTGCTTTTGGTGTTTGTGATTCATTAGAGGCACGACATTTGGAGTGCTAAGTTTCTCAAAGCTTCAATATCTACAATCAACAATCAAGGTATCCATCTAACTTGTCTATTTGATATTCAATTGTTTTATTTTTGTATGCTAGTTTAGGGTTTAAAAGCTTTGGATAAATGTGCATGTAGAATAGAGAAACCTAGATCCAAAGCTTTAGGGTTTTTTTATGTGCACATAGGAATGTTCTTTTGCTCAAAACCCATTACCTTAGTACCTTAAGATTCCTTCTTGAGTCACATACAGATCTGGTGCTTTTGGTAGTACCGGCCAAATATTACCTTCCCATGAATCTGTATTTTCCTCAAGTCGTCCTCTCAAGACCCTAAGTCACAAGAACTATATTCCTCAAGGGTATCTCTACACTGACCCTGCAGGTTTCTCAGAACCACTACTAAGCATCTAGGAACTCATCCTAGACTGCTACCCAATACCACTCTGCCTCGCAAAGATCTCCGTTATCCTCTTCATTTGCTTCGTGCATGCCGATCATACACTATATAGGACTCAATAGATAGTCGATTAAATGATTCTACCATAGTCCACAACCAAACAATGATTAGGAAGAAAGGCTAAATCAGGCATTTTAAGTCTACAGAATCCTAACTATGTACAATTATGCAGTATACACTAAGCAAATAGCAATGATAAGTTCAATCTCATAAAAGCAACCTCCTAGGCTAAAGACATCACAAATCAGGGAACCCTAACATATTCTTCCTGAACGATCCTTAGCCTATCACCTAACATGCAGTTCTGTCATTTCATACGATATTAGCTCAACACTACACACAAAATAAATAAATAAATTTTCGGAAACTACT
This sequence comes from Lactuca sativa, assembly GCF_002870075.4. NCBI lineage: Eukaryota > Viridiplantae > Streptophyta > Magnoliopsida > Asterales > Asteraceae > Lactuca > Lactuca sativa. Next base: position 241,457,839 of record NC_056630.2, read on the forward strand.
GCTCAAGCTCTACCTGATTTTACACACTGCTTCATCCAGTTTTCTCCTTTGAAATTCTTTCTTTCTTTTTGAAAAGTTTTCATGAAAATCCTCAGATCCTTAGTTTGAGTTTGGAATCCCATGAGTGTTGACCCAAATCCCTCAAACTAGGGTTGTGATACCAATTTGTAACATCTACATTTCCAAACCAAACTTTTCATTTTTAAATTCATAAAAAAAACATTATTCATAAAAACCATCTCACTAAAATCGCAAAATATAGATCATCATCAAAATATCAAAGTGTCTCAAAAAATTTGGAATCATAAACTGCAGGCGAGTGTGTACAATCAAGTCATCGCCTTCCCACGATCCTTAGAAGTACCTGGAAACACATTTAATCAAAAACTGTAAGCATGGAGCTTATTGAGTTCCCCAAAATACCATATATATAACACAACAGAAAATAAACAACTATCAATCATCAACAACCTTGTACAATACCCGAAGTCTCAGTGGGAAAACAACACGCCTGGTAGGTTATCAGCAACCCTGGAGACTATCTGAAGTCTCAACACACATAATACCACATATCACAGTAAGTGCACATAGACCCAACTAGTCATCATAAATATAAATATATTCTACCACACAGGTAACAATACTGAGGAGGCTCACTTTGTATAGATGACTGATAGAACTCAAACCCGAACTGCCGGAAGTAGACTCCTCCTTCAAAAGACGGACAAAGTGATGTAGATTCTGGATGTAAAGTCTTGAATGCACCATGAATTCTTGAATAATATTCCTTCATAACCAAGAACAATCAAGGATCACTCTCAAGCTCCAAATCTCACTCACAAGGGTTAGGGATTCGATTTTAGGGTTAAAGAGTTGCACGACTAGGCTAATCATAAGGAGGTCCAAGGGGATTAAGATGTTAAAATAGGGGACACAACCCTAAAAATTTAGGGTTAAAGAGTTGCACGACTAAGCCCGACATACTAACATGTGCGCCCAACGTACTCCAATTTTTGACATGTTACAAGTCGATGACTTATGCTCGACGTACAACCTTGTATGCCCAACGTAAGGGCCTTAATTGCATATAATCTAAAATGACAAGGGTTGAAATGGAAATGCCTGGAAACGGGTGTTACAGCCCGGACACCTGTCGTTCTACCTTAGGAAACAATGTAACTTGATTTCTTGGTCATCCAAATGTTAAACAACTATTTCTCGATCTAGCACTGAAGCGGAATATAGAGAGGTTGCTATTGTAGTCGCCGAAATTTGTTGGATACGTAATCTACTTTTAGAGCTTGTTCTACCACCTCGACACGCATTATTGGTCTGTTGTGATAATGTAAACACCATTTATTTATCTCAAAATCCAATTCAGCATCAACGTGCCTAGCACATTGAGATCGATATTCATTTCGTTCAAGATAAATTTCAAAGAGGGCAGATTCTAGTGTTACATGTACCGTCAAGATATCAGTTTTCCGACATTTTTACAAAAGGCCTACCTCGTGTCCTCTTCGATGGTTTTTGTTCCGGTCTGTGCATTTGTCAACCTCCTCTTGAGGGGGTATATTAAACTAGCTGATTATATTGTGATAATTTGTATTATTTGTATTTTAGAGGTTCTCAAGTGTAAATATTGTAACCTATTTATATTCAAAACGTCATCTATTTCATCTTACATATCCTCAACACTTTTCCTGCATTTTTTGGTCAAAATATCCGAGTAATCTCTTCGAGATTAGGGGTCTAAATCCTCCTAGGGTTGAGCTTCTATATTCTAGGTGAAGCACCAACTTTGATTTATGATTCAGGCATAAAAGACCCCAAAATCACTAAGAAAAAATAAACAACCTCAAGAAAACACAACAATTGCGAAAAATTCTAGAAATAGAAAGTAGAAAGCGTATGTTTTATTTAGGACCAATCAAATTCATACGTGACTTTGGTCGAGGACTGGGACTAGTTGAGGATTTGACTTGAAGCTCCTAGTCTGGAGATTGGTTATGTAAACCTCTAATGTGAGAATAGGAGTCTAAAGGACCACACATAACCCGATTGAGGACCGTGTCTTAAACAACCTTATTTATTTTGTTAAGGAGCTTGCTTAGATTCTGCACATGGAAGGAGACTAAAAGGCCAAGGCTAACACTCTTACATATAAAGTAATGCTTTAAATTGTATTTTGAATTGAATAATAGAATCGTACAGCAGGAAGGTATATATATATATATATATATATATATATATACAACTACAGATCATAACCTAAACTAGAGATAAACTAGGAACATATACAGGAGCAGGTACAACAACTATGACTAAGTAAATATATTTAATATGTAACACGTGTGGAATAATATATTCAGTTAATACGCCCCCGCAAGATGGAGGATCCACCGGATATGCCAATCTTGGAACGTAACCTCTGAAATGGACCACGAGAGAGAGGTTTGGTGAAAGCATCCGTGAGTTGGTCAAAGGAGTTGACATGTCGAACAACAAGAGAGCCATCTTGAACTTTTTCTCGAACAAAGTGGTAGTAAAGTGCCACGTGTTTCATTCGTGAATGATAAACCAGATTGACACACGAGTATGTCGCGCCCATGTTGTCACAGTAGAGTGTTGGTGCTGAAGGTGATTTGATGCCGAGCTCAAGAAGAAGATTTTGAAGCCACATAACTTCTGAGGCTGCATTGGCCAATGCTTTGTATTCTGCCTCTGTGGAGGACCTTGACACTGATTTTTGTATAGCTGATCTCCATGATACAATGTTTGAGCCAAGAAACAACTAGTAGGCAGTGGTAGAGCGACCCCCACATGCGATTCCTCCCCAATCGGAGTCCGAGAAAGCGGTAAGTTGGATAGAAGAGTTCTTGTGTAAGTAAAGAGCATGATGAATAGTACCTTTGAGATAACGAAGCACCCGTTTTAAGGAGTGCCAGTGAGTTTGTGAAGGCGCATGCATAAACTGACACAACTTGTTGACCGCAAAGGAGATATCAGGCCTAGTGAAGGCCAAGTACTGGAGAGCGCCCACTAGTTTCCGGTAGGGTGTTGGATCTGTGCGTGCGGACCCATCATGTAAGGTGAGAGAGACTGATTAGTTCACCGGAGTTGTGACATCTTTAGCACCGTTCATGTGGAAGTGTTCGAGTAAGTCATGGATATGATGATGCTGAGATAAAAACAGTCCGGTAGAGACAGGGATAACCTCAACACCGAGGAAGTGATAGAGAGAACCAAAGTCCTTGATTGAGAAGCGTTTGGCTGGAGAGGAGACAAAAGAGTCTAGAAAGGAGTTGTTGTTGCCTGTAAGGACGAAATCGTCAACATATACTAAGAGGTAATTGATGATGCCATTAGAATTGTAGATGAATAAACATGGATCAGCTCTAGACTTACGATAACCGATAGAGACAAGAAATGAGGTGATTTCAAGGTACCACGCACGTGGGGCTTGTTTTAACCCATAGAGAGATTTTTTTTAGTTTGCAAACATGAGTTGGGAAGTCAGGGTGAGTGAAACCAGGAGGCTGAGACATGAAGACCTCTTCATGGAGAGTACCATGAAGGAAGGCTTGTTGACATCTAATTGACGAAGTGGCCAATTATAGGAGAGGGCTATCGATAAGACTGTACGGATGGTTACGGGTTTGGTGACTGGACTGAAGGTGTCAAAGTAATCCTTGCCATATTGTTGTAGAAATCATTTGGCTACAAGACGTGCTTTGTATTTGGAGATAGTGCCATCCGGGTTGCGTTTAATGCGAAAAATCCATTTACATCCTATTGGAGTGTGATTGGATTTTGGAACGAGCTCCCATGTTCCATTTTGGATAAGGGCGTTGAACTCTTGGTCCATTGCTTCACGCCACTGTGGGTCCTTGAATGCTTGTGTATGGGTAGTGGGTTCAAGGATTCTTGGAAGGGGATGTAAGGTAGTAGTATTTACAAAGGAGGGGTTAAAATATTTTCAGTTGGCTTTGCGAGGTCGAGTGGTGGGAGGTGGTGGTGGAGAGGGAGATGGTTGAGGAATAGGTGAAGGTTATGGAGAGGCCTCGGATTGGGGTGATTTTGGTTGAGAAGAGTGAGGTGTGGAAGGGGTTGGCGGTGTGTCCGGTTCATGGTTATTGGTGGTTGACAGTATGTGTTCAGGTAATGGATCAAGCTGTTGGATCAGGGGAGGTGCTGAAGTAGACATGGTAGTATCTGGGTGTGTGTATGACGTTGATGAGGGAGTTAAGAATAGGTCGGGTGTTGGTAGTTTGTCTAGGATTGTGGTGTTGTGATATGGGAACTGTGTGGGTATGAACTCAACATGTCTGGAGTGGTAGAGTTTCTTTTTTTGTGTGTCGAAGCATTTGAAGGCTGATTTGGATGAGGAATATCCAAGAAATATACAAGGTGTTGATCTTGGTTGGAGTTTTGATGTGGTATAGGGGCGTAGCCAGGGGTAGCACAGACATCCAAACGGTTGGATTTTATGGTAATTTGGAGGTTGGTTAAATAGGCATTCATAGGGAGATTTGTTGTGATTGATGGAAGTGGGGAGTCTATTGATTAGGTAAACAGCGGTTTGGAATGCATGGGACCAGAAGGTGAGCAGAAGGTGTGCATGGTGGAGAAGGGCTAGACCAGTCTCGACAATATGTCGATGGCGGCGTTCAACTGTACCGTTTTGTTCAGGTGTATGAGGTGGTGCAGTGTAATGGGAGATGCCATGTTTTTGAAGGTAGGGTAGGAGGCCTTGGTGTTCACCACCATTGTCACTGAAAAGAGAGACAATAGGATGTTGAAAAAACTTTTCAACAAGTAGTTTGAATTGGGGAAAAATGGCAGCAACATCACTTTTGTGGGAGACCGGATAAAGCCAAGTGTATTTGGTGAAATAATCCACAAAGAGAACATAATAGGAGTATTTATCAGTTGATTTTTTGACAGGTCCCCATACATCAGAGTAAATAAGATGAAGTGGTTTTGTGGCAACAAAAGTATTTTAACCAAATGGTAACTTGTGACTTTTATTAATAGAACAAGAAGAACAATGAACATCAGTCTCTGACTTGAACTTAAAACCTAGCTTGGAAACAAGTTGTTGGAAGACTTGACGCGACGGATGACCGAGTTTGTGGTGTAGTAGAAGTGGCGAATGTTTTATTGTGGAATGGATGAAACGATTTGTAGTGACTTGGCAAGGTAAACTCTATCAGCCCTCTCTCCTCGCATGAGTCGCGCCCCCGTGCTCAGATCCTTCACAAAAAAATGAGATGGAAAGAATTCCACCGAAACATGATTAGTATCACACAATTCACCAACAGATACAAATTTTTATGTAATTTTGGAACATGTAGCACATTAGAAAGAACTAATTTTTTTTGTGGAGTATGAATGTATGAATGGCCAGTATGTGTAATAGGCAGACTTGTACCGTCACCGAGTACTATCTCATCAGAGCCTCCATACTCATAGACTTGATGAAGAGTGTTGCGATCAGATGCAACATGGTTCGAGGCACCGGTGTCAAAGAGCCACTGTGTAGAAGCTGGTGTTGAGGTAGTAACATGAGCTGTTGGGGTTGGAGGTTTTGTGGTGTCAGTGGTAATGTTGTGTTCTCTGAGGAATCGTTCTAGCTTGCGACATTCTTTGGTGAGGTGTCCTGGGATATTGCAATATTGACAGAACTGGTTGCTACGATTGGGCCGGTAGGTATTAGAATTTTGATTGTTCCACTGTGGTTGTGCACCACGTGACTGATAGGATGACCGGTTGTTTCGATTGTTTGAGTTGTTATTGTTGTACCTGTTCTGAACCCCTGAGTTTCTAGAGGTGTAATTAACCGTGGTTGGAATGGAATCGGATATGGGAGTGGTTTCTTTGAGTGCTCTTTCAAAGTCAGTGAGTCGATCAAAGAGTTCAGAGTACGAGAGAGGAGTGTCTCGCACCTTGATGGCAGCTGTAATTATACTGTAATCATCGCCTAGTTGAGACAGAGTGTGCACCATAAGATCTTCTAAAACAGGGCTTTATGCTAATGCTAAGTCATTAGCTATGGATCGCATCTCTTGGAGATATTCAGTGATCGACCTGGTCCCTTTAAGGTTTTTAACTAGTCTGGATTTAAGAGAGATGATACGTGACCTTGATGAGGAGGCAAAGCTTCAGTTTAATCGATTCCAGGCTTCTCGAGCCGTTGTGGCTGATGAGACAAGAGGCTAAATTGCATCTGGACAGCTTCCTAGTATGGCACTGAAGATCATCTGATCTTTGCAGAACCATAGACGGCAATCAGGATTGGTTGTCGTTTTGCCCTCTTTGTCTGTGAGGGTTGTCGCCGGTGGGCCAAAGGTGATGTGGTCGTCGAGTTCAAGATTAATTAGGGTTGATTCAACCTGCTTCCTCCATACTGGGTAATTGTTTGGAGTGAGTTTGATAGTGAGATGAGTGGCGGCAGTAATTTGGGTGTTGTTTTTGGTTGCCATTGATTGATTGTTGATCGATTGAGTGAGAGAAAATTTGTGTGGACCGGTTTAGATCTCGTGAGAGTTACAGAGCTCTGATACCATATAAAGTAATGCTTTAAATTGTATTTTGAATTGAATAATAGAATCATACAGCAAGAAGGTATATATGTACAACTACAGATCATAACCTAAACTAGAGATAAACTAGGAACATATACAGGAGCAGGTACAAAAACTATGACTAAGTAAATATATTTAATATGTAACACGTGTGGAATAATATATTCAGTTAATATTACACATCTCTACTATTGGGCCAATATACATACATGTTAAATAGTTAACTAAGTTTTTAAAAAATGAGATATTACTAAGGATACACTTGTTACACAAGATAAGATAAAACATGACAAAACAAGTTGTAATGCATTTACACCCCGTTCCCGAGTTCAACTTAACGAGAGAAAGGAAAGGAAATGAGTGGAAATAAGAGGAAAATAAAAGAGATTGGTGTTCCCGAGTTTCATTAAAGGATGGAATTGGAAGGAAGTGGAGGGAAATGAGAGGATCACTTTCCCTCCTAACTTTGATTCCGATTTGGGAGGATTTGGAAAGAAAGAACAAAATGATTCATTTTCCTTCCACTTCTCTCCAACTCGGGAACACGAAAGAAAATTTTGTTTTCTTTTCATTTCTCTTCTTTCTCTTGTGACTTTCTTTTCTCTTCTCTTCTTTTCTTTTGTTAAACTCGGGAACGAGGCATTAATGTGCACATGACTGAAACATGTGTGCATGAAAACGAGAACGGTTTAAAAAAAAATCTCAGCCAAAAATGTGGAACAAGATGACTTACTCATTATGAATGTTGTTTTGTCCGTGAATACAACTCTTATCATCATCATCAAACATAGTCATACAATGATCATCGAGTCTCTAAAGCCATGATTTGATTGAACAAACATTTATATACACAAGAATCGTATCTCAGCATGTAACCCAATTTCATATCTTTGGATTTCATTAAACCATTGAAGTGCTAAACAAAAGAACAAAATACAAAACAAAAACAAATGGACGTTATACAGAAAAACATTATACACGTAAAATTGACATGAATCATATCTAAAGAAAGACACACAATCTTTGCTTGCTACGCCTTTTCTTCAGTTTTGGTGGTTGTAACACAACCCTAATCGCAGCATCAAACACAGCTTTGACATTCTGATAATAATCACATGAATCAATAAAACCAAAAATCAAAAAAGATTAAAACAACTTTCACCTTACAATTTTTATAAAATAAATATTTCAAACCTGTTGAGTCTTGGAGCTACACTCGATGTATACAGCTGCACCAATAGTTTTCTTGAGTTCTTCCCCCTATCCAAATTAGTTTTACTTCACATCCTTAATATTTGAACTTTTCTAGATTTTATAATGAATCATGAAAACCATAGGGGTGTAAAGTGTAATTCTTGAAAAGGTGAAGGACTTACCTGGGAAGTTGTAATCGGAGTGGCATTTGGATGATCACTCAAGTATTGTTTGTCTTCGCGTAGATCTAAAGAATTCCAAAAGCATAAAGAAAATGATTATGAGTAAATTCCTCGCAACCAAATCACATGATACCATATTGTAAATAAAAATAATTAATAAATACATATATTGAAACTTATTAAAAATAAAAAATGTTTTATGACAAAAAAAAAAAATTGGAACAATAGAATGTTACCTAGTTTAGTCCCCACTAGCACAATGGGCACAGTTGGAGCATAGTGTCTCAACTCTGAGATCCACTGCAAATAACATAAATGTAACATTTATTTAGAAATTAAAAAAAAAAAAAAAAAATTTACTAATTTTAAGCAATTTTGTTACTTATTAACAACTACCAAACATCTAAGACAAACATTTTACAAAAAATGCAACCTTTATATAGAAAAAAATGTAACATTTATTTAGGAAAAATGTGCAATTCTAATTTCTAATTCAAAATCAGTGTCACAATTCTATTACCAAAGAGAATTTATGTGGGTGTTTTATATAAATTAGGGACACAATGACTGAAGTGAAGAAGAAGAAATTGAAGAAATTGAACAGAATGAAGAGAAACCTTCTTGGAGATGTTTTCATAGCTGGGTCTGCTGATAAGAGAGAAAGCCAATAGAAAGACATCTGCTCCTCTGTAACTCAGTGGTCTGAGTCTATTGTAATCTTCTTGACCTGATTTATCATCAATTTACACCTTTCGTGATGTTAATTTATCACAAATTTCATGATTAATCCATCAATTATGACTATCAGCAACTCGAAATGCATCAATTTCGTTAAAGCGTATCGCAGTAATCACGTAACCTAATTGGATCGGAATTCGGAATAGAGGTAATAGACAGTGATTACCTGCAGTATCCCAAAGGCCGAGATTAACAGTGCTTTCACCAACAACCACATTAGCGCTGAAGTTATCGAACACAGTAGGAACATAATCCTACAGAGAAAACAGAAATCGAACTCAGATAACTAAAAGCTTGTATGGATTCTTCGATTACGAGAGATGATGAAATGAAATGCGTACGGTGGGGAAGGTATTGCTGGTGTAGGAGATGAGCATGCACGTCTTTCCGACGGCGCCGTCGCCGACGGTGACGCATTTGATGAATCTCGCGGCGGCCATGGTTTTGTGATTGAGATCGGTGGTGTGTTTGTAAGGGGGAAGATTGAAGAAGATGAAAAGGAAATGGCGAGTGGGAGAAGGGTTTAAATTTTGAATAAAAATGGAGGGGTCGTTGTAGTTAAATGCACCATTTCTTCGATCAACTTTTCCTTATAAATTAATTTTTAATCATATAAAAATATTTCTAATTTAAATATTTAATTATGGAAGTTTGAAAATTACTCAAAAACAAACATGATTGTTTATTTAAGATAATATAGCGAAAGGTGATGGTTATGATTTTAATTAAATGTAAAAATTATACAACCGACTTGAATACTTGTTATTATTATTTTTATGAAAAATTATGCCTTTTTGTTGCTGATTTGGTATAGTTTATATTTTAAATTGTGTGTAAAATTAAAGGTTATAAATGTATAGAAAAGAGAACGGTGTTATTTTCTTTTTGAATTTATGCACTTCTTTTTTACTACTTTAGTGCTTTGTTTGTTAGACTTTATAATGATTGAAATTGGGTATAATGTTGCTTTAAGTGGAAGGACAGATTTTAAAGAGTAAAGAAGATTGTGGTGTTTGGTTTATATGGAGTTTGGTGTTGGTATTGGTGTTGGTTGGACAGATGTTTTTAGTCTTGTTGATATTATCATTTTAAGGTAACAAAAGAATCAAATTTTCTCTCACGAGAACTTAAGTTTGATCAAGTCATATTTGGGACGAAAAGCACCGAGAAGGTTATGATTTTTGGTTTCATTATTTCACACTCGTTTTTTTGGTCGTCCAATAAAACTACAAATTTATTGTCAAGGAAGTTAGATGGTTCAAAAACAAATATCGATTAATTTTGTGGGCAATTATTTTTTCCCTCTAATCATAGACCCTCCTACTATGTGCAAATACGGGTTGATGCTTGTAGATCAACATTCAACAAGCATAAACAACCAAAACTATCATATGCTTAACAACAATGTTAAAACTCGAATATTATCATGAAGATGTGATCAGAACAGGTCCTATATGGTAGTAATATTGATTTCCACACCACCTTTTACTTTGAGAACTTCATTTTTACCATATGTGTCATAGACATGGATTCCCCATCGTAGTTATAAGGTTTTATTCCATTCAACTTAATCCGCGAGATGTATTTACAATTATATACAATGCAAGATAACAACAATAACTGATTTATGGGAATACCTACACATAATTTATTTATCAAGGCTTATCGCTAATACTCCCCCTGAAGCGTGTGGCAAACAAACACGCAACTTGGCACGGAACTGCTCGAATAGTGGGCATTGAAGACCTTGGTAAATATGTCAGTCAACTGTTACGAAGTTGGAACAAATTTGGTGTGTAATTGTCTAATTACTAGAACAAAATGATAGTCGATGTCCATATAAATAAAACAAAGACCATAGGAAAAATTAAATGAAGACCATAGGATAAAGTTTCGTTGACATATCATACAATTCTTTTAACTGCTTGAAAGTGATCAGTAGAATGTAAAATTTGGCTGACTTGTCAAGGCGAGTGATGGTAGGATCTAAACAACTATAGCCCTCGTAATGAGGACTATATCCGATAAAAATACATGAGGCGTTGTGAGGGGCAAATTTGTTAGGTGAACAATTGTGCACGTATGGAAAAACCCGATATCCAAAAGCCCCAAAAAATATCATAGTTTAGTGGTGAATGAAACAACATTTCGAATAGGGTTGTTTGAGCAAGAATCTTTGATGGAGGACTGTTGATAATATAAGTAGCAGAGCTCAAAGCATAAACCCAAAAGGAAGTTACGACAGTAGCATTAAAGAGCATTGCTAGGCTGGTTTAGGTAGTATGACAATGTGCCCATTCAGTTCGACCGTTTTGTTATGAAGTATGAGAGCATGTATCATAAGAAAGGCATGAACATGGATGTTTGTGAACTCGGTTCCACCATCACTCTTAAAAGCTTTTATTTTATAAGAAAATTTAGTTTGAAGAAATGCTATAAAAGCTTTTAATAAATTTAAGAACTCAAAATTCATCGGCATGAGATAAAACCACGTGAAGTGTGAAAATCATCAACAAAATATACAGTAATATAAATATCATTGTTTGGAAGGAACAAGTTTTGTCCCCATAAGTCACAATGAACTAAATCAAAACACATGCAAAGAACGTTTTTCATTAACTGAAAATGGTAATTATTTTCTTTTAGAAAGATGATAAGAAAACATACACAAAGTTTGGGTAAAAATGAAGTAAACGACAAACAACCCAATTTATTTAATAAGGAAATTGTGTCAAAATGAGCATGACCTAATCTAGTGTGCCATAACTCATAAGAGGCACATAATTTAGAAGTTTTTAAAGTCGTAAGAAAAACTTGAAGATCATGCTTGAGAACAAGATACCATTCTCTCATATGCCCCTTGCTAAGATTTCCTTTGTTGCACGATTTTGAATGGTATAAAACAGATTAGAAAATAAAATATCCACTAGAGACTCCTTTTTTAATTTGTTGATTGAAAGAAGATTCTTGGGTAGATTAGGAACCACAAGAACATTTGATAGTTCAAGATCTCTAGAAATCAAAGATTTACCGATATGAGAGATGTAAGATGTATTACCATTTCCAAAAAACCACATGCTCATTGCCTGCATAAGTGGAAGCCGAATCAAGATTAGCAATGGGTGATTCCATATGAGTGGAGGCACTAGAGTTAATGTACCAATCTGGAGAATCATTGGTAACATGTCATTGAGCATGGGATGCTAATAATAGATAATTTCTAGATATACATATAGATAACTTATTTATCAAGGCTTATCACTAATAGTAGGTATATATACGCAGTGCATCATCTTAAACAAGATCTAACTCATAAGGAGGACAAGTTTTACATAATGAATATGAATCGTAAATCAGTTTGGTATATATATGCTTTATCTTTTCTTTTACTTATGTTTTATCTAATTCAATGTTTTAACCACTAAAAAGTTTATTACACTACTTAACTAAATGATATTTGGAACTCAGAAGGTAAAGTAAGATATTAAATTGTTGAGCTGTCAAATGAAATGTAATGATAGGTGATGTAGGATTGGCGGTCTATTAAAATAAACCTAATACAAATCTAGTTTTAAATTTATAAAACCTAACTAATCCAAACTAAGACTTACCAATCACCAGGCAGTTTACCTAATCATGAATACTATAGTTTGGGTAAAAAAGGATTTCGAACTCAAGGGGAACAGTAGTGTACCACTAAATAATATCAAAACTAAATAAATTAAAGAGGGAATTTGTAATGATTAATCTCAATAAAGAATTAATTGAAGCATATATATATATATATATATATATATATATATATATATATATATAGGTAATAATTAAAACCATAAAAACTAAAAGTACTTTTGCTTAGATTTCCATTCACCTAATGATTATCATTGATTCACACGAAGTAAAATGGAAATTAGTTGATATCCAATAATTCCTAAATTAATTATTTCAACCTAAATGTCTTTTATCATATGTTTCTAGGTTGTCTACCAGCATGTATAGCTTTCCTAGATCCATTCTATTAATTCATATTATAAAAGACTTAATAGGTATGATCGGTCCCATTGGTTCTGGTATCCTTTCAAATTGTCTAAATCAATAGGATAATCATGAAAATTAAATCAGTAACTCTATGATTAAAATAGGTTTAACCCTTTAGTCAGATCTACTTACACCTTAATTAGTAATGTTATGATCTCCTAATTGTTAACTAAGCGGTTGATTCAAGTAATATAATACGAACTTAATAATAAGATCATGATCTCAGTGTTGGTGATTTATATTTCTGATGTTATTTAATTGTAATGGATTAATTTGTTGACCAAATACAATCTTGATAAACATTGAACAAGTAAGGGTGGTGCGGAGTGCACACTTGTTTGAGTTTGTTCAAGATTCAAAGTATATTGTCATTTAGGGGCGAAGCCCTTGAACCAACAGGGGTTTGGGGTAGCACCCCTGGTAGCAGGGTCTAAGGGGTGGCAACCCCTGGCTGGGGTCGAGCTTATCCTTATCTTGAAAACCATTTTTGTGATAGTTTAGTGTTGGTTAATTGATGCTTGTAAAACTATTTTGGGACAGTTTTGAATTCATTTTTTAGACAAGGAGTTACTAGTCAATTTTGGTCCTAATCCTAGTACATTCACAAGAACATAACTTCACCATTCTCTTTGTTCAAAACCACTAATTTTATTCAATTGAACTTTTGAGTTATACCATCGAAATACTTCAATTTGAAAGTGTTTCATGACTTTCAGTGGATTCCAAACAATCGATTTATCCTGAATTTCTAACACTTAGCTACATAGACATAAAACTACCAATATTAATACGTATGGATCTTTAATCAAGTGTTCATAATAAATTGAATAACTACTAATATTCCTTTTGAAACATATCAAATCATAATCAAGTCGGATCATCTATATCTAAACAAAAGTAATGAGACTTAACCCATAATCAATACTAACAAAACAAGAAAAAATAAAATAATGCTAAACATAATGCAAGCAAATCAAAATTAATCTTCTTGAAGTCATTACTGTGACATCCCCATTTTCACGGTCTGAAAAAGACCTTTTCATTTGTGATTATTTAAAATTGAGTTTATTTATAAATGCAAAATTTGTTCCCGTAAAAGTATTTTAAATGAAATGTTTTTCATTGATTTATAAAAGCGTGGGATGTCATAACTGATACAAGAAACATAAGCATGAACGTAATCATTACCGACCTTACATCATCTAATGGCCTACATTTCCTTTAATTCTTCATCAAGTCTGAACATCATTATCTTTGTATTCCTTCTTGTGCTACAAATAAACTGAGTCAGGTTGGGAAATTGGGTGAGTACATAGGGTTTTCATATCAACCAATTAACCCAATTACCACTTCCCACTTTCTTCTTATTTTATCCCTAAGGATCTATCCTAAGGGTCATCATAGTCATGGTTGCTGACAGTATTGTTTCAGGGATTTCTCTACAATACATGTCAGTAGGTTTCTTTCTGTTTTCATTACTAAGGATCTGTCCTAAGGATCATTATCATTACTAACAGTACTATTTCAGGGATTTCTTCGTAATACGTGTTAGTAGGACGTATATCATGGCTCATCATAATCATCATTTATGACAACATTGTTTCAGGGATTTATCCGTAATACATGTCAGTAGGTTTATTTCAATTTCCATTCCTAAGGATCATCCTAATCATCAATGTTGACAATATTGTTTTAGGGATTTCTCTGTAATACGTGTTGGTAGGAAGTGGAGTACATTAAATGGGCACAAAGTCCATCACCTATAAGTTATAAACATGTATGTGTTCCACGGGACTATCTTAAATAGTCTCGTGGTCATCACATATACTCTATTAGACGACTACATCGTTAGTACACTAGTACCATTCCTACATCGTCAATACGCTAGTACCATTTCTACATCGTTAGTACGCTAGTACCATTTCTACATCGTCAGTACGCTAGTACCATTTCTACATCATTAGTAAGCTAGTATATTAAAGTCATATTGCCATTTTCATTATTCATCATACTATGCCATCTTATCATTCTAATCTCTCATTACCCTTCATTACATGTTGTATTATATTCTTGAAAATACATATATGGCATACATCATATAAATTTTATCTTTATAATATTCATCAAATACAAAACATCTTGGTACATAAGCACATATAACATTTAATTATCTAAATACTTTATATCTATGTGTAAGATAAAAGTAACTATGTAGTCACTTGATAAAAGTGGATGTCTCAGATTTTGGGAAGAACTTCACCTTGGTACTTTAGCTTTTCCTCTGACATGACACAGATTTTCTCGAAAAAGGTTTAGAAATTGCACTGGCAGAATCCATACTCGAGAGCTTCCACTTTCTAGGCTCTCAAGAATTCCAGACTTCCCGAAAATATCCTCAACACTAAGAAATTTTGGACCTATAATTCAAAGAATCATAGGGGAGGTTTGAAGATTTGTGAGGAATAAATGAGGCATTGCATCCTACTTATAGTAGGGGTGCATGTCATGCTCCATAGATACGTGTCACACATGTTATCAGGGCTGGTGACATGGCTTTATTTGTTGCTTAACTCATGGTGACTAACGGGTGCGGCTGCATCGACTTGTCAGTGTGTGTCGTGCTCTTTGTCAGCGCGCGCATGCACGTGCGGATTTTCTGATTCTAAAAAAATCATATCTTCTTCATATGAGCTCCATTTTTTACATTCTTTATATCTAAGCGTAGCTACTGACGAGATCTACAACTTTCATTTAGAATCTGTCAGCTAACTTTGACTTTATTTTTAAGCTATATTTTTATTAGACTTAAACTGATTAAGTCTATATAAAAATCATAACTTTCGCATGCGATATCAGTTCTCGAATGTCTTTATATCGACAGGTAGGTAATGAAAAGATCTTCAACTCTCGTTTAGATTGTTTTTCCTAACAAGCAAATGATTTCTATTTCAGATATGTGTCGCGCACTGCTGCACTAAGACTTCAAAAAATCATAACTTCCTCATATAAAGTCAAATTCGGACGTTCTTTATATGTACGCTCTTGATTTTATGATTACTAGGACTTTCGTTTAGATTATTTTCCCTGAATAATCCTCCACCAATAATATTTATTTATGGCTTTGACAATCAATTATCATATTCTTCTTTAATCATCTAGCTCTATCTTGCAGGCATTACAATTATATCCCCCTTAGGATGATTATGTCCCTAAATCATTAGCAAAACAGGGTTTGTATAATGACTCTACACATTACCTTTCCATCTTAAGTAATAACTGTAACACTTATTTCCTTAAAAACGAGTTTCTAACTTTTAGACTTCTTGACTGCTAGCAGTGCTCAATTTTGCACCTGCTCTAAATTTGATCTTTATTGGGGACTCCTGCTCCTTATAGAATGGATTTAGCCTAAGACGTGGTCTTTACTTCGACTACCATAACATATCGAATGCCATGCTCTAATGACCTTACATTATATGATGCAATGGATAGACACAAGCCTCTTTGAGTCATACTCCAACATGGACGATACCTTCCTTCATGTTCTTGATGGGTTTTGGTCATAATACATCCTATGTGCTCATACAAACCCTAATGCTTGGATCTAGGTTTCTCTATTGTACATGCATGTTATCCAAGACTATAAACCCTAATTCTAGCATTCAAATAATCATATTAATAAGATAATAGGTTTATAATGTTACCTTGATTGTTATATAGCAATAACAATCCCAATTCCTCCTTGAATTGACTTTGGAAGGCTTAGAGTCACAAGTGTCACTCCTCTAATGGTTCACAAACACCATAAGCAAGAGGATGAAGAGGAGAGAGGATGGAGGCTACCAAAACTCATGTGAAACCCTAGCAAGAAGCTTAGCCACGTTTTTGGTCCTTAAGGGATCTATATATAGTGAGGGAATTAGGGTTATCTAACAAGGAAACCCTAATTTGGTTGCTTAAGCCCTAAGCAACCCATGGAGCCTTTTACTTAAGGCCTTGGACGATTTCATATGGGCTTCCCCATTAGAATTCGTCCACCTTATAATATAAAGCAATCCATGGCCCAAATTGCAATTATCTTATAATTACAATTTCAGTCCCTTAAGTTTAATTAATCTCTTTTAGTCACAAAACTAATTACCAATTAATTATTGACTAATATTAATTAAACAATATGATTTCTCCTTTAATATATTATTCCCATAATATATTAATAAATCATATTTAATCCTTTCTCTCCATAATTCATCCTATCAAGTTGCTTTGGTGAAGGCAACCCAAAAGGACCATGCACCATCGGGTCAAGTACATACCAAAATAGTTATGGACTTAGACACTAATCCAACAGTCTCCCACTTGGATAAGTCTAACAACTATTATGCGTATGACTTCGGATCCCGATCTGCAATCGTAGCTTTCCAAAGCCGTTGTCAACTCTGATCCTATCAGATACGCGTGTCCTTAGATAAGGGATCATATATTCCTCCATTCTAGATATCATATGAGACATGATTTCAAATCATTCTCTTTGTACTACTTCTCGATTTCTGATTTATGACGACAGACTAATTGAACAAATCAAATTAGCCTTAGCCCGACCGAGCATTTACGTTTGTCATCATTAAACCATCGAGGGGCCCAAAGATATCGCTTTTATCCTACCTTGGATAAAAGGAACGGATAAACTTTGATACAATGCTTGCTTGCACTCACTAACCAAATCACACACAACAATATGTTTTATAACACCAAGTTACTAGTGCGTTTACATATTATCAATGTGCAACCGATTTGCAGGATACAACTCACACATCTCGGTTTCAAGAATATAAGATGTTATCGTCTCACTAATTACTCGTGATACAATTCATGGAGTGATCCAAGTGAGCGTGGGTTTGATCCAATGCTCAAATTCATATTCATAAGCACTCATGAACGTTGCAGCAAACATTCGCTTATGTCTAATGCTCTTTAGACAATCCACACACCAATTCACGACAGTCTTTATTCATACCTACTTCCAACGTATGAATGACTGTGGCCCGTTCGAATAATTCGATTATTCTTAATAAACTCAATTATTCTAGAAGTCAAAACATGCAAAGGTGAAACACAAGAATAATACTAATCCCATATGACCTCAACCTTTTGAGCATAAATAAAACACCTTTTATTTATCACCATATCGATTACTCATTATTTGTCGTTTCGGTTAATCAACTTCTTACTTGAATCACAACACTTGTCCCATGCTCCTAGCATGCACACAATGTTTACTCATGGTTCTTACTTTGTGAAATAGATCACATTGAACACATTTCCAATCATTCTCATTTCACAACTCCAAATCCTTTTTCCATAAGTGAAAGAATATCAAATTCTTGCTACTTATAGAATATGCTAGATTCTAACGTTCTATGCAATTTATCCTTTCATAATGTCACTGCGCACAAAGACTATTGCCAATGATATTATAAAGTCTTCTATCGGAGATTGTTGCAAGAAAATTCCTTAAATATGATGTTTCTCACTCAAAGTACATTCCTTCGAACATCCTTTTGCATAAAGGTTTCTAATCTAGTCATAGATTTTTCAATATTCAATTCCCAATATGGACACACTTCCATATTTTCCATATGACAACTCATTCTTAATAGAATCTTATCTATTCGTAATGATGTCGATATGGTCCATCCAATATGGAAACATTTTCATATTTTCCAATACTATACTTCCAACTACTTACAAGCGACCAATCCTCGTCGAACTTTGGATTGTCCTTTGATAGTTGTTTAATCATTTTAGTCAAAACCGATTCTAGTCCTTTTTCCCTCTAAATGCGCTAGACATTTGGAAATTTTAGAATGGTCAAGCATTTGCAATCGATCCTATACCCGAAGCGTATGGGACACAATGCATAATGTTTTATTTGCTATGTTCTCAAAATTCGAATTGTGAAGAGGGATGCCGTAATCATAATCGAAATTTTAAGAACACACTATGTACCTTTGACTAAATTTATTAACATTTCTCAACCTAAGCCTTTAGATTTGAAATGAAGCATAATATTCTCTCCCTTAATTATAGCAAAACAACTTTATAACCCTTACTACTTTGCAAGGTATAACTCTTGTTTTCTATAATTAATATTGCCAACTTTGCAATACGTGCCTTAATAATCATACAATCATAACATTTATGCTCCCACTATCATGATGATTATTATAAAACATAACACTTATGCTCCCACTAGCTTTGACATGTATTCATAAACATCTTAACTTCCAGAAAGACAATACCTATTGAATTTCTTAAGTCCATGTTTCTAATACTTAGTGCTTTGATAATCTTTTATCAAGGCTTCTTGAACTTATACACCTTTGCCTTCGATAGTTCATATGTGTGTCTAAACACTTAAGACTAATTGCCAAACCTCACAATTCAAATTATGGAAAGGGATACCGTAACCATAATTGAATTCGAGAATGCAATTTTACAATCACTATCTTCTTAAAATCTTTCTTAGTGAAAGCATTTCCTCACAATCATTTTCATGAAGGAGGAAATCTTATGACACTTAGATTTTAAACAGTGTATGTGTTCCTATCCATGTGAATTTGTTGAAACCAAAGTTTACAACAAATTCAAACTCATATGGACCAAACTTTCTTAGTCTTGATTTCTTACCTTATGGTAGCACAGCTGCCCACCATGTCTTCCAAGTAATTAAGCGGCTCACCCTTTCCTATCAATGTACCTTTCATTGATTAAGGTGCTTTGCCTTTTATGCATTCAAAATGAGAACTCATAGAACTCTCATGCATAATTAACTCGATTGTATTTGGCACAGAATCAAAATAATGTCATTACGATAGGTTGTAAACCTTAACTCATGTGCTAGTGATGATCGATAAGGTTTATTTGATTTCTTCTTGAAACCTTTCAAGACCATTAAGACTCCCACTGACTCCTTGACATATAAGACTCTCTTGTCATTAACCATTTCTTGACAAACAAATATTCAAGAGTTAGTGTAGCTTTTATCAAAACACTTCATAAATTGGTACTAGTTGGTCTTTGTCTTATCCAAGACATCACAACTTACCACATTTATTAAATGTTATAAACCTTCTTAATACTTTTTCACTCAATGTCACAATCTTAACTTTAAGACTTGTTTTGGAACGAAGTATGATTGTCTTCTTGATTTAACCATTTCTTCAATTCTTGATTCCTCTTCTTAGACATACAATTTTACTAAGACTCACTTAGAGGATCAATTGAGATATAGTTCTTAATCATTAAGACCTATCATAAAGCGTAAAAGGTACTCTCCCTTCTTCTTAGAATGGAGAAACTTTTATCTTTCTGCCTACTTGATTCTTCTTATTCGTTCTACTATTGATTTAAACATTTTCAATCAATTCAGAATTACACTTAATCTTATAAGCATAATCATATTTACTAAACCTTTAGTAAATCATCACGAATGTATTTGTTACTCTTATGGTGGACTTGATCAACACGCAACTTTGTGTATTCGATCTCCAAGTCCTTCACTTGACACTTTGTCAATGAATTAGTCTAATTTCCAAATATGAAATTTCTCATTCATCGTGCAACCAAGATGCATGATTTCAAGTTTCTGTCCAATTGAAACTTGGGCGATGAGAAACTCTCCCTATTTGGTAAATTCTCGACTTTCCATAAATAACATAATAAGAACCAAATTCATTATTGCTAATAATAGAAACATTTTAACATCAATTTTTCATACACGCCATTGCAAGGATAAATAAATAAAATTTGCCCTTACAATGCAATTCATTGAAAAACTATGCTAATACATCTTTCTTAGTAATCTATTCTAATTCTAAGTAGTAGCTCAAGAATCTAATCTTCTAGAAATGCAATCGAAATCCATTCTTTCACGGTTAGATTCTGCTCACTTCTTCCCTTAAGCTTCCTTTCTTTTCTTCGATCCTAGAAAACATCAATTTTAATCTTATCACATTATGTATTAAGAATCTAGAATAGAAGCTTAAGAGAGTTAGTCAATGGATTTTACCTAAATTAGAGCCATACATTTCGACTCTCCCATCTCTTAGATCTCTTAGGTAATTGGGCAACTTCGTTTCCAATGCCCCTTCTCTTGGCAATAAAAGCAAATTGACTCTCTTGGAACAGGATATGGAACTATTTCAGACATCGCCTTTCTCTTATGATCAAACTTTTCGATCATAGCATGTCTTTCGTTGCCATTGTCTATATCCATAGAGGTCTTGAAGGCAGATTCACCAATCAACTTTGCTTTTCTATTGCGCCAAATCATTGCTGATTCAGCAGCAATAAGCATATAGGTGAGATCTATAAGGGTCACGTCGTAGTTCATCATATAGTACTCTCTTAAGAACTCACTATATGAGTTGGGAAGTAACTGAAGAACCCAATCAACAGCCATTTTCCTCACAGACAACGGATCCCAACATTCTTAACCTATCAATGTGTGACTTCATCCCTAGGACGTGTGCACACACGACTTTCCTTTTTTATGTTTAATTGCCAAAAGGGCTTGAGTGATCTTGAACTTTTCAAGCCTTTGAACTTGTGGGTTAGGGAGAATAATTGGAGGAGGAGAAGGAGGAAGTGAAGCATGATCTCTTGTTCCTCGATCGAATCGTGGAATATCATCTTCATGTGGAATTCTTGTTCCACGGGATTTGAGAAGACCATAGTTGTCGAACTTTGACATCTACAAAACGGGAGAAAAACGAATTCAAGTTAGTTGATAGATTGAGTCCTTAGTAAATCACCCAAATGAA
This sequence comes from Lactuca sativa, assembly GCF_002870075.4. Classification (NCBI taxonomy): domain Eukaryota; kingdom Viridiplantae; phylum Streptophyta; class Magnoliopsida; order Asterales; family Asteraceae; genus Lactuca; species Lactuca sativa. The sequence goes on from NC_056630.2 coordinate 241,479,400, forward strand.
ATACTAAGGCTAGGACCCAACACAATATTCTACAACTCGGGAGAGGGATGCTGTAACCCTAATTGCAGAACATTTGAAGGTAAGTGAATGACGATTCACTAATTTCCACCACGAAAAACGAAAAAGAAATTTAAGTTTTAAATCTATGAAAACTCCTAGATCCTTTGAGATTCATTGAACTTTCAATGGCATGTTTAAATCTCGATATGCCCCTCTCGTTTGTGACTGGGATGCCGAGGATCACAAAGCGGGTGTGAATAACCATGCAAACTTACATGGTGCCCTCACATGTTACAGTCACCTATTCGATGTGTCGGTAAACCACACATGCTCCACCGAACTATGACAAACATTGAGTCACCCTTTGCTACCTTTTCTTGGAACCAATTAGTGTGTCGGTAAACCACACACGCTCCACTAATGTCTTCGCAAGGGCACAAAGTGTAATTTCATGGAATTGCATCAATTCACTTTTGCTTAAGTAACTAAGATTGGGAATTTTATGAAAACATTTAGTTACTTTTATACTTTATTATACTTATAATGGAAGGTTTCGTCCTATCCTACCCGTTCGGCTAACGACTCTCAACTAGTCAAGAGTGCGGTGGGTAAGAGTGGATACCCATTCAATCGCCATTTTATAGGCAATTTCCTTAAACACCCCTTATAGACTAGCTTCGTGAATGAGGCCTACTGACAGTAAGACTGACTTTTACTCATACATATATAATGTTAGACTTTTAATGTTATATATAGTATAGGGTGTATTTTATACTTTCAAAATACTAGGTGGTCTAATTTAACAATTATACTTTTAATTCAATTAAATTGTAAACCTTAACTTTTATGGATTTATTAAACTTCTTTTAATTATACACCTTAATTAATTAATAAAACCATAAGGGTGTGATTTGAACTTTTTCAAAACAATACTAGAGCTTTAGAATTTAACATTCCTAATTAAACTTTTAATCAACTTTTAAATTCCAAAACTTGAGGGCAAGTTTTTGAAACATTTCAACACATTAGGGTTTAAAATTTAAATATGCATCAAAATTAAACTATTTAATCAAAATTTAAATTCCAAAACTTGAGGGCAAGTTTTGAAACCTTTTTTCAAAATATTAGGGTTTCAACTATTTAAATTTCAAAACTACAAAAAGTTTTGGGTTCAAATTTAAACTATAAAACCTAAAGGGCAAAATATGAAACTTTTCATAACAACAAGGATCAAATAACAAATAATTCAAATTAACATTTAATCACATAATTATCCATATTTGATTTATTTAATGATTTCTTGCAAAACAATTTATCAATTTACTCAAAATAATTAATCAATTATCTTATAAGGAAACAATTATCTTATTAATTGATAAATATCTTCAATTTGATCAAAATTATAGTCAAATATATCATATAATCGGATTAATATTGATCTAACATGATAAGGTAACTATCCATAAGCAAAAACAGCAAGAAATCCCGAGATAAGCTCTATCTGACGAGTTGACTCGTCGAGTCAAGCCTGGACTCGTCGAGTCACCTTGGACTCGGCGAGTTCAGCTATGGACTCGGCGAGTCCAGCCTCCAAAACACCAAAAAACGAATTTTTTAGATATACAATGCATCAATACAATTGAAACTAAGCTAGTCTCTGATACCACTGATGGGTTTTGGTCATAAGACATCCTATGTGCTCATACAAACCCTAATGCTTGGATCTAGGTTTCTCTATTGTACATGCATGTTATCCAAGACTATAAACCCTAATTCTAGCATTTAAATAATCATATTAATAAGATAATAGGTTTATAATGTTACCTTGATTGTTATATAGCAATAACAATCCCAATTCCTCCTTGAATTGACTTTGGAAGGCTTAGAGTCACAAGTGTCACTCCTCTAATGGTTCATAAACACCATAAGCAAGAGGATGAAGAGGAGAGAGGATGGAGGCTACCAAAACTCGTGTGAAACCCTAGCAAGAAGCTTAGCCACGTTTTTGGTCCTTAAGGGATCTATATATAGTGAGGCAATTAGGGTTATCTAACAAGGAAACCCTAATTTGGTTGCTTAAGCCCTAAGCAACCCATGGAGCCTTTTACTTAAGGCCTTGGACGATTTCATATGGGCTTCCCCATTAGAATTCGTCCACCTTATAATATAAGGCAATCCATGGCCCAAATTGCAATTATCTTATAATTACAATTTCAGTCCCTTAAGTTTAATTAATCTCTTTTAGTCACAAAACTAATTACCAATTAATTATTGACTAATATTAATTAAACAATATGATTTCTCCTTTAATATATTATTCCCATAATATATTAATAAATCATATTTAATCCTTTCTTTCCATAATTCATCCTATAAAGTTGCTTTGGTGAAGGCAACCCAAAAGGACCATGCACCATCGAGTCAAGTACATACCAAAATAGTTATGGACTTAGACACTAATCCAACAGTTCTAAGGTGATGTAATCATAACATGTAGCATTTCTAGGTACATGTTGCTTAGTCTTAACAACGACCGTGATACTTCTATTGATCGCTTTGATTATATTTTCCTTCGATCTTTTAACTAAAGCCGGACTCGATCCGTAATGACCACTAGGTTCGAAATAATATTTATCTTTGTAGTCATTACCGAGACAAAGTTAATGACGGAAATGAACAAATTGCTCAACTACTAGTGTCTTAGCAACCTTGTGATTTTTCCTGATTCAAGTGTGAGTGATGTGCTTCCGGTAGTATATCCTCTAGTACTTTTCATACCTACTCATACTCATCCCAAAAATCATCTCGTGGTTTTCCAAGCTCTTTTTCCTAAAATCACAAAATGATTTAACACATGCAAATGTTTCCAAAAAGCACATGTCCTAATAAACTCTACTAGGCACTCTAATAATGATTATGCGTTTTACCACGTACATATGGATTTTCCATGTCTCCTCTTTGGTGTTGTTCCTTTTCACTCTTCGTGATTCGGCTGCTAATTTTCGTTACCATTTTTAATCAACTATGTGCTCTCACCATTACGATTCGTACACCAACACATGTGTTCAATGTACCAAGGCATGAGTTTATTATGGTAGAGAAGATTTTAGTTATGCTTAGATGCATAATCTTCCTTATTACTTTGAAAAGTTATATGCTAGTTCTAATACCTTAATTAAACAATTAGAAGCCTGAACACATATAATTTCTTTATCCAAGTTATGGTCGACAATAGACCTTTCATCTAGTTAAGTAATAGTAGTTTGGGAACCTAAGGTATGCTATAATGTAATTTACTTAGCACATAACACTAAATTAGGCATCTTATCCTAAATCATTCTATCACGCATTTCTCTATCGTCGCTTAAGATTCTAAGTTTAACTCTAGAAATCCTCAAATATTCGTAGTTCGCTTAAACTAATGCTCTGATACCAACTGTGACATCCCCATTTTATGATCCAAAAAAACCACTTTATTTATGTTTATTTTAGAAATAGAGTTTATTTATAAATGCATAATTTGGTCACGTAAAAGTATTTCTGAAGAGATGTTTTTCATTGACTTATCAAAGCTTGGAATTTCATAACTAATACAAGAAACATAACCATAAACATAATCATTACTAGCCTTACATTATCTAATGGCCAACATTTCCTTTAATCTCTCATCAAGTCCGAACATCATTATCTTTGTATTGCTTCCTGTGAGGCTGTGATACAAACAAACTGCATGGGTTAGGTTGGGAAACTTTGTGAGTACATAGGGTTTTAAACCCAAAATAAGATAGTTAATTTGTTTAATTATTTATTTCATATCAAGATTTCCGAAGAGGTGTTTTTCATTGACTTATCAAAGCTTGGAATTTCATAACTAATACAAGAAACATAACCATAAACATAATCATTACTAGCCTTACATTATCTAATGGCCAACATTTCCTTTAATCTCTCATCAAGTCCGAACATCATTATCTTTGTATTGCTTCCTGTGAGGCTGTGATACAAACAAACCGCGTGGGTTAGGTTGGGAAACTTGGTGAGTACATAGGGTTTTAAACCCAAAATAAGATAGTTAATTTGTTTAATTATTTATTTCATATCAAACAATTAACCCGATTTCCCATCTCTTTTTTCTTCTTTTTTATCCCTTAGGATATATCCTAAAGGTCATCATTGTCATCATTGCTGACAATATTGTTTAATAGATTTATCTGCAATACATGGTAGTGGGTTTCTTTTTATTTTCATTCCTAAGGATCATCATCATTACTGATAATATTGTTTTAGGGTTTCTCTGTAAAAAATGTCAGTAGGCTTCTTTCAATTTTCATTCCTAAGGATTTGTCCTAAGAATCATCTTAATCATCATTGTCGACAATACAGTTTTAGGGATTTCTCCGCAATACGTGTCAGTAGAAAGTAGAGTACATCCAATGGGCACAAAGTCCATCACTTACAGGTTATAAACATGCCTGTGTTCCGTGAGACTTTCTTGAATAGTCTAATGGTATAACACTCCAAAAAGCACAACCAACCACTAATCAACATTGTGTTACAAAAAGAGTCATGGTTTCAAAACCATTATTTCAAATTAGAGTTTTCCCAAGATCCAGTGACATAAAACAGGAACCTGTGTACGATCACGCCTTTGCCTTCCCATGATCCTCAGGAGTACCTGAAACTATAAACTAAAAACTGTAAGCCAAAGCTTAGTGACTTCCCCTAAATAACCAACAAACCATATAGTAAGCAAGCATACAAGTATGAGCAGCCAACCTGACTGGACCGCCTCACAGGGCCTACAACCTATCTATACCGCTCTATGAGCCTTCGACATGACTGGACTGTCTCACAGGGCTTAAATCCTATCCGGACTGCTCTACGGACCACCGGCCTGATTGGACCGCCTCATAGGGCCTATAGCCTATCTGGTTGTCTCCAGGTGTCTTGGCCTACAACACAAAGTAGGACCACCTCAACTCAAAACAACATGTCGACATATGCAATAGATAAACATAAACACGTAACCAACAAATACATATAATCATACGGATCTACCAAATAATCACATACTAGTATATCACTATACTAACTAGGATAAATAATCTAGTCGGTCCGCCTTGGTGCCTTCGATACACGGGTACAATTAGGAAAACTCACCCCTCATTTTGAATGCAGTCTGAATAAATGCTTGCTCCAACAACTGGCTCTACCTGACTCCTAAATATCAAAACATTTCCTAATTCTAAATTAATAACAATTTTCCCTAAATACCCTTGGTCAAAACTGGTGAATATCAACAAAATCCACTGATTCAACCCACCCGAGTCAACTTGGGCCTCATATGTGAGGCATACTTCGAGTGTACGTGAGGCGTACTTGTGTCCGAGGCATCGAGGCTTAACCTGCGTACGCGCAGCGTAGCATTTAGTATGCTTAGTGTACGAACAAGTTTTCTTCTTTACACCGTAAGAGCTTAATACTTTGACTTTTTACATCCAAATGCAGATCCAAGGCCAAAATAGTAATGAGAGTCATAAAGTTCCCAACTTTGTGACTTTGCATGCCCATTAAATGCTTCATACACAAAATCCCAACTTATTAACACCTTAAGACCTTCTAGAGCATGCATGGGGAAGAACTAAGCATCAAGATCACATTTTTATGACTCAAGACCCTCAATGGGTCTGAAAGGACAACTTCTTTGATCAAGAGCATGCCATGCTTAAGAATCACAAAGGTTGGGACCAAAAATGCCCTAAATGGAGGAATACCTATATGTACATGAAAGAATGATCAAGATAGGAGCTTTTTACCTACTAAAGGTTGCTAGCAAGTAGGTAATCCCAGATCCAGGCTTCTACCAAGCTCCAAACTCCTTCTATCATCTTCTTCTTCAAGAACACCACCAAAACACACAAATGAGCTCAAAATTCACTCTTCTCACTTAGGGTTTGCTAGAGGGGGGATCTTTGGATGGAGGTTGATTAGGGTGAAGGTCTTGGGGCCATAAAGATGTTTAAATAGGGTCTAAACCCCAAATTTAAGGGTTTGAAAAACCTTCGTACGTACGCCCTACGTACACAATGTATGGTCAGCATACAAGGTCCCGTGCATGTACGCCTTGTGTACGAAGCGTACGCCCATCGTACTAAGTCTTCAGCCAAAATTACCAACATACCACTATGGGCAAAAATGCAATATTCTTCACATGTATGGTTAAAATCGAAGCTATCTCATCATTGTGATGTTACAATTCTCCCCCGCTTGGACTAGACTTCGTCCTCAAAGTCCATTACTGTGAAAAGCTTCGGGTAACACTCCTGCATCTCATACTCGAGCTCCCAGATGTTGCAACTAAACTTTTACTAACGGTATCTCCTTTTTGAGTAGAATCTTCATCTTTCTCTCCACCACTGCTACCGGCCTCTCAATATAATTCAGGCTCTCATCAACCTGAATATCATGTAAAGGAGCCACATGCTCTTCATCCAACACACACATTTGCAACTGCGAAACTTGGAAAGTGCTATGGATTTGACTGCGCTCACTTGGTAAATCCAACCGATAGGCTACCCTGCCAGCCCTGGCGATCACACGGAACCGTCCAATATATCAGGTACCTAATTTTCCCTTCTTCATGAAGCAAATCACACCCTTCCATGGTGAGACCTTCAGCAACACCATTGTTAGACTAGGTGTCTAAGTTCATAACTATTTCTAGATTGTACTTGACCTAGTTAGCATGGTCCTATTAGGTTGCATAGCATTGCAACACTTGGATAGACTAAATGAGAGACAGGACACTTAAGGTTTATTAATATATTATAAGTTCTAACATATTAATAACATTATTTAATTAGTATTGATTAAGAATTAATTTCGAATTAATTAAGTGATCAAAAGGAGACTAATTAAATATATGGGGTTGATTGTGTAAATCATCTATTCTTGTATAGTGGGCTAATGATCCATGGTTTGTGTGGATTAGGCTAAAACCCATAAGGTGCTCCATGGATAGTCCATGGAGGTTACAAACCCATGGATCATGGAATATGGAAATCCATGACAATTAGGGTTTACATGGTGTAACCGTACTTGTGACACAACTATATAAAGATCCCAAGTCTAGAAAAATCAGCACTACAAGCAAGATATAGAGGGCTAGCCGATTTTGAGGTTTAAGTGTACTTCTCTCAAAGTTATTCTAAGTGTTGTGGTGTTGTGTGACACATTTGAGGCATCACACTTGAGGTGCTAGGATCATAAGCTTCTCAAGGAATTCTAGCAACTAAAAGGTATGTTCTTCTACTAGCATTTATGTTTTAAAGTTCCCCATGCCATGCTAGTTAGGTTAAGAACCTTGGAAAATCAAATTTGCATGTACCTTAGTAAAACATAGATCCAAGGTTTCTAGGGTTGCATGTACACCTTAGGAGTGTTAGAATGCTCAAAACCCTTCAGTGGTATCAGAGCATGGGCTTGTTTATTTGATACTTGATGCAAACTTGTTAAGAAAATCGATAAAATTTCTTTCTGTCTGGATGAACTCTCCGAGTCCATGGGGGACTCGACGAGTCTATGCCTTTCTTCAACCAACTTGGTGAGTCAGTTCTTGCACTCGATGAGTTGGCCTGTCAGAGTGCAGTTTTTCAAGTTTAGCTGCTGGAAATGGACTAGAAACATTCCCCTAAACTATTTTGGTGTTATAAAACTTGTTTTTGATGGTGTAATGGTTATGCTAATCCATTTTCAATGGCTATTATCAAATTTTCAAGTTTTGTATGGTTTATTTATGATTCTTGAAATTGTTGATATGGATGTTCATGAACTTATGAGTTTAGAAGATCATAGGAATTGTTTGTAGCTTGCTTGTTAGTTTAATTCTTGATCTTGATGTGTTTTAATGGAATCCATAATTTTTCCTCAAGTTATGGATTACCAAAAATCACACTTTTAAAGTCCATTATGAAACACATAGGTTACATAAAATGAAAAGTCTCTTATTTTAATAAACCATTAACTCATAAGTTATGAAAGATGGAAAGTTTTGAAAGTTACAAAACTTGCCCTCGAGTTTTGGAACATGTAAAGTCACATTAAAACTTTAGTTCCAACCCCTAGAATTTTAAAAGTTAAAATTCAACCCTTATACTTTATAATATTATAAGTTAATAATACACACACACACACACACACACATATATATATATATATATATATATATATATATATATATATATATATATATATATATATATATATATATAAGAATAAGTCGTTTTACCATTAGTAGGCCTCATTCACGAAGCCGGTCTATAAGGGGGGGGGGGGGGGGTATAAGGTTGTTGCCTATAAAATAGCAGCTTAATGGGCGTTAACTCTCACCCACCGCTTCCTTGACTAGTGGAGGGTCGTTAGCCGAACGGGTAGGACAGTGACTTTAAATCCTCATTAAAAGTATGATGAATGTAAAGTAACTAAATGTTTTTATAAATTCCAAATCTTAGTTACTTTAGGAAAATGTGAATAAAGTGCTAACCCATGAAATTACACTTTGCACTTTGCTTAAAGTTGTTACTGGAGCGTGTGTGGTTAACCAGCACACTAACCTAGACTTTACAAGGTAGGAAAAGGGTGACTTAATGTTTATCATAGGTCGATGGAGCATGTGTGGTTAACCGGCACATCGATTGAGTGATAAACATTAAGGGTACCAAGTAATTTTCATGGTTACTTCACACCTTGTTTTGTGATACTCGGCATCCCAGTCACAAAACTTGAAGGGCACACTCGAGATTGAAACATGCCACTGAAAAGTTCAATGAATCTCAAAGAATCTAGGAATTTCAAAACCAATTAAAACCTAATAATTTATTTCATTTTTCATGGTGGAAATTGGTGAATCGCCATTCACATACCTTCAAATATTTTATAGCTTGGATTACGGCATCCCTCTTCTATGTTATAAAATATTGTGTTGGGTCTTAGCCTTAATATTAAATTTGGGTGTTTTATTAAGGACTATCTTTATATCTAATCTAAACTTGTCTTTCTTCTTTTTCAGATGTCTTCAAACAATGTTGCTTCTGGCTCAAACCCTACCGACTCCGTCTCTCTCATGAACCTTTGTGGGAGAGTTATCTTCGATGGTTCCAACTTTATGGACTGGATCCGGAACATCAGGATGGTCACTTAATACGAGGACAAGGAATATGTCATTGACAAGGAGCTTAAGGAACTTGATGAGTCGTCTGCTGCTCCTGAGGAGATCGCTGAATTCCGGACTTATGAAAGAGATGTCACGAAAGTGGCATGTATAATGTTGGCCACCATGACAGCCGAACTCCAAAAGTCCTATAAGGACTATTACCCTTTTGAGATGCACCAGGACTTGATGGACCACTACCATGAAAGTGCTCGCCAAGAGAGGTATGACATCATCTGCTCCATGATAACAACTCTTGTGAAGGATGTTGAACCCATCACAGGCCACTTGCAGAAAATGTAAAGGTATGTGGACCGTTTGCTAAAACTGGATGTGAACTTCCCCAATGAGTTGGCAATTGATATCATTTTTCACTCCTTACCTTCTTGTTTTGATCAATTCCTAATGACATACCACATGAACAAGGAGGAAGTTACACTCAACAAACTTCAAGGACTCCTGAAGACCGCCGAAAGTGGTATTAAGGGTAAATCGGTTGTTACCACTCTTACTCCTACCACGGACCTTGTCTTGACAATCGAGCATGGCAAAAGGAAGAAGAGGAAGATCCCTCGAAGGGTACCAAGGGAAATTCCCTTGAAGGCTCCTCTTCAAGTAGAACAGGAAAGGTTCTGTCACTCCTTCTGCTAACCCTAAAGAGGCTGAATGCTTCTATTGCCACAAAAAGTCACATTGGAAGCGAAACTGCCCAAAGTACATGCAATATGTGAAGGATGGGAAAGTGAAACCCAACCATGTAGGTATTTACACTATATTGTCTAATACATCACCCCATTCTAATTCTTGGGTCCATGATATCGGTTGTGGTATTCATATTTGTTCTGATTTGCAGGGACTAAGAAGAAGTGAGGATGTGGAGCATGGAAATATAAGCTTAATCATGGGGAATAGGAGAGCTTCACCTATCACCAAGATTGGAGTTTATACTTTGTTGCTAAGTAGTGGTTAACATTAGATTTCAATAAATGTTCTTACTCGTTTGTAATGGCGAGAAATATTATTTCCTTCCATGCTTTGTACAAACAAGGGTTTACCTTTTCTTTTGATAATGAATATGGTAGTATTAATGCTTTCTTTAATAATGTTCTTTATTTTAAAGCATTACTTGTGATGGTGTGTATCAACCTGTGTCGGTTGTAGATAACCTAGGAAACAATGTATTGTGTATTGGTTCTTCCACTAACTTGGATAAATCATCATTGTGGCATTGTCGGCATGGACATGTAAGAAAGAAACACATAGGCCAACTCCAAAAGAGTAGAGTCTTGGAGTCATTTGACCTAAAGTCAGATGATAGTTGTGAATCTTGTCTACTTGGAAAAATGACAAAATCACCCTTCACTGGTTCTTGTTCTAGGGCTAAAGGTTTGTTGGATCTGGTACACACGGATGTGTGTGGACCCTTCAGAACCGCCACAAGGGATGCTAACCGCTTCTATGTGACTTTTACTGATGATTATAGTAGATATGGATATGTCTACTTAATTAAGCATAAGTCAGAAACCTTTGAAAATTTCAAAGAGTTTAAGCAGGAAGTGAAGAATCAATTGGACAGGAACATTAAGATGCTTCGATTCGATCGAGGTGGTGAGTATCTTAGTACAGAGTTCCTTGACTATCTTAAGGAATGTGGGATTGTCTCACAATTGACACCTCCCAGGACACCACAGCTTAATGGTGTGGTTGAGAGGCGTAATCAAACCTTGTTGCACATGGTTCGTTCCATGATGAGTCGAGCTTTGCTACCAATCTCACTCTGGGGTTATGCCTTAGAAACTGCCGCCCATATCCTTAATCCCATCCCTGTCAAAAAGGTTGCCAAAACACCTCATGAGATGTGGACTAGAGAAGTTCCCAATCTGGACCACATCAAGATTTGGGGTTGCAAAGTTTTCGTGAGGCGTGAGACTCACGATAAGCTTGAACCTCGAAGTGAGAGGTGTATTTTCATCGGCTACCCAGAGAAATCCTTTGGTTACCTCTTCTACAGACCCAGTGATAATGTGGTCTTTGTAGCGAAGAGAGGGAGTCTTTCACGAGAGAGAGAGAGAGAGAGAGAGAGAGAGAGAAAGAGAGACAGAGAGAGAGAGTTCATAAGCCAAGGAAACAGTGGGAGGAAAATTGACCTTGAAGAAATTCAAGAGTCAAGTGGCGAAGGAAACTCAAACCCTAGCAATCAACCTGAGGAGGAAACTCCTGTTGATCCGACTGACGAGTCTGTAACTCTGAGGCTTTCCACGAGATTTAGGAATGCACCTGAGCATTACTATGGTTTCCATATTACTGTGGAAGGTGATACACCTATCAGTGATAACACACTAATAGGTCTGGATGAACCTAACAGCTACACAAAAGCCATGGCAGGCCCTAAGGCTGCTAAATCGAAAGAGGTTATGGATAGCGAGATATGGTCCATGTATGACAATCAAGTTTGGAACTTGGTTGACAATGTACCCGGTCGTAAGACAGTTGTGTGCAAATGGATCTTTAAGAAGAAGACCGACATGGATGGTAATGTACACACTTATAAATCGCAAGAGGTTGCAAATGGATTTTCTCAAACTCCGGGAGTTGATTATGATGAGACCTTTTCACCAGTAGCGAAGATTATGTCTATTAGGGTTATGTTAGCCATTGCTGCATTTCATGATTATGAAATATGGCAAATGGATGTCAAAACCACTTTCCTTAATGGAAAGTTTGTTGAGGATGTTTACATGATTCAGTCGTAGGGTTTTGTTAGCACAGAGTATCCTAATAGAGTGTGTAAGTTTGAGAAATCCGTTTATGGATTGAAAATTGCACCTCGCAAATGGAATCTTTGTTTTGATGAGAAAGTCAAAAAGTTTGGCTTTTCGAGGAGCGAAGATGAATGTTGTGTATATGTCAAGGCTAGTAGGAGTATAGTTAGCGTTTTGGTATTGTATGTGGATGACATACTACTCATAGGAAATGACATCCTAACTTTGCAGGAAGTAAATTCCTGGCTTTGGAAGTGTTTCGCTATGAAGGACCTTGGAGAAGCTGCCTATATCCTAGGGAGAAGGATTTTGAGAGACAGGAGTAAAAGACTAATTAGAATTAGTCAGAGTACCTACTTGGACAAGGTGCTGAATAGGTTCAGCATGCAGAATTCCAAGAAAAGAGAGTTACCGATCCAGAGTAACGCCAGATTGAGTAAGACTCAGAGCTCGAGTACAGAGGATGAGACAGCTGAGATGAGTCGAGTACCGTATGCTTCCGCTGTAGGCTCGATCATGTATTCTATGACTTGTACTCATCCTAATGTGGCCTTCGCATTAAGCATGGTCAGCAGATATCAGGGGAACCATGGCAAGGCTCACTAGACTGCGGTAAAGAATATTCTCAAGTACCTGCGGAGGACTAAGGATTGGGTCCTTACTCTCGATGGGAGTGATGACTTGAGAGTAGTAGGGTATAGTGATGCTAGCTTCCAGACTGATAGGGATAATTTCCTCTCTCATACAGGTTGGGTCTTTACCTTAAACCGAGGAGCAATTACTTGGAAATGTTCCAAGTAGGAGACAATGGCTAATTCAACTTGCGAATCATAGTATATAGCAGCAAGCGAGGAAGAAAAGGAGGCTATATGGCTAAAGAACTTCATTGGAGACCTTGGAGTTGTACCAACTATAAAGGAGCCTATGGAAATTTTTTGTGATACTGAAAGTGAAGTTGCCTTAGCCAAGGAACCAAGGATCACGGGAGATCCAGACACATCGACAGAAAATATCATTTCATCAGACATTGAATAGAAGGACTCCTCGTGGCAAAGAGGGTATCATCGAATGAGAACCCAACAGATCCCCTCACGAAGGGACTGGGTAGGGTTAAGCATCTCCAGCATACGAGGCACATAGGGCTAAAGGATGATATTAGTTTTAGTAGTTAGATAGCTTTGAAATTTGTAAATTGTAATTGACATTTGATGATAAATAAAAGCTGTTTATTTATAAGTATAAGTGTTGCTATATTTTGTCAATCATTTACTATTATTTCATTTTGCATGTTTTGACTTCCAAAATAATTATGTTATGGTATATTATATTATTCAAATTCTCCACAGTCGGTCATATGTTGGAAGTAGATATGAATGAAGACTGTCATGAGTTGTCTTGTAGATATCTAAGTTGTTGGACATAGAAAGAGTTGCTACAACACTCATGAGTGCTCATAAGTTCTGAGTATTGGATTCAACCCACGCTCACTAGTATCACTTCATGGAATTTATCTCGAGTGATCGTGAGATGGTAATATCATATAAGTCTTCAAACCTAGAGATATGAGTTGTTGATTATAAGTTGGTTATACATTGATTGTACGAAAATGCATTGGTAACTCGATGTTATAAAACGTGCCTTTGTGTATAATTCAATGAGTAGTAGAACAAGCATATGAGTCGAAGTTTATCTGTTCCTTCATGGATTAGAAGTGATATCTGGGCCCCTCGATGATTTTGTTGTGACCTATGTACCGGGCCCGGTCAAAACTAAATTGATGTGTTTGATTAAGTTCTATGTCAAAAAAATCGGAAATTGGGAAACAAACTGCTGGACAATAAGTAAGACATTGTTCCATGTATTTGTCCGACTGATATCTAGAATAGAGGATTATATGATCACTTATCTTAAATGGCGTATCATCAGCATCTCAGTTCTGCGAGACCTTGAAAGAGCTACGATTGTTGATCGATTCCTGAAGTCATTCTTGCAGTTATAGTTATTAGACCTATCTAAGTAGGAGACTGTTGGATTAGGTGTCTAAGTTCATAACTATTCCTAGAATGTACTTGACCTGGTTAGCATGGTCCATTTTGGTTGCATGGCATTGCAACACTTGGATAGACTAAATGAGAGAAAGGAAACTTAAGGTTTATTAATATATTATACGTTCTAATATATTAATAATATTATTTAATTATTATTGATCAAGAATTAATTTGGAATTAATTAAGTGATCAAAAGGAGACTAATTAAATATATGGGGTTGATTGTGTAAATCATCTATTCTTGTATAGTGGGCTAATGATCCATGGTTTGTGTGGATTGGGCTAAAACCCATAAGGTACTCCATGGATAGTCCATGGAGGTTACAAACCCATGGATCATGGAATATGGAAAGCCATGACAATTAGGGTTTACATGGTGTAATCCTACTTGTGACACAACTATATAAAGATCCCAAGTCTAGAAAAATCACCACTACAATCAAGATATAAAGGGCTAGTTGATTTTGAGGTGTAAGTGTACTTCTCTCAAAGTTATTCTAAGTGTTGTGGTGTTGTGTGAGACATTTGAGGCATCACACTTGAGGTGCTAGGCTCATAAGGTTCTCAAGGAATTCAAGCAACTAAAAGTTATGTTCTTCTACTAGCATTTATGTTTTAAAGTTCCCTATGCCATGCTAGTTAGGTTAAGAACCTTGGAAAATCAAATTTTCATGTATCTTAGTAAAACATAGATCCAAGGTTTCTAGGGTTGCATGTACACCTTAGGAGTGTTAGAATGCTCAAAACCCTTCAACCATATCTTTGACATGGAACTCCAACTCTGATCGACGTCGATCGAGATAGCTCTTATGCTGACTCTTAGCTGTCTGGTGATCCCCTCTTCCTGATCTGCTAGATTAGCTCCGTAGTCTGGAGGACTACCTTAGTCCTCCCCGTAAACCTGTCACCAACCTCCCCCTAACAAACTGGGGTATGATATCTTCGATCATTAAAAAGCTCAAAGGGTGGTGCACCAATGTTGCAGAGATAATTGTTGTTATAGCAGAACTCCGCAAAAGGTAGGTAGGAATCCCAACTCATACCAAAATATATGACATAAGCCTGTAACATATCCTCAAATGTCTGAATGGTCCTCTCACTTAGACCGTCAGTCTGCAGATTATAAGCAGTGTTGAGATGCAGCCTCGTACCTAGTTCCTCGTCGAACTTCTGCCAAAATTGGGAAGTAAACTGAACATCTCGATATGATATAATGGAAACCAGAACCCCATGATGAGCAACAATCTCACAGACATACACATCGTCCAACTTCTTAGTCGAGGAGCTTTCCCGATGGCTAAAAAGTGGGTACTCTTGGTCAATCGATCCATATTGACCCATATAGCATCAAAACCCTTGGCAGTCTTTGGTAGCTTGGCGATAAAGTCCACGGTGATCTATTCCCACTTCCACATGGGAACCTCCAAAGGCTGCAGCTTGCCATACGGTCTCTGATGCTCGACCTTGACCATCCTACAGATCAAGTACCTCTCAACATATCAAGCTATCTCCCTCTTCATACACGGCCACTAGTAACTTCTTCTCAAATCCTAATATATCTTGGTGGCTCCCGAGTGAATTGAGAAAAGAGACTTATGTGCCTCCTCCAAAACTATCTGTCTGAACCTGCCAGAAACTAGAATCCAGACTCGACCACACCGAATCAACAATCCCTGACTATCGGTGACAAATATATCGATCTTGCCCTAATCCTCTGTTGTTTCCAGTTCTCCTTCTTGATTCCTTTTTCCTATGCCTATCTGATCAAATCCAAAAGTGAAGAATCAATGGATATCCTCATACACATATCCCCAAATGAAGATCCAACCAAATTGAAACTCAAAGCATCCGCGACCGCATTCGCTTTACCTAGATGGTAAAGGATCTCACATTCATAATCCTTGACTACGTTAAGCTACATGTACTGCCTCATGTTTAGGTTCGGCTGGTCCATAAGATATCGCAAACTCTTGTGATCCGTGTAAACGGTACACCGAGCTCCATACAGATAATGTCTCTAAATCTTGAGGTAAAACACTACTATCCCCAACTCCAGATCATGAGTATGGTATCGTGCCTCATGCGAGTTCAGACACCAAGAAACATACACAATCACTCGCCCCTATACATAAGAAACCCCCCCCCCCCCCAAACCAGTGATTGATGCGTCACAAAATATTATTAAATCCTCGACACCCTTCAGAAGGGTCAACACTGGGGCCTCACATAATCTCTATCATAATGTCTCAAACATCGTCTGCTGCTCAATGCCCCATCAAAAATCCATGCCCTTCCTTGTCAGACGAGTGAGGGGTACAACAATGTTGGAGAAGTCCCGGATAAATCTCCGTTAACATCCTGCTAAACCCAAGAATCTCCTTATCTCTCAGGGACACTTCGGAACCTCCCACTGCATCAAAGCCTTAATCTTGGTAGGATCGACCAAAATTCCGTTCTGGTTAATGAGATGCCCCAAGAACTGGACCTCTCATAACCAAAATTCACACATCTAGAACTTGGCATGCAACTATTCTCGCCTCAGCACCCCCAAAAGTTCTCGAAGGTGCTCCTAATGTTGTTATCTGGTCTTGGAATACACCAATATATCATCAATAAAAACAATAACTAATCAATCAAGCATCAGCATGCATATCGGATTCATCAGGTCTATAAACACCGCAGGTGCATTGGTTAGCCCAAATGGCATCACCAGAACTCGTAATGCCCATAACGAGTATGAAATGTTGTCTTCTCCACGTCCTCCTCTCTAACCCTCACCTGACGATACCCCCGACCATAGATCGATCTTAGAGAACCAAGATGCACCCTAAAACTGATCAAATTGGTAATCTACAAAAGGGGATAACGGTTATTCATTGTCAACTTGTTCTATCCCGGTAATCAATGCACATCTGGTGTGAACCATCCTTCTTCTTGATGAGCAATATTGGTGCTCCCCACTACAAACTGCTTGGTCTGATGAACTGCATGCCTAACAACTCCTAAAGCTGAGAGGATAACTATTGCATCTCCGGCAGCACCACACGATACAACGCCTTGGCAATCAGAGCCACTCCTGGCACAAAGTCAATCTTGAACTCAACTAACCTCTCGGGAGGCACACCGGGTAACTACTCTAGAAACACATCGCCAAACTCCCTAATAATTGGCACATCGGAAACCAATGTCTGCTCCCCAAACCGAGTATCAACTACATAGGAAAGATAACCTACACAACCATGCCGAATATACTACGGAGCCCTGGTCACCGTATAAAACCCTGACCCAATCCCGGTACCCCTCTCCATAGATTACTAGTTCTCCCCCACTTGGGGTTCGAACCATTACTCTCTGATACCCACAGTCAATCATAGCACCAAACCTGCTCAGTCAATCCACCCCTACAATCACGCATACATCCCCCATGGGGTAGGGATCAAATCAATCAGATAAGGCACCCAAAGTGTAACAGCCCAAAATCTCAAGTATTGTTAAGTTGCATTTTGGGGGTGTTTTAAAGGGGAGACTCGACGAGTTGGAGCCAGACTCGCCGAGTAGGGTCGCAGGTTTGGTCGCGGGTTCACGACTGGACTCGACGAGTCCAGATATGGACTCGGCGAGTCGACGCTGTTCAGCGGAAACCCTAGCCGTTCAGTATTGGGTCGTATATAAGGGTTATTATGCCGTCATTTCACGACTTTGGATCGATTGGGAAGAACCCTAGGCGACTGGGGCGGCTAGAGCAAGCGTGAAGGCCATTGGTGACCTTGAAGGAATTGTTGTGCAAGGAGGAGAAGGGTTTTAGCTAAAGGAACTGCAGGGAGTTCGAGTTCTGAAGTTTGGGGACATGGAAGGTACATCATTCAGGTAATAATTCGGATTACATTCTCCTGTGATTGATGTGTATATAGATTTAGGGTTTATGGAACCCATTTGGAGTCTAGATGGATTGTTGTGTTGTTATTCAACGTTTATAACCTTGTATTAGGACCCTTAGAGGTCCAGAAGGTCCCATGTTTGTATATTCGAGAATATATGTATCTCAGGAAGCAGTTCGATCGACTGCATGGCATAGACTCGCCGAGTCGGATGATCAGACTCGGCGAGTAGCTTGAAGATTCACTGGGACTCGCCGAGTTTGTTCTTCAGGCTCGGCGAGTAGAGTCGGGGTGGCCCCGCGATTCTTCCACGAGGACCTCGTCGAGTCAAGAGGGATACTCGACGAGTAGAAAGGGATCATGCAGGAATTGGTGAGGACGACTAGACTCGCCGAGTCGCCAGGGTACTCGCCGAGTCCAGTCGAGATGGCCGTTGACCAGAGTTGACCTGTGTGTAACGTTTTAGGGTCAGTTAACGTGGAAGATAGAAGTATTAAAAAGAGATATATGATGAGACAGGGAGCTTGTAGCTCAGAGGATCAAGTGCAAGAGATTTCAGGAGTTGCTATCTTCCAGTGTCCGCGAGGTGAGTCTTCTCACTATACTGTACCCAGAAGGGTTTTGACTGTGTGACCGGAAGGTCGGATATGTTATGTGATATGCATGCTATATGTGGTAAGTTAATTGTTATGTGTGTTATGTATGATATGTGGGCCGGAAGGCAATATGTTATGGGCCGGAAGGCGATTATGTTATGAGGACCGGAAGGTCAGGGCCTGGAAAGGCGTATGTGCCTAAGTGTATATTGGGGAACTCACTAAGCTTCGTGCTTACAGTATTTATGTTATGTTGTTTCAGGTTCTTTCAGTAACGCGGAATGGCATCGGCTCGATTGTACACACCGAGGAAAGAGTTGTATTTTGGAGGATCCTGGTTGTCTATTCAAATGAAAATGGAACTATGTTTTGTAATTCGAATATGAATAAGATTTTAAACAAGTGTTTTAATATTAAATTGATTATTTAAATGAAAAATTTTGCTTTGAAAACCACGGTGTTACAATTGGTATCAGAGCCTTGGTTTGAGGGATTCGGACGCGCCTACAGGTGAGTCTGGACTCAAACTGAGGAATTAAGAAAAGGTTTTCAAATAAATAGTTTTCTAAAAGTGAATAAGAGTTCAAAGAGAAAGCAATAAAGAGCAGTGTGTACAATCAGCCAGAGCCAAACGGTGATTTCCCAAAATACCCTTACTTTTGTATTATGAAATATCTATTATGCACTTTATGAGACATTATTGCATGCTAGAGACAGGCTAGGTATTTCACATCTTAGGACTAGAGTGGCCTGATTTGTGATGCCTTAGTCTAGGGTTTGCTGTTATATGTGCGTTATGCTTTTGTGTGTATGTGATGAGTGAGAGTATCTAGTTAGAACGCACAAGGGGTAAAGCTACGGGGTACGGAGGTACTTCCGAGGATGAGCCGAGAAGGTGGAGCTACCACAGATGGGGAGTCCTATGTATGCTTCAATGCTCGAATGCTGCTTGCTTTGTGCTTTGTGGAGTTATCGATGATGGGAGTCAGCTACTAAGTGAGTATGACGATACTCAGGAGGTAGAGGGCTGGCATCATTAGTAACTCTTCAGCAGCTGATAGCAAGGAAGTGGGAGGACAGCGGAAGGGACTAGGGAGTAAACCTAGCCAGATGAGTGCGCTGGTAGAGTAGAGGATTTCGCTGGAAAGCGAGCACGCGCGATGAGATGGGTGAAAGAGCAGGTTTATCAGCTACTTAGGAACTCTGGGATGGTCCGTGTGGAAAGTATGGGTAGATGTGGCAGGTAGTATGGGCCCGTACTACTGAAAGCAGAGGACCCATACTTGATACAGGGGGCATCCTAAAGGTCCTAAGGAACAGATTGAGGGGTGATGTTATGGTTCGGATACCATACATCGGAGCGGATACAGAGTGATGTTATGGTCCGGGCACCATACATCGGAACAGATTGAGATAGATGTTGTGGTCCGAGTGCTATACATTGGAGCAGATTGAGGAGTGGTGCTATGGTTCAGGTACCATACACTGAAGCATGTTGAGGAGGGATGTCATGGGATGAATACCATGGTTCGTAGTGGATGATGCTTGTGGCTATCTTGTTATCCGATTATGACCGATGAGGTAGAGATTGGACGCTATGGGTTTCAGGCCTGTAGACCATGATTGAGTACGGAGAGACGTTCCTCGAGGGGAAAGACAAGATGCCTATCAGAGTATTTTGGTAAGAGTCAAAGACAGGGGAGAATTTCAGTTGAGTCGAGCAATCAGACGACAGAGGAGAGGTCACCTTTTTGGGTGGGTAGTGTCATTTATGCTCGTGTGCAAGACGCGAGAGGTCTGGTGTTTCAGTTCTGGATTTGGGAGTACACCCTGCAGGTAGTTATCGATAATGACTTCCCTCAGAGCATCAGGTAGCGGGTGTACCGCGAGACAGAGATTTACCGTGAACAGACAGTCAGTTGGGGCTGAGGTAGTCGAGAACCACACCACACCTAATTGAGAATAACAGGTTGGGTTATAGTGGTAGCAGTGAAGAGTTCAGACGAGTTTTGCAGTGCGGAGAGTTGTCGTCTATGTTGAGAGTAAGTCCCTATCCTTGGGACAAATCCGGCGTTGGATACGGGTTGATGAGCTGAGATGAGAGGAACGATGATGCTGCGGTGCAGTCTGCGAGCCAGATATGTTATCGAGCAGTGCAGGTGCTTAGTATTAGATCAGTATGGGATTTGGAACGATTAGAGGCAGCCGTGATGAGAAGTTCTTGGAGAGTTAGCTAGAGGTTCAGAGTATAGGGGATTGATTGACTTCATAAGTGGAGGGACTATCGGGTGTTGCACAGCACTTTACTGGGGCAGGTACGATTTCGCTGGTGAAGGATAGTCGTGGGTTGATTGTATACTAATTGGTGTTGGTTCGAACCCTAGTGGGGGAGAACCGGGTGCAGTATGTAAGAAAGCAAGGATTGTCAGGAGTAGTAATAAGTGGAGTATAGAGATGCAGTAGGAAAGCATGAGACCATAGGTGTCGATGATCGAGTAAAAAGGGGTTACATCGGAGCTTGCGGGTCCGGTGGTGCATGCCGCAAGTGCGGAAAGGAGGGGCACTGTGCACGGGATTGTTGGCAGTCAGTGCCAATTCGGGACTTGAGGAGGACAGGATGGAGCGGAGCCCCAGAGGGCTCAGGGTCGTGTTTATCTGCGTACGACAGAGGGAGACGGAGCAGTGCCGGAGGCAGCTGCGGGTATGATGTTTTCATGATGTCTTAATTGTCTTGCATTGATTTGGCGTATTGTTTGTGCTGGTATCTTGTATGGATTTCGATGCGGTATTCGTTGTTTCGCGGGTCTGGCATGGTTATGGATTGGTGCTTCAGGTTTTCGCTTTGGCATTCGTTGTTCCCTGATGGTTGGGTATGGTTATAATTGGTGTTTTAGTGTCAGTAGTCTTGTGCGGTTTTCGATGAGGTGTTCATCCTTTGGGCAGATTGTGGGTTTGGTTATGGGTTATTGTCGCGGATTCCTTTGGTTATCGTCCGTGGGGGTTGTTAGGGGAGATGCGGCATTGGGTTGATTGTCGGGTAGCATCTACAGTCGTGGAGTGGATGATTGAAGGACTAGATTCTTGTGAGTGGGTTGATCAGGGAGGAGGTGTGTTTTGCTGAGGGTTGCTTGTGCTTGTGGGAAGCAGTCAGTGTGTAATTGTTCTCTTTGTACAGGATTGTTCGGTAAGGTCGTTAATGACGATCGGTGGCAGTTAGTCAGTGTTTTAGTGGGGGAGAATTAGAAAATTCTCCGGGAGATCGATGAGTATATGAGGGTGCTTAGCTGTTGGGATTCAGCAGTGTTTGTCAGCGCAGAGTATAGGCCGACGAGAGCGAGTGTCGGGTATGCGGGGCGGGATACAGACCTAGGGCATTCGATTGTGGAGGCCTGAGAGAAGGCCGGGATCAAGCTTGAGTAAGTAACCGGGATTATGATGTGCATGTTTCTAGAGCTGGAACCGGAAGGTTCCAGAGTTAGAACCTGAGGGTTCGCAGAGTTGGGTGTACGGACCCACGGAGATATAGCCTCGAGGGGCTAGTATGTGTTATGAGAGTCGGTCCAGTCATGCTGGAGACTCTGTTGGTATTGCTGGATCAGTGTGAGATTACGGATGGGGTATGTGCAGTGTGATTACATTGGAAGGTCGGGCCCCGGGATTGGTGATCTTGTTTAGCTGAGGCAGTGATTTTGATGAGTGGAGAGAGTGCATGAGATTGAGAGCCCCTGCAATGAGAACCAGAGTATGTGGATAGCGGTTACGCAAAAAGGGTGGTGTCGCTTGGGGCGAGCACCGTGGCACCGGTTGGAGTGGCATTATGGCCAAGAGGGTTCCTTGGAAAAAGGAAAAGAGGAAGGTGTGTAACTCCGAAGGGGTGCAAGTTCACGAAAGTGAAAGCTGCAGAGCAGAGTTATGATTAGAGTATTTCAAGTATGGTTTCGAGCATCGTGTTTGCGGCAGTGAAGTAGGAACCCATCCGGGTTGGGATGACCGACGAGACTCAGAAAGGATGCAAGGGAATAGAGAATCTTGAATTCTCAGTGTGATTCTGATCAGGGTATAGGACGGATATTAGTGGTTCGTCTTGGGAGATGTTCGAGGATATCATAAGTGTATCGGGTTTTTCAACCTGCGAGTGTTGGGACTAGTTCAGTATGTGTGTGTGATGGCAAGAGAGTTAGTGATCGTCTAGAGTTAACAGGAAAGTTATGCAGGCAGACGCCGTTACGAGCATGTGATTCAGGTCGGCGACTTCGTATTTCTGACGGGGTGTTTCGATTTAGGAAGAGGGGTAAATGGGGGGCCCCGGTATGTTGGGTCTTTTCGTGAAGGTGCGAAGGCAGGAAGGGTGGCCTACCGTTTGGAGCTGCCAACGGAATTGGGACAGATCCATGACACTTGTATGTGTCGCAATTGAAGAGGTGTATAGCAGATGAGTCAGCAGTGGTTCTTCTAGAGAACGATTAGGTGGATGCGAGCCTGTGTTACACCGAGAGGCCAGTGGCCGTCGGAGATCGGAAGATCAAGGTTCTGAGGAACAAGGAGGTACCTCTGGTATTAGTTCGGTGGCGGCCTCGGAAGAGATCGGTAGTGTCTAGGGAAGCCGAAACGTGAGATGCGGGAGCAGCAGCTAGAACTATTTTCAGAGTGAGACTTCGAGGGCGAAGTCTAATTCTAGTGGGGGAGAATTGTAACAGCCCAAAATCTCAAGTATTGTTAAGTTGCATTTTGGGGGTGTTTTAAAGGGGAGACTCGACGAGTTGGAGCCAGACTCGCCGAGTAGGGTCGCAGGTTTGGTCGCGGGTTCACGACTGGACTCGACGAGTCCAGATATGGACTCGGCGAGTCGACGCTGTTCAGCGGAAACCCTAGCCGTTCAGTATTGGGTCGTATATAAGGGTTATTATGCCGTCATTTCACGACTTTGGATCGATTGGGAAGAACCCTAGGCGACTGGGGCGGCTAGAGCAAGCGTGAAGGCCATTGGTGACCTTGAAGGAATTGTTGTGCAAGGAGGAGAAGGGTTTTAGCTAAAGGAACTGCAGGGAGTTCGAGTTCTGAAGTTTGGGGACATGGAAGGTACATCATTCAGGTAATAATTCGGATTACATTCTCCTGTGATTGATGTGTATATAGATTTAGGGTTTATGGAACCCATTTGGAGTCTAGATGGATTGTTGTGTTGTTATTCAACGTTTATAACCTTGTATTAGGACCCTTAGAGGTCCAGAAGGTCCCATGTTTGTATATTCGAGAATATATGTATCTCAGGAAGCAGTTCGATCGACTGCATGGCATAGACTCGCCGAGTCGGATGATCAGACTCGGCGAGTAGCTTGAAGATTCACTGGGACTCGCCGAGTTTGTTCTTCAGGCTCGGCGAGTAGAGTCGGGGTGGCCCCGCGATTCTTCCACGAGGACCTCGTCGAGTCAAGAGGGATACTCGACGAGTAGAAAGGGATCATGCAGGAATTGGTGAGGACGACTAGACTCGCCGAGTCGCCAGGGTACTCGCCGAGTCCAGTCGAGATGGCCGTTGACCAGAGTTGACCTGTGTGTAACGTTTTAGGGTCAGTTAACGTGGAAGATAGAAGTATTAAAAAGAGATATATGATGAGACAGGGAGCTTGTAGCTCGGAGGATCAAGTGCAAGAGATTTCAGGAGTTGCTATCTTCCAGTGTCCGCGAGGTGAGTCTTCTCACTATACTGTACCCAGAAGGGTTTTGACTGTGTGACCGGAAGGTCGGATATGTTATGTGATATGCATGCTATATGTGGTAAGTTAATTGTTATGTGTGTTATGTATGATATGTGGGCCGGAAGGCAATATGTTATGGGCCGGAAGGCGATTATGTTATGAGGACCGGAAGGTCAGGGCCTGGAAAGGCGTATGTGCGTAAGTGTATATTGGGGAACTCACTAAGCTTCGTGCTTACAGTATTTATGTTATGTTGTTTCAGGTTCTTTCAGTAACGCGGAATGGCATCGGCTCGATTGTACACACCGAGGAAAGAGTTGTATTTTGGAGGATCCTGGTTGTCTATTCAAATGAAAATGGAACTATGTTTTGTAATTCGAATATGAATAAGATTTTAAACAAGTGTTTTAATATTAAATTGATTATTTAAATGAAAAATTTTGCTTTGAAAACCACGGTGTTACACAAAGATCTCCTGTACACAACCCTAATACACTCTAGATGTAGAAATCCCATGTTCGTTGGCGATAGAAACCCACAATGGACACTCCAACTCACTAAAGGCATATCGAAATTCCTACTAAAAGACTGAGATACAACAGACCGACTCGCACCCAAGTCGAATAACACAAAAGCAAGCAAAGAATTCACTAAGAATGTACCTATCAGAAACATAAGTATACCATAAAATAACCGAAAAATGATTAATAGAATTATACCAATAATGATGTCTAGAGTTTACCTGTCCTCCTCTACCGTGAACTGAAAAGCATGGCCTCTAGCCCTCGGGGGCTCTGTCCTACCCTGGCGCCCATCGGCGATCCTCAAAGTAGTTGGCGCTGGAGCCTACGCCAGTCTCACAGTAAGCAAAGGATAGTTGTCCTTAATATGGCCAACCTGCTCACAGTCATAACAAATCTAGGTGGCCGGTGCGGGGACCTGTTGGCGATAATCCTTGGCATAATGCTTATGCTTGCCATATTTGTGGCACCCAAACGAAGATCAACAAGAACCCTCATGAACCTTGTCGCACTTGCCATAAGTAAGGCCCCTCTGACTCCCAAATCTCACATCAGCGGCCTTGAACTACTTCATTCTAGGCTGCGACTGCATTGGAGCTTGCCTCCACTCCCTCGTCTGGAGCTCCAACTCAATTTCCCGCCTTCTAACGGCATCCTGTAAACCTACAAGTGAACCATAGTGCTGAGTAGACACAAATTGGTAGATTTCAGTCTAGAGCATGCTTAAGTATCAGGCATCTGATCTTTCTTAGAAATAGTAAACTCAAGGAAAAATAGTGCTCGCTCAAAATACATCTTGGTGATCTCCATCACCAACTCGGTCTTCTGCCTCAAGTCAAAATACTATTGGGCCAATCTATCCCTTTCAACCAAGCGAACATATCTCATGCGGAACATCTCAGAGAACATCTCCCATGAAATAGCATCCCTCTTCTCCGGAGTATAAGAGCTAGTAACTAACCTCCACCAATCCTTAACCCCCAACCTGAGAAGGTTCAGGGCACACTTGACCTTTTAGTCACCAGGACAGGAGCAAGTAAAGAAACATCCTTCAACATCAGAAAACCACCTCATACCAATGATCGTATCCTGAACCCCATTGAACACTGAGGTGCTTCATATTGTTAAAGTGTCAGTACTGGAAGGCTTGCTCTCTACGAACTCCAATGGCCGGAACTGCCATGGTAGCTGCAACAACAACATCCTCAATTGTCACACCCCAAACCAGACGGTGGAAACGTCCAGGGGTGGAGGACTTCATTTGTATATCACAACACATGCATCATAGTAATAAAAGTACAAACAACCATTGTATTTAAAAGTATAATATTTACATATGTTCAATCATTGTATATTGAAACCAAAACAGTTATACAAAAGAAGAAGATAAGACACATAATGGCTCCATCTTCTCAAAAAGCTCGGGGAGTACCTGTTATTATTTCCCTGAGAATACAAGTAATTTGAAAAGAGAGTATCAACAATAAGTTGAGTGAGTACATAAGTCTTTATGTTTGCATGCGTGTCTTTGTATTTTGAATATGAAAACTGTTCTAGAAAATCCCATATTTTCTGTGGTATGTGAAAAGTAGTTTTATTCCCATAAAACCGTCCTATTTGTAAACCAATGTGTTTGTAAAACTTGTAACTGAGTGTGTGCCTGGCTTCACCAGCTGTTATTGAAAACTGTAGTATACCATTGTACTTTGTATTTTGTAAACTGGTACTTTGAAGATGTACTTACGTTTAGTTGTTTATACACTAACGTGTTGTTAATATCTTTTTAATGAGTTATTATAACCATACTAAGACATGAACGCCTGAAACATACGCCTTGTGAGCGCTTAAACTGTTGATAACACATGCCACTCATTGGCGTGTATGCCTGACTATAGCTAGCAACCTGAGTGAGGGGTTGTCAATCCCGATATAGATCTACACACAACTTGTTTCGATCCCCGGACTGGAGATTCTGGTTATAATGTCAGGGCTTTACCTTGGTTGTCTAAAATGAATTAAACAACCTAAATAGGATGTCTCATAAAAAGCATATAAACGTTACATGTATATTAGTTATGAAAACCCAATCTTTCTGAAATAAATGATTGATAGTATGTTCTTGAATTAGTATTCCGAACATGTATTTGACAAGTGTAAACCCTTGATTTGTTTTGAATTAAACCCCTTGTTTCATGTAAAACAGTGTATTCATGTATACTTAAATCATGAAGTATTGCTCTATGTATTATAAATTATACCTATTATAATTTATATGTACTTTATGAATTGGTAAATAACTATTTTTGCATGTAATCCTTTGCTCAACATATTACAAAGGGTATTTAAACTGATGAGATAACTTATATATTTATATACATGTACAATTTTATAAATAAGTAAAATTTAAACGACCTTCGAACAAATAACCGATACTATAAGTCCACATCCAAACAAGGAAAATGACCTAGAATGAATTATTAGTCCTAAGCCTTTTAAATCTTATTTATATTAATATATATACACAAATATGTATATTTGGGAAAAATATAAGTTTATAAAAGAGTTCAATATTTGGAGTATTTTTGATGCTTTAAAATCGTTTTATCGTGATTTGAAATCATTTATTTATAACACAAAGTCAGTGTGTTATACTTGTATTTCCCCCCTTAAAACAGTAGAAATTATGAAAATACGGGGGTATGAACTCACTTGATAGGTGGTAACACGGGCAGCGTTTCGTTTCCCAAAAATTAGTTTGTTTGGCGAAAAACCGGCTTAAATCGGGCAGAGTTTTGACAGGAGAGAGGATGAATTCTCGAGAATTTCAGGGCTTCATGGCTTACTTCGGGCTTGAGTCTTGATACCGGGGCTTTAGGGGTTGTATATGAGCTTAGGGGAGTGGAGAATGTGAAAGAGGGTGAAATTTAGGGTGAAAAGTGAAAAATATTCGAAACCCTCGCATGCCTTATATAGGCCGAAGCCTCGGATCCGAGGCTTATGCGAGGCTATGCGAGGCTGACAGCTTGTGAAGGGAAGCAGCTTCGGTTCGGAGGTGGTAGGATCAGATTGGACCAGACCTCAGTCCAATGAGAAGAGGGCACGTGCGAAGGAGCGGGTGCGAGGGGCGTACGAGGGGTGTCTCCGGTGTGTCTCATGTGAGGCTGTCTGGTTCTAAGTGCACCTCGGCTACGGTCCAATCAGAAGGTGATACGCGAGGCATCGGTTCAACAGCAGTTGACACGTGGAGGCCTCGCATGCGAGGGTGACGTGGCAGTTACTGTTCATGCGAAAATTCCCGATTTTTGTTATTTTTCTTTATTTTTGTGCCAAAACTTGTAAAATTCATAACTTTTGCATACGAACTCCGTTTTTGACGTTCATTATATGCACGCGTAGGTAAAATTATACTCTACGACTTTCGTTTAACTTCGTCGGCTAATTTTGATTTCATTTTTAATATTATTATTTTAAACAGATCAGGATGGGAATCCGTTATAAATTCATAACTTCTTCTTACGATGTCCAATTTTTTCTGTCTTTTTACCATTGTACTACTAATGACAAGACCTTCAATTCTTGTTTAGGTTGTGTCGGCTAAAAACCACTCGATCTTTATTTCGAGTTTTTAGTTGTACACTGTTATACTGAAACTTAGAAAAATCATAACTTCCTCATACGAAGTCAGATTTTGACATTCTTTTTATGAAAGTTCTTGGTTTAACATAAACTATAACTTTCATTTAGATTGTTAAGGCTAGAAAGCCTTTTATTAAAAATTCAGTTTTTACACTGAACAGTGTTTTGCCGGTTTTGTCGCGGATTTTCGATTGGTCATAACTTCTTCGTTATAACTCGGATTTTAGTGTTCTTTATATTTTTGGAAACCTTATTACAATCTCTATCACTTGGTTCATCCTAATTGAGATTATTTAATAATTTATTTTTGAGGGTCAATTATGTAAATATACATAGTATGCTAAAATTTGTCTTTATTAATTTACAAAGAAGTACAAATTGACCTACACTATTACATAGATTTGAAATAACGGTTTGTTACATCAATAAGTTCAACGTATCAGTCATCAAATTACTCAATCATGGCGGTCTTGATTGACCCGAATAGCTCTGGTATCTACCCTCAGATAATAGTCACAACCTTAGAAGAAATCAATGCCCTAATCTCATCCTCAGTTAACCTCGGTTTATCATGGCCACCCGACCCAGCTCCTGTCTCAAATGTCCTCGTAACCACCATACTAAAAATAAACCATAAAATAGAAGATGACGTGCATTTAATACCATATGAGCTATTCTAAACAACAAAACTCTAGGGTTATGACTTCCCTGCTATGCGTATGGGTCATATGCTTCTGGTAGTACGGGCACATACTACCTTCCACACCTACCCGTAATTATCTTAGAAGACTATCACAATGACCCTAACAACACCAAATAAGATACACATACATCCTATTCTTACTCCGTAGAGAAATGATTGACATCACTCAATTGGTCGGCTGCTCACACATAACCTATCCATGAAACTTCCACCAACCCTACAGCACTTGCGTATGCTAATCATACATAACGTTGAATCTTATAGACAATAGAATACTTGATTCTACCCTAAGCCCTTCATCAAACTAGAATAGGAAATAAGGCTTTAAACCAAACACTCTCAGGCTATGGAATCTTAGTTAGGTACAACAATGATGCATACACTAAGCAACTACAGTAATGATGCCAATTCCATACAAGAAAGAATCCTAGTCTATATGGCATCAATTATAAAGAAATTCTATCATGCAATTCTTGAAGATCCCTAGCCTACCACTAGTACGTTTTTCTAACATAAACATAATATCAATAACAGTGTGGGTAACTTGGGTTATACTTTCTTTCTCCGGCTGATCGTACACATCGAATCCTTCTTTGTTTAATTTTGAAAAGATTATTAAAAATCAGTTTAAAAACTTTTGCAGTTAGCTAGTTTGAGTCTGGATTCACATGAATGTTCATTTAATTCTCTCAAACCAAGGCTTTGATACCAACTTGTAACACTGCAAAAATCACAGTAAATTTAAAATTCTCAAAACCAACCATTAATCAACATTGTTTACAAAAATAGTCATTGTTTCAAAAGCATCACTTCAAATTAGAGTTTTCCCAAGATCCAGTGACATAAAATAGGAAGTTGTATACGATCATGCCTTTTCCTTCCCACGATCCTCAGAAGTACCAGAAACGATAAACTAAAAATTATAAGCTAAAGCTTAGTGAGCTCACCCAAAGTACCAACACACCGCATAGCAAGAAATCATACAAATATGAGCTGTCAACCTGATTGGACCACCTTGCAGGGCCTACAACCTATATAGGCCACTTTACGAGCCTTAGGCATGACTGTACCGCATCGTAGGGCCTACAACCTATCCAGACTGCTCTACGGGCCGCCGGCCTGACTGGACCGCCTCGTAAAGCCTACAACCTATCCGGTAGTCCTCAAGTGTCCTGACCTACAGCACAAAGCAGTACCGCCTCAAGCCAACACAACATGTCGTCATATGCAACAAACAAACATAAACACATAACCAACAAATATAGATAATCATACAGATCTACCGAACAGTCATATGCTAGCATATCACTATCCTAACCATGATAAATAATTTAGTGGGCCGATCTTGGTGCCTTCAACCCACGATTACATTGAGGAAAACTCACCTCTCAAACTGAATGCAGTATAAATAAATCCTTACTCTGACAACCGGCTCTACCTGACTCCTAAATATCAAAACATTTCCCAATTCTAAGTTAATAATAATTTTCCCAAAGTACCCTTGGTCAAAACTGGTCAACATCAACAAAATTCACTGAGTCAACCCAGCCAAGTCAACTCAGGCCTTGTATGCGGGGCGTACTTCGGGTGTACACGGGGCGTACTCGTGTTCGAGGCATCGGGGCTTAACCTTCGTACGAGCAACGTACCCTTTGGTACCCCCAGTTTACGAACAAGTTTTCTTCTTAACACCTTAAGAGCTTAATACTTCGACTTTTTACATTCAAATGCGGATCCAAGGCCAAAATAGTAATAAGAGTCATCAAGTTCCCAACTTTGTGACTTTGCATGCCCATTAAATGCTTAATACACAAAATCCCAACTTATTAACACCTTAAGACCTTCTAGAGCATGCATGGGGAAGAACTAAGCATCAAGATCACATTTTTATGACTCAAGACCCTCAATGGGTCTGAAAGGACAACTTATTTGTTCAAGAGCATGCCATGCTTAAGAATCATAAAGGTTGGGACCAAAAATGCCCTAAATAGAGGAATATCTATATCTACATGAAAGGATGATCGTGCTAGGACACAAATAAGCTCAAGAACACCACCAAAACACATAAATGAGCTTAAAATGCACTATTCTCACTTAGGGTTAGCTAGAGGAACGATCTTTAGATGGAGACTAAATAAGGTGAAGGTATTGGGGCTATAAAGAGGTTTCAATAAGGTTAAAACCCTAAATTTTAGGGTTTGAAACCTTCGTACGTACGCCCTGCATACGCAATGTACACCCAGTATACAAGGTCCCACACATGTACGCCTTGTGACACGAAGCGTACGCCCAACATACTAAGTCTTCGGCCAAACATACCAAAATGCCACTATGGGCCAAAAATGAAATATTCTTCACATACAAGGTTAAAATCGAAGTTACCTCGTTATTGGGGTGTTACAAATGGTCGTCGCATATTTTTTTTAGATGACTACATCATTAGTACACTAGTATCATTCCTACATCGTTAGTACGCTTGGGATGTTACAAATGGTCGTCGCATATTTTTTTAGATGACTACATCATTAGTACACTAGTATCATTCCTACATCGTTAGTACGCTAGTATCATTCCTACATCGTTAGTACGCTAGTGTCATTCCTACATCGTTAGTATGCTAGTACCATTTCTACATCGTTAGTACACTAGTTCTATTTCTTCATCGTTAGTACGCTAGTGCCATTTTTAGACCGTTAATATTCTAGTACTATTAAAGTCGTGATATCCTATTGTTATTTTCATCATTAATCATACTATGGCATTTTATCATTCTAATCTCTCATTACCCTTCAATACATAATGTATTATATTCATGAAAATACATATACAACATAAATCATATAAAATTTATCTTTATAATACACATAACATCTTTGTATATAAACACATATAGCATTCAATTATCTAAATACTTCATATCTATGTGTAAGATGAAAGTATCTATGCAGACTTTGATAAAAGTGGATGCCTCGGTGTTTGGGCAGAACTTCGTCTTGGTACTTTAGCTTTTCCTCTGACTTGACAATGATTTTCCTAACAGAAGTCAGTAAATTGCATGGGTAGAATCCAAAATTGAGAGCTTCCACTTGCTGGGCTCTCATGGATTCCAGAGCTTCACTAAAATACCCTTACACTAAGAAATTTTGGAACTATAACTTAGAGAATCAAAGGGGAGGTTTGGAGAGGTATGAGGAACAAATGAGGTATTGCAACCTATTTATAGTAGGGGTGCATGTAGCGCACCATAGATGTACACCATGCATCTTGTCACGGCTGGTCATGGTGGCTAACGCGTGGGGCTACATCAGCTTGTTAGTACACGTCGTGCTCCTTGTCGGCGTTTGCACCTACGCATATAGATTTTTTGATTCTTAAAAAAAATCATATCTTCTTCATATCTACACGTAGCTATCAACGATATCTACGACTTTCATTTAGAATCTGTCGGCTAATTTTCACTTTATTTTGAAAACTATATTTTTAATATGCTTAGACTGTTAAAGTCTATATAAAAATCATATCATGCGATATCCATTCTCGACTGTCCCTATATTGATGGATATGTAATGATGAGATATTCAACTCTCGTTTATATAGTTTTTCCTAACAATTAACCGATTTCTATTTCGGTTTTGTGTCACGCACTGTTGTGTTGAGACTTCGAAAAATCGTAACTTCCTCATATGAAGTTAGATTTCGACGTTCTCTATATGTACACCCTCGGTTTTAGGATTATTACAACTTTTGTTTAGATTATTTTCCCTAAATAATCCTCCGTTGATAGAATCTATTATCGATTTGACAATCAATTATCATAATCTTCTTTAATCATTTAGCCTTATCTTGCGAGCGTTACAATTACTTCACTTCTATTCTTCAGCTTCGATTTCTGGACTATATTCTTCTTGTTTTCCTCTACATTCTTTAGCATTTTTTGTTTTGGATGTTCAAGAGCTCTATTTTTAACACTTTAAGACCGACATAAATCACGACACAATTTCATAAAGTTGGTATTTATCTTCAAAATTTTCTTCATACTAATATCTAACTATCTTCTTTGGTCATTAAGTCACATAATTATGCTCCATATTTTCTCTTTTTAATCATATGGTCATTTTTAGCTACAAAACATAAAAGTATAGCAATTAAGCATCTTTTGTCCTATTTTACTAACAAAAATACCCAAAAAGTACATGAAATGTCTCTTAAAATATGTATAATTTAGGACACATCAAAATACTCAAAACTTGGTCTTTGCTTGTTTCAAGAAAACATAAAGTTATTCAAATTAGATTCTATGTTTTACTTCAATATTATATATTAAGATTGCATAAGATAACCCTATTCCGAATCCACCAATTATATCCAACTTCAATGCATATATTTTTGTCTAAATCCTAATAACTTTTCCATTTTTAAATACCCTCAATCTTCAGAAATTCTTCATAATTAATATGAGCAATACACACTTTTGCATCACTTCAGATATACATATTAAAAACTCCCTAACCTCAAGGTTTTTTTTGTCAAATTTTCAATATTTTGATTCTATCCCATAATGATGTTTCTATATGAGATACCACTGCACTTTCCACTTAATTTCTTTGGTACATAACATTTTATCATGTGTCTTGATTGCACATAATACCAAATTGACTAGATTTAGCTCGTGACATTCTATGGAATAATTTTGGCTACTTGATAATTTTCATTCCAAAGGCCATTAAAAAAATCCATTGACTTTTGATAAGAGATATAAGATATAATTTATTTTCTCATCCCAAAGGTCACATATTGACTCTCTTCTTAAGCTCAATTAAAAATTTTATATTTTTCTGTATTTCACTTTTTACAGTTGGAACTATTCTTTCCTTTCTTTTTTGTAACGTAAAAACTTAACCTCAAACCTTATTAGACGAAATTAATTTAAGGGATACATTTCAACAAATAATAAAAAAAATATATAGTATCCTCATACCATACAAGTTCACATTTTTCCGCTAAATAAAATCTTAGGATTCGTTTCACATTATCCTATTTAACATTAATACACGCAATCTTAATGCAGTTTAATCTAGATTCATATTTCATCTTATAAGTGTATTTTTTATTCTATAATTATCAATTTAGCATTTTATAAATATTACAATCGATCCCTTACCATACACTTAAAGGATACAACGTCCTCGTTCTATAAAAAGAAAGTAAAAAATAGTAATCGTAAAGAACTCCCCTCGATAGAAGTGGCGAGATTGATTGCTCAACATTTACACCATATGATGATGAAAACTCTTGATCTTCAACTAGAGTATTGAAGCAGTAGTAATACACACAAACAAATTTGTCCATCTTCACAGTTTAATCCCGGCGAGATATGTTCATTTCGTCAAGATTTTCTGTCGAAATGTCTTTGCTATCGATTTGGCAGATTCTCACAGCGAGATTTTAATGATCTTGGCGTGATATGGAAATAGAGGCAACATTATTTGCAACCTAGTGTGAGTTTGTACTTGAAAGTTGTTTAATACCTTAGTTATTATCCTTTGTAAGTTATTTGGCTGTCAATTCCACACTTATTTTGTTGCTAAAGGTTGTTCAAATAATTTTCTAAAGTTTTTCAAAGAGAATCCAAACAATGTTAGTGTATCAAGATAT
The DNA here is from genome assembly GCF_002870075.4 of Lactuca sativa. Classification (NCBI taxonomy): domain Eukaryota; kingdom Viridiplantae; phylum Streptophyta; class Magnoliopsida; order Asterales; family Asteraceae; genus Lactuca; species Lactuca sativa. The sequence continues at coordinate 241,514,106 of NC_056630.2, forward strand.
GATAGTAATGCATATGAGCATATAAATCATTCAAAAATCCAAGTTGTTGTTAATCCTAAAGTGACCGAAAAAAATCATCCATACCAAACGAAAATTAAAAATACAATTGTCTTAACAAGCATCACATAAAATAGGGAAAATATGATAAACAAGTCAATTTCCTCCTTGAAGAACATCTGGATCCTGATTAGAGAAATCTTGATAATATGGATAAGGCCCATAAGGATCCAAAAAGGGGCCCAACTGGTATGAACTAGCACCAATGTGCTATCCGTACAACCATTACATTCCATTATCGCTCCTTTGCATGTCGTCTTGCTGCTTTTCCAACATACCTCCCATGTATCCTAATTGTGAGGATACCATGTGAAGCTGGCGACTTAGGTGCTGATTGTTTTTACGAAGAGAAAATATATGAAGTTTGCAGACCACCTCTTCAACTCTCTGTAGCAGAAGAAGGGGACCAAACGGCTGCAGCATGGAATAAAAAGCTTGTTTGTTTTTTAACATCTGTAGACTATTACAATAAGTTAAAATAAAGTTTGAAGAGGTTTGAAGCAGAGGGTCAAGTGCTGTGCCACACAGCACACACGCAACAGTTTTTAAGTCATAAGTCTTCTGAAAAACAAATAGTTGAGAAGGGTCAAGTGTTGCGCGTGTACTGCGCGGTGCATAAATAAGTAGTTAAAAGATGTTTTTTAGAAAAAACAACAACACCTTAGTGAAGACTAAGAAATCTCACCATCGATGTACTCAGGAACTCTTGTATCCATGTGACACGCTCTGAATTTCTCTGCTTACGTTGGCTCCAACCCATCTTCCTCCTCATCAGAATTCTCGGACATCTCTCCCTCATCATCTTATGTACATCCTCCCAGCTTATAAGGGCCTCTCTTTAATACCCCTCTGTCCCTCGGGCAACGATCAGTGATATGTGTATTGGCCAACTTGGTTACAATATGCCCTTCTAGGAAAGATTTTATAGTAACTCCCTTTCTACTTAGGTAGGAGGTAAGAAAGTAAGTGATGTTGGCAATTTCTTTCTCAATCAAGCACCAAATATGGAAGATTTTTATTTCATTTACTTTGTCAACCTCCGACCTCTGCTGGAGAAAAGAGAAAATAAAACGACGTAGAAGATAGTAAATTGGATTATTGAGTTAGGTTTCCTTGTTGATCTTTGGATTGTAAAAACCATTGGAAATGGAATTTCATTACATAATTTGATCATACTTAGGATGGACGAATTTGAGACAGTTCTTGAAAAGAGTAGAAAATAGCTTTTTGAGTGTCAGCATTGGTGTAATACCACAACTACTGCAAACTGTATAGGGATGTAGTTGTGTTGAATTCCTCTAAGCTGAAAGGCTATACAAGGAAGTTTTGGGTCGAAAACCCCTTGTTGGAAATTATAAGCAATGAAGAATTCGATGCAAGCTTCTTTGTAAGTAGGTTCATATAGATGGAATAAGTTGAACCACCCACAAATAGTGTGTCAGATCTTTCTACAACTACTCATATATTCCCACTTGATCGGCCGTTTCCCTAGGGCATAGTGAGAGAGAATGTTTCTTCCGCAAAGATTCACAATACTTCTACTCAGAACGATCTCTAAATCTTGTCCAGATAGCTACTGAGATCTCGTGTTGTTGTTGTTGTTGTTATCTTCCTCTAAGTATTGATATCATTCTAGAAAATAGATTAATTTAGTCAAAGTACTAAAATATGAAAATATGATGGCTGGCAAAAAATATCGGCGCGATATAATCCAAATTCCAACGAGATTTCTGGAGACTTAGAGAATGCACTACAATTTCTTTCATCTTTACATGATAGGCAGCTGTCCAATTTTGGAGATTGCAATTTCTCCTACAAAAAGCCTAATATAGCCAAGTTTCGACTAAAGGGTTTCAATATAATAGAAAATTAGTTCAAAGTAACAAATCAATCATGATTTCAAGCACTATTTATAGAAAAATTCGAACCCTATATATTTCTTAACAAAACTCACAATGCCCAGACATACAAGATTCATGGCAAGATTATCTGGATGGTTGTGCGATTTTTATTTGGGTCAAAATTTTATTTACCAAAGTTGCAAGTAATTACAATGCTATTTTCTGATTCGGGTGAGATGATGTGTACAGTCACGCATTCGCCTTGCCCCGATCCTCAAAAGTACTTGAAACACTTAAACCAACAACTGTAATTCAATTCTTAATGAGTTTCCCAAAATGCCCCACACAACAATACACATACAATGCATACACACGACGCCTACAGCACGAGGCTGGACAACAATCTAGATCCTAAAACATCTAAGTCAAACCACTCCCCTTTGGTCTGCACTATGAACTAGACCACCCGATTATATTGGCCTACAACACACAATTGGAATACCTAAACCTAACCACAATATGTCAACATATGCAAATAACAATAAGAAGCAAACACATGTAATCATAATAGATCTACTAGTCTAATTGATCACTACATCATATCAACATCATAACATACAAAGAATATATAATACAGTACAAAGTATAGTAAGAAAACTCACCTCACAAATGAAAGCAGAAATCCCTACAACCCATCAAATGCAATAAACCGGTACCATTCTCACTTAGCCAAATAAGTATAAATCCTGAATCTAAGGCCTATACACTAAAGGTTGACCTCAAGTCAAACTTGGTCAAAAAGTCAACGGTCAAAGGTCAATAGTCGAGTCATCATACTATAGCCACGTCATGGTGGCTAAACGCCAGAATAGACTTGGACTCCCTCACCACCACGTCATGGCAGCAACATTGCCACGCCATGAACGTCCTGACCAACTTAATTTATTAAGCTCTTAATCCTTATTCCAAAGCTCCAAATCTCTTTATCCATTCTTTAACCTCTAGAAGCCTAGATCTAAAATCCTAACTTAACAGGGACAAAGTGACCTATAAAACTCATACATGGTTGATTTATGATCAATATACAAACTTTATGGGACTATAAGGTCCAAGAACTAACATAAACCTTGTCCACGGTCCTAGAGTTGCTTCGAACCTCAAGGATTCATTTCAAAAAGCCAAAAGGGACTTAATCACATCATAAACAAACCATATAATGGAAAGTATGAACTTTATACCTTCTAGAGCCTAAGGATTGATGTAGAAGCATCCCTCAATAGCAACAAGTCATGCCACAAGCTTGAATCACCCTTTACTTCTTCAAGGAACCTTGAAAGGCTAAGAACACACACTTTTTCACAAAGAACAAACACACATACATATACACCCTCTAGGGTTTCTCTCAAATGGATGGAGGCTAGAGTTGAGAGCAAACCCTAACCATAAAAACTTTTAAATAGAGATCAAGCCCCAAAATTAGGGTTTCTCATTCTGACACCACCACATTATGGTCATTGCATGACTACATTGTGGTCATTGCATGACCATGTCATGGTGATTATAACACGCGTTCCTTTGTATAACTCAACCACAACATGGTGAACCACATCACCACATCGAGGCACCTCAAGGGAAATACCTGGAAATAGATGCCACATTAGCATCGTGAAATTTATTGGTTTTATCCTTATAAGTCATTAAGTTGGAGCATGCACTATTTTTAAATTCTTCCAACTAGTTCATTTTCATAAATCTATGAGTTCTAACTTAAGATATCTTGAAGTTGCAATTTGTTAGTGCACAATAAGCCTTATGTTATATTTCTATTGGAAGATGGCATGTGTAACGCCCGGTTCCCAAGTAATTCCTTAAAATTCTAAGTGTTTATTTATTTTGCATATATGCCTATTATACGAGGTGTAATTAAGGTACGCAGGGTGTACCTTATCGAACTTGGACACATAGTTTTTCTCCTAGTATTTGGGCGTACCTATGGTATGCAGGGTGTACTCAAGTCAAGGGAAAACCCTAAAATTTAGGGTTTGGACCCTATTTAAGCACCTTATGACCTCAAGACCTCTTCTATCATCAGCCTCCTTAGTCCAAAAGCAGTTCCCATGAAACCCTAGCCCCCTTTTAGAGAGTATTGAGCCTTTTGTGTGTTTTGGTGTGTTTTTGGTACATCTTGAAGAAAAGAAGAACCCTTTGGAGAAACACTTGTTGATTTGAAGCTTGTGGATCCAGAATCTATTCACCTTGATCATCCTCTTGGAGGCATAAAGTCTCAACCTTTTTGAATCATCTCTTAGATCTGGTTAGTTTAGGGTTTTTGACATGGTTGGTCCTTTGAGTAGGTTCATGTGTGTCACACCCCGCTAAATCGGAAACACGAGGCGTGGCAGTATAAAAGGTTTCATAGCAAAAGTTAAAAGACAACACCAACCATAGTTTAAAAATCATTACAAATTTACAATGGGTTTGAACACATTTTTAAAAGAAATTACAATGTAGACTGAAATACAACACATGTGAATGCTCCTAAAAGTGATGTGTCCTTAAGTGCCACTTACTCAATGATTCCTGAAAAAGCATGTAAAACGAGCGTAAACTATAAAAGTAGTTGGTGAGTACTCACAGGTTAAAAATAATATTGGTTTCACGAATAGTAATCAAAGTTTTAATAGAAGTTTCTATAAATAAGGTATATTGTTAAAACGAGTAAATAAGTTTGTATAAACAAAGTTCATTGTCATCATGAGAGATAAAGTATGTTGCCCAAATAAGATGCAACGTTCATATTCTCATGGGAAATAAAGTTTCCATAAATAGAAATATATTGCAAATGAGTAAATAAGTTTACATAAACAAAGTTTGTTGTCATCATGAGAGATAAAGTATGTTGCCCAAATAAGATGCAACGTTCATATTCTCATGGGAAATAAAGTTTCTATAAATAGAAATATATTGCAAATGAGTAAATAAGTTTACATAAACAAAGATCGTTGTCATCATGAGAGATAAAGTATGTTGCCCAAATAAGATGCAATGTTCATATTCTCATGGGAAATAAAGTTTCTATAAATAGAAATATATTGCAAATGAGTAAATAAGTTTACATAAACAAAGTTCGTTGTCATCATGAGAGATAAAGTATGTTGCCCAAATAAGATGCAACGTTCATATTCTCGTGGGAAATAAAGTTTGTTGCTAAAACGAGATACAAGGTTCGTATGTGCATAATGATTATACCATGAGTCACAACCCAAGCCTAATGACCGAGGGTGCCCTCTTCTATGTCTATCGCTAACATAGGGAAATATGGTAAAATGCACTCAAGCGAATCGTGCGAGTGAGGAGTTGTCTACCTCCTAATAGCGCTATCCATAATAACCATAGGCTCAAATGAGTTAATGAGTTGTGTGGACAGATTCCAGGGACTTAAATGCGATAAGGTCTCATGAATTAACAATAGCGTACACATACATATCAACATATAACAACCAAGTTTGATACAAGTCAAATTAAATACAACGAACATAAATAGTTTAGGACATGCTTTTCCACCCCAAAACATAAAAACCGATAATAGGGGGAGTCGTGAATACTCATAATGCATTGAGATGATGCAAAGGGTGCCTTGACTACGCTCCACTCGTACCACTATCGATTCCTACAATAATGGTATTCGCTAGTGAGTCTCTAATCGAAAGCTAACACTTGCATAATTACTACTGCAATAGATTTATGCCGATAACGTGTCAAAATTTAATATTGATAAGTTACAAACATTTTTCTGTGAAAATTAAATTTCAATGAATCAATTGTTATATAACAATTTAAGTGGAAATTTCTCATTATTAAAATGCTAATATTTAACATTTTAAGATGTGTTCGAATGATTAAATACTCAAAAACTAAATCAATTTAGTTCTATAATTTCCCAAAGTCTGCATTTCAGTTTTAATTGAAGTCAAGGACCTCAAGATAAATTTTCTTGAATTTTTGATTTGTCTGACTATTTTTTCACGATTTTAGTTTCTTAAATAACCATAAAATCATGAAAAATACTAGACAGTTAATAAAAATTACCAAACTTCAGATTTTGGTTCTAAATGTATTAAAAGACTCTAGATAAATTTTCATGGATTATGGATATGCATAACCATTTTTCATATATTTAATTCTCTAAATAGATACAAACTCATGAAAAATAGAAATCAGTTAAGAAAATACCCCAAACTTTTTATAGTAATGTCATTACACATACTTAATCCGGGAAAATGTACAAATCGGTTTCTAAACTGTTTAACCCAATTTTATGATTTTTGAGCATTTATTCTAATAAAAATTGAAATAAATAGAAAATAGTTTCCAAAATTGCCCAAAATTTTTTTAAAACCATTATTAAATATTATTAAGCTGGGAAAAATATTAAAACGAATTTATAAACTGTTTAAACCAATTTTATGATTTTTGAGCATTTATTCCAATTAAAATTGAAATAAATAGAAAATAGTTTCCAAAATTGCCCAAAATTTTTATAACACCGTTATTAAACATTATTAAGCTGGGAAAAATATTAAAATGAATTTATAAACAGTTTAACCCAATTTTATGATTTTTGTGTATTTATTCTAATAAAAATTGGGTTTAAGTGTATTAAATCATGGGAAAATAGAAGAAAAATAGTATACAGAAGAGAAAAATTATCAAAATTTTTATGTAGAATCCTCATATACTATAAGGTGTTCTGGTAAATTCTCATGAATTTTGGTAGAGCAGAACTATTTATTCTATTTTTAGGCCATTATAAATACAAAAATCAGAGAAAAACTGGAATACATTATGGAAAATTCTGAAAATATTTTTCTAAGCCTTCCACAGAGATTCTAAGCTGCGAAAATTATTATATACCCTTTTCAAATTATATAAAGTGGTTTTAAGATTTATTGGGGCTAAACAAAAAGAAAATTCAAAACCACACTAAACAGTAACAAAAATCGATGAAACTTAATGAGAAGTCATTAATTAACATAGGGGTATTTCACGAATTTAAATAGGGTTTATAGACCTCATAAAATATTTTATATGAATTATTGACCTAATTTATTGCAATAGATATAATAATTCGTGAAAAATGAATTATTTTCTGAAATATTGTAGAACATCTCATTTTGTTGGTGGAATACAGGGAAAAAACGGATTTCATAAGAAAACTTGTTTTAGATATTTATTTGGGAACAAATCATTTATAAACCCATTTGAAAGCTTTTTAACAACATATTTTGATGATCAAGCCTCTAAGCTTGAAGATCATCACATGCATGTTGGTTTTTGGGTTAAATACTACCTCCAACATCATAAAAATTGTGGTTATGAATATATGGTTCATAATCCATCCATAGAATGGTGTAGAAGTAGAGAATGTGCATGAAAACACAAGTTATGAAGGAAAAAGTGAAAGGAGAATGAAGGTTCTGTGATTACCTCAAGAACAACACTTGATGATGAAAGTTTTGAGTGTTATGAGATTATACTTTCTGGAAATTTTCGTGGTTGATGGAGAGAGGAAGAGAAAATAGTGGTGGTGAAGTGTGAGAGAGAGGAGAGTGGAAGAGAAATGAAGAGGTGGAGTGTAAGAATTGTTTTAAATGATTTCTAATTTGGAAAAAGAGATAGTGAGTGAGAGAGAGAGAGAGAGAGAGAGAGAGAATGAATTTTAGGGGATGAGAGAGGGTTTCCCTCTCTTCCATTTTTATAAATTTCATATCTTTTATAAAATTATGATTTTTTTTTATAAAATATGCACATTAACCTATATATTATTCATAAAACCTTGATTTTTGACTTATAAATTTAGGGTAAATGTTAATGTAATAAATTTTATTTTCCTAGAATTAATTTTCATAATTTTTATTATTATAAGATAATATTATAAGGTTCATAGTTATTTTTATAGAATTTTTAAGGTTAAAGTTTATAAATATGAGATTTTATGGCTTTTAGGGTTTTAGAGTTTAATAAACTTTGAATATTAAAATAAATTGAATATTTGAGACTTCAAATTATCTTATGGTATTATAACTATTTTATAGTTATAAATAATGTTTGTAATTTATTTTTATCAGTTTATTGGCATTTTATGTAGTGATTCTGAGATTCAAGCGAAATTGAGGAATCAAGTATACTAGTCCTAATCTTCAACTTTGACTTAAGTTTGTATGAGATTTTGACCTAATTTCTACCACTAGGTCAAGTGCATGATGCGCGTATATGATTCATGAAAAGGTGTTTGAGTCAAAGAGTGACCTAAATAAGGATATTCACTACATTTAAGTAGTTGTAGAATTCACATATCAATGTGAAATCTAAGTATACTATCCATTGATTTTAATTGTTTCCAAGTTTCTAGTAGGTTATAACTTAGTTTCTAGTTACTTAGTCTAGTATGCGTCGTGCCTATACGTGCAACTAAGTTTATTCAAATCTAGAACCGACTCGAATTTTGACGGTTGTCACAATGTGAGTATAAGCTACTCCAGAAGCTAAGGATAGTATATATTGATGCTTTTGAAGTCCCTAATGCATAAAAATAACATATTAATGGATTTAGCTCAACCATGCAAGAGTTGATGTTCATATCATGGAGTTAGAATGTTAAAAATGGGTGTTAGGATTCTTTGAGCCATGCAAAGGCATCAAGTTGATGACTTAAGGTATTAAGTGGTTAAAATGAATCTTGGCAATCAGGGGAGTACACAGGGCGTACATATGCGTACGCACAATGCGAATCGGGTGCACGACGCATGTTTCAAGAAGGTGAAAATGAGGACCACAGAGAGACTGACACATGACAAAAAGTGGCAGGGGAGACGTAGCCTTAAAATGCATGATGTGCACCCCTTTTTCACGTCGTGCACCCCAAAAACGGCTATAAAAAGGAGACCAAGCCTCTTTCCCTTCCCATACCTCCCAATATCTTCTCTCTCATGTTGCTTCCAATTTTAGCCTGCTTTCTCTTAGTTTTAGTCTTCGGTGAAGCCCTACGACCCTGAAGTAGTAGTAGCTAGCGAGTAGAAGCTCTACTCGTGTAATTTCCAGACTATTGTCCAAGAAATCTCTATAAGTTAAGCTACACTCTCATTCTTTCAGTGTAACTTATATTTGTAGTCATAGTCGTTATTATGAACCTATATATAAGATTTATCAGTGATTCCAATTCATTATACTGATTGATCTACTTATGGGGATGATGTCTAGGCTGGATTTAGTGACATTTTTAAAGTGGGATTTGCAAACATTATACTCTATATACCAAAAAGACCCTGCCTCTGATATGATCCTACCTAGTTAACCCTTATCAGCTCTAGATTAGTAGACATTGGGATTATTGCAAAATCTAGACTATAATTATTATAGTCGCCAAGATCATGAAACTAGACTAAGACTTAGTAATATGTACATCTAGGTCTTTTGGAAAAGTGTTAAGGCGAAGCGTTGCCCAACCTCGAGTCATCTGTTTTTATCAAGTGAGTACATAGTTACTTTCATCTTACACATACATATGATGTGTCAAGATAATTACATACTTATATGCGTATTATCTGTGCTGAGAATACTATATGTTAAATATGATATTATGAGATGAATTTAACTGATTTAATCATAAAAGTATTATACACTTATACATATGTGTTGGGTAGTAATAGGTGATGGTTGATAGGAAATGATAGATAGGTGATGGTGGATAGGTGATGATAAATAGGAGATGAATAGGAGATGCCCTGACCTTGACGTGCGATGTTGAGATTTAGTCATCTACCAGAGTACAAATGGCGACCACTGACTAATCTAAACAAGTCATGTGGAAACACCAACAGGCTCATAACCTATAGGTGATGAATTACGAGTTCAGATGATGTAGTAACTACGTATTAATGCGATGATCCTCTAACCCATAATGGACACGTATTGGGGGAGTAATCCCTAAAATAGTACTGTCTATGTGATATAGGCGATGATTCGTACGAAAATTACTTAGAAATAAACATATAAAGAAAATACGATGTAGGCGATGATAGGTAAACACGATATAGGTGATGACCCTTAGGATACCCCCTTAGGGAAGATTAAATACGAAAACAAGGATAGGCAATTGGGGTAATTGTTTGTTTGATGATTAAACATATTAACTATATTATAGTCGGTTGAAAATCCTATATACTCACTAGGTTTCCCAACCTGACCTACTCAACATCTTTGTACCACGGGTAGCTGTATAAACTTTCATGCATGATGAGAGATTCATGGATATGTAGACTATTAGTATAATGAGACATTGTAAGTATCCGTTTATGCTTATGATTTGTATCAGTTATGAGATCCCAAAATTTTATAAATCATTGAAAAGCATTTCAACTGAAATGCCTTGGTTTGATATTATATCATGTCAAGGATATTTTTGGGACCAATTCCGCAACAAAAGAAATACTATGTATTAAAATAAGCATAAATAAACATTTTAAAATGACTAGTATTATCAGAGGTTTATCGAGAATTTTTCCAGGATGGGGTTCCAGTCTCGGTGGTTGCGGATCACGATGTGAGGTTCACTTCCAGGTTTTGGAAGACGTTCCATGAGGAGTTGGGTACTCGATTGCACTTCATCACAATTTATCATCTACAGACTGATGGTTAGAGCGATTAACCAGACCTTGGAGGATATGCTACGTGCATATATGCTGGTTTTTAGTGGCAGTTGGGATACGTATCTCCCATTAGCTGAGTTTTCTTACAACGCCATTATTGATCAACCTCCTTTTTAGATGCTTTATAGGAGGAAGTATCAAACTCCGATTTGCTGGGGTGAGGTTGGTCAACAATTTATGGGTAGCATTGAGGTAATGCTCCACAATATTGAGTTGATCTAGCAGGTGCGCGAGAGATTACAGACCATGTAGAGCCGATAAAAGAGTTATGTTGATCAACACCAGTCAGATCTAGAATTCCAAGTTAGGGATATGGTACTCCTAAAGGTGTCACCTTGAAAGGTGTCGTCTGGTTCAAGAAGTGGGGTAAGTTGGGTCCCAGATATATCGGCCCTTTCAAGTTTATTACACGGGTGGGCAAGGTTGCTTATCATTCAGAGCTACCTGACGAGCTTAGTTAGATTCACAACACTTTTCACATCTCTCAGCTGCAGAAGTGCTTGGTTGATGATTCCACAGTGGTTCCTTTCGAAGACATCCAGGTGGATGAGTGCCTGAATTACATTGAGAGACCGATTATGATACTAGAAAAGAAGACGAAGACCTTGTGAAATAAGGTTGTGGATCTAGTAAAGGTGCAATGGAAGCATTGGAAGGGTTCATAATAGATATGGGATCCCGAGAAGCAAATGAGAGAGAATTACCCAGAGTTATTTGCATCAATGGATTTTAAGGATGAAGTCTGATTCAAGTGGAGGAGAATTATAACGCCTAGTTCCTAGGTAATTCCTTAAAATTCTAAGTGTCAATTTATTTTTTCATAGAGGCATCTTATACATGGAGTAATTAAGGTATGTAGGGCGTCCCATGTCGAACATGGACATAGTGTTTTCCCACTAGTACGTTGGGCTTACCTATGCTACACAGGGTGTACTCGAGTCTGGGGAAAACCCTAAAATATAGGGTTTGGACCCTATTTAAACACCTTATGACCTCAAGACCTCTTTTATCATTATCCTTCTTTGTACCAAAGAAGTTCTTATGAAACCCTTGCCTCTTTTTAGGGAGTATTGAGTTGTTTGTGTGTTTTGGTGTGCTTTTGGTGCATCTTGAAGAAAAGAAGAACCCTTTGGAGAAGCACTTGTTGATTTGAAGCTTATGGAACCAGAATCTATTCACCTTGATCATCCTGTTGGAGGCATAAAGTCTCAACCTTCTTGAATCGTCTCTTAGATCTAGTTAGTTTACGGTTTTTGCCATATTTTGGTCCCTTGAGGAGATTCACGTGATTTTAAGCTACTCTAGAAGCTTAGGATAATAGATCTTGATGTTTTTTAGGCCCCTAATGCAAAAAAAAATATAGCATCTTGATGGATTTAGCTCAACTATGAAAGAGTTGATGTTCATATTATGGAGTTAGAATGTTAAAAATGGGTGTTGGGCCTCTTTGAGCCATGTAAAGCCATCAAGTCGTTGACTTTATCATTTAAGTCGTTTCCCAAGAGCAAGATCTGTCATTTGGACGTTTGGACTTAAGACATTAAGTGCTTAAAATGAATCTTGGGCATCAGGGGAGTACGTAGGGCACATAATGTTGGCCTATTGTGTGTATAACTATTCATCATTTGATTGATGTGATTCTTCTCATAGTGTTTTGGCGGGTCGAAGGCACCAATGTCGACCTATTGATTATTGCTATTAGAATGCTAGTTGTCTGTGAGAATCTTGCATGTATTGTATGTGTTTTTATGTATATCAGGCAGAGCCTGATGCCAGGCGAGGCTTGATGAGTATGTTGGGTGGGGCCCATCGCATGCTACGAACAGATCTGTATTGGGTGGGGCCCAATGTCGGGCGAGGACCAATGGTTGCTGGGTGAGGCCCATTGTATGTATGGTATGTGGTGCTTTGGGGAAACTCAATAAGCTTTGTGCTTACGGTTTAAATTTATGTTTTGGGTACTTCCAACTCGAAGGGGAAGGGCATGGTCTAATCACAGCTCATCCACCCATGTGTTGCACATTTATGATTTTGGGATTATACTCTGATAACTATTTTCACATTATTATACCTTTTTATGGTTGATATAAATATTTGATGGATTTTGGTTAACATAAAAATGAAAATTATAAGTCATGATTTTTAGGATATTACAAGTTGGTATCAAATCCTTGGTTTGGGGATTTGGACACATTCTCAGTTGTGTCTGAAGAAAGAGGGGGTGTGATGCGTGCAATCGACCGAGATCAAGTAAGTGTTGCCAAAATACCTATACATGTTTGTTTGATTCAGTATATGAATAGCATGTTAGATTAGGGCTAAGGATATGATCAGGATTTGTATGATAGGAGGGATGCCTTGTATACTTATTGTATGAGCCCCTATAATTACATGCTAGTTTGGATTACAGATGATATGTTGGACGCCCTGTTAGGTAGTGTTATGGTTAGAACTCGATACTTGAATGTTGCTTGCTTTGTGCTTTTAGGAACCACTGCTAGTGTTAGCTGATTATCAAGTGAATATGCTAGGTTACATGTTGCAGAAATTCGATAATTTTAGAAGGTTAGGTTTAACTCTATTATACAACTCTTGTTTGAGTCCAACCATTGTAGTGTGAGACCTTGCAGTCGAAGAATTATCTATTGTCTATGGCATGTAAGTATATTTGTAAGGTAGTTAGCGGGTGTTAGTGGGAGGTTTCTTCTACAACTGGTGGTGGAGAGTGGTGGGAAGGTAATCCTAGGAGAACCTAGGAAGCATGTTAGCATTAATACTTAAGAGAACCGGGACGACTCTTTAGGAAAGTACGGATATATGTGGAAGGTAGTATTGGGCCTGTACTACTGGAAGCACATGATCTGTAGTCGAGTCAAGGGAGTCATGAGGATACTAAGGGATCTGCTTGGTGTGAGATTCTTCGAGTGTTTTATGATGGTTTGTATGGTTTATTTTCAGTATGGTGGTCACTCAAGGTGGTTCATGTCCTGGTGAGGGATCAGGTCCGGACTCTGGATCTAGACCCTTGGATGATCAGATGTGGGAGTTCATTTCGACTGAGATTACCCAAAACATTCTAGAGCAGACTCCTATGATCTTTCGTTTGATCAAGTATGACATTAAGGAGTTGATGGAAGAGCGTCTAAGCACATTCCGTACTGAGATGCTAGCTATGGTAAGTGCATGCTACTTAACCTTCCAGGAGTTTCTTTCCTGTAAGGGTACTCCAGAGTTCCTCAGGAAGAACGACCCCATATTTAGCAGATCGTGGTTGGCAGACATAGGAAATGCCTTTCAATCTAGCCTCTGTAGTGAGGAGGCAAAGGTCAGACTTGCATCCTGTCTTCTAAAAGACATATCCCATGACTGGTGGGAGACGGTATGCCATGCTTTGGGAGGCGAGGTTGTCAAGGATATGACTTGGGATGATTTTGTTTTAAGGTTCAGGGTGGAGTATACACCAGTGATCGAGGTCCAACAGCTGGCGAGGGGGTTTCAGGACCTTTTCCAGACTACTGAGTTAGTGGAAGAGATTACCGCCATATTCAGGGAGAGGGCCTTAGTAGTTCCATAGTATATGGCAGATGAGGAGATGAAGAAGGGCCGGTACCATTATATGTTCAAGTATGAGATACGAGAGTTTGTGAGCATGTCTAGCTGCAAGAAATTTGAGGACATGATAGCTTGGGCTCGCGAGCGGGGATTGATCTTGAGACTGTGAGGAAGAGGAAGTTGGTTCTTGTGCGGACAGTGTGGCCTGATGAACGAGGGTAGGGTGGGTTCTTATGGTTGCTTCAAGTGCAGCAAGATGACTCACTTCAACATTGATTATACTTCCACCATAACCACCTAGGGACCGAGTATGATTTGCTTTCATTGAAATCTGAGGGGCCACAAGAAGACTGATTGTCCAAGTTTGGTAGTAGGGGGAGCAATGGTAGCACCTGCTCTGGCAACATTGAGGATTATCGACGACCGCTAGGGAAAGGTGGAGTCATTAGTTGTAAGGAGCTAAGCTTTCCAGCTGTCAGCAAAGGAAGATCACGCAACACCAGATGTGGTTATGAGTATGTATTTCATCCCTATTTCATTATTTGATTTGTGTTAATGCTTATTATATATAATTGCTATTATATAGGGACATTCCTAGTGAACAATCTTCTAGTTTTAGTTTTGTTTTATTCGAATTCCACCGATCGTTTGTGTCTCTTGAGCTTAGGAAGAGGTTCGGCGACACTCCAGGGGAACTTGATTATCCATTAGAGGTAGAGATTTTTTTATGATCGTCCAGTATGGGTATCAAGGGTACATCAAGGTTGTGTTTTTTAGTTATTCAACAAGCGATATCTGGTTGATTTGGTTCTCATTCCTTTTTGCTAGAGCAAGGTGATAGTTGGAATGGATTGGTTGAGCCCTAATGGGGCAATGATTGACTGCGGTCACCAACTAGTTTGGGTTCGAAATCCAGGTAGGGGAGAACTCGTTATTCAAGGCGAGGGTGCTCAACATAGACCGACTCTCTATTTAGCTACGAGAGCTAGGCGATATCTACTCCATGGCTATTCTGGTTTTGTGGCTTATGTAATGGATACCAGAGAGGAGAAGTAGAGGATGATTGATGATGTGATCGTTGTTCGGGAGTATGCAGATGTGTTCCCGGAGGACTTGACCGAAGTACCTCCAGAGAGGCAGGTGGATTTTCGTATAGATCTGGTTCCAGGTGCAGCTCTAATAGCCAAAGCACCCTATCGATTAGCACCACCAGAGATGCAGAAGTTGTCTACACAGCTACAAGAGTTGTTAGACAAGGGGTTTTTCAGACTGAGTTGTTCACTATGGGGAGCATCGATCCTGTTTTTAAAGAAGAAAGATGGCTCCTACAGGATGTGCATTGATTATCGGGAGTTGAACAAGTTGACGGTGGAGAACCACTATCTGATTCCAAGGATCAACAATTTTTTCGACCAGTTGTGGGGTGCATCTAGGTTCTCCAAAATTGAGTTGGGTTCAGGTTATCATCAGATGAGGTTTCGAGATGAGAATGTTCTAAAGACGGCCTTTAGGACTCGTTATGGTTATTATGAGTTTGTGGTGATGCCTTTTTGGCTCACCAATGCACCAGCAACGTTTATGGATGTTATGAACCAGGTTTACAGACCGATGTTTGATTGTTCAGCCATCATGTTTATTGATGATATCTTGTTATATTCTAAGACCAAGGAGCAACATGAGGATCATCTGCAAGAGGTTTTGGAGACTTTAAGGAAGGAGAGGTTGTATGCCCAATTCTCCAAGTGCAAGTTCTGGTTGCGTGATATGCAATTTTTGGGGCACCTTGTCAACCAGAAGGGTATATTGTTCGATCCGTCCAAGATCAAGGCCATTGATGCAGTGGGAGGTTCTGAGGTCTCCATCCGAGATTCAGAGTTTCTTTGGTTTAGCTAGGTAATATCGGAGGTTTATCGAGAATTTCTCCAGGATCGTTGTTTTTTTACTAGGGAGTTGTTTGTTTTTTCTTTGCAGGTCTGCATGACCTCTTTTGTCTATGTCGAACAGAACACACGTAAACATAGAGGCTTGAAATGTGTTTGTTTTTCAGAAGTCCGCATACATAAAAAACATCTGTGTGAGGTGTTCATGGTATAGACTTGTTCTTGAGTCTTCTAAGGTCTGCAAGCTTTTATTCATAACCTAAAAAAATATACATCTGTTTTCTCTCAATGTATCGACTCCTCTAGAGTTCCTTCTTCCACCATTCAACGCCTCCCTCCTTCACCGTTCATCTTCCTCCTCTCTCTGTTGGCACTGTCCTAGTGGTTGTTCACAACTGTCTTCGTCATATAGAAGTCATCCTCTATTCCGACATCGCCCTTTTCCCGCTGCATGCTTCTGCCGATGCCAAGTAACCCCCTTCTTCCTCGACTATTTTTTCTAGAGTTTGGTTTATTGTGTTGTTAATGTTTTGTTGAATATGTGTTGTTCCCAATTTTGTATCTAATTCAATTGGGATCGAGAATTGATTGAGTGTGGAACGCGAATTGGTGAAATTAGGATCACGTGCTGGTACAATTGGAAGTCAACTGGGCTGCCGACTGATTTAATTGAATTCTCATTTTTTTTCTCTATGAAGCGATGACGCTATTTCTTGGCAAATAAATGATTGAATTTTTTAAATTATTTCATTTTTTATTTAATTAACTATTATCACATATGTAATTGATTTTAGTTGATTGAATTTTTTAAATTATTTCATTTTTTATTTAATTAACTATTATCACATATGTAATTGATTTTAGTTGATCATTTATATGATTTCACATTGATTTCCTTAGATTTAAATGATTTTGCAATTCATAATTCTTATGCTTATATATACAACCATGATGAATTTTGAACATATACTTCACTCTTCTCTTCACAGTAACAACAATACATGATCTCACAGGAGTTGGTTGTTGTCTTCTCATCGACAAAAATTTGAATGGGTGAAAGATGTGTTTGATGATGCAACTTAACGTTATTATATGGAATTTGATGATTTTTTATATACATGAAATTTTGATTAGATTACAATGGCCATTTAATGTAAAAAAATTTATCTTGATAAATGATAATTTGATTAGATTGCAATTGACAATTTGATGTTATTTATGTATATAATTGTCAAAGAAAACACCATAATATATTGCATATGTATATTTGTGAGATCAATTTATTTGAATTTCAATCTAGTTTATCAGCCTGCAGACGTTAAAAGACAAACAATCTTCTACTTGCAGGCTGCAAACATTTGGTCCACCTCTTTTTCATCAGAGGTTTGCAGATGTGGTCCATAGACTGTAGACATTTTGCCTCCAAAAAAACAAACAACACTTAGGTTGATGAAGAAGTCTACTACATTATGTTGCGGCCTGAGCAGCATGCAACATTTGAGACCTTGAGGTAGAGGTTATGTGAGGCTCATATTTTGACCCTTTGAGAGGGTGTGGATGATTTCGTGGTGTACTATGATGCATCGATTTTAGGATTGGGTGCGGTTTTAATGTAGAGGTGACGTGTGATCGCTTCTACTTCGAGACAACTGAAGCCTCATGAAGCGAATTATCCCACTCATGATTTGGAGTTGGGGCGATGGCTTTTGCTCTTAAGATTTGGCGATATTACTTGTATGAGGTTCATTGTATCATTTACAATGACCACAAGAGCTTGAGATATTTGATGGATCAGTTAAATTTGAACACGAGGCAACACAGTTGGCTTGATATGGTGAATGATTAATGATTGTGATATCATTTATCACTCGGGAAAGGCCAACGTGGTGACAGATGCTCTTAGCTGCAATACAGACGGTGCACCGATCAGGGATGTTTGTTTGATGATGACTGTGATTACCCACTCTTGGAGCAGATTCGAGAGGCTCGGGTCGATGCAATGAAAGAGGAGCACTAGAAGAGTGAGTGCATAGTGGGTCAGGTGTCCTCACGACAAGATGGAGTTGTTGGGTGTTCCCGTTTAGAAATGGGAAGAGATCACAATTGATTTTATCACACAGCTACCGCAGATCGCGCGAGGGGCAGATTCGATTTGGTCCATCGTGGTTCGATTGACTAAGAGTGTGCATTTCATCCCTATTTAGTTGAGGATCCATCGTAGCAGTAGCTTGTGTGTGTGACTGTTCATCATTTGATTGAGGTGAGTCTTCTCATAGTGTTTTGGCAGGTTGAAGGCACCAATGTTGGCCCATTGATTATTGGTATTAAAATGCTAGATGTATGTGTGACTCTTACATGTATTGTATGTGTTTGTATGTATAACGGGCAGAACCCGATGCCAGGCGAGGCCCAATGGATGTCGGGCGAGGCCCATTGTATGTATGGTATGTGGTATTTTAGGGATACCTACTAATCTTTGGGCTTATGATTTAAGTTTATGTTCTAGGTACTTCCAGCTCGAAGAGGAAAGGTACGACCTAATCGCAGTGCATTCACCCATGCTTTGCATATTTATCACTCTGGAATTGAACTCTGATAACTATTTTCACATTGGCTGTGTAATGTGATCTATGGTGTCAGGACCCATTTTTTCTCCATGACAGTTCATTAATATGTCTTGGATTTTCTTTCCAAAAACGCATCTGTTAATTATTCTGTCAATACAGTTTTTTAAAAAATATGGATCATCCCAAATTTAATGTTTTAAGTCTGAAAAGAAATAAAGAATATATTCTTCTGTTGATAAGGTATACTTTTTGACACAACTCTTACTGCTAAATAGTTACTATGTCTGTATACCAAGGGGCTTTAGTGTTTACTTTCATTAAGTATTCATTTGGGAATTTATCATTTATCTCTACTTCATCTAATTATTGTAAACTAGGATTTTCTAGATGTGATATATGATCTGCTTCTACATTTCCTAATCCTTACTTATCTCGAATTATGGTATTGAATTATTAAAGCAACAAGATCCATCTATTAATTCTTGGGTTTGAATATTGTTATTAAATATATATTTTAATGCAACATGGTCAAAGAAAACTAACATTTTAGATAAAACTAGATAAGAGCAAAATGTATCAAAAGCAAGTATGACATCCACAAATTCTTTTTAATTGTGATATAATTTTCTTGAGTTGGATTCAGAGTTTTTCTAGCATAGTAGATTGGTTTAAATCCTTTATTAACTATCTGTCTCAAACTGCTCCTACAACATAATCACTAGCATCACACATTAATTCAAATGATAAATTCCAATCAGGATCAACAATAATTGGGGCAGTAGGTAACATATTATTTAATTTGTCTAAGGCTATAAGACATTCTTTGGAAAATTCGAACTTAGTTTCTTTCAACAAAAGTTGTGTTACAGGACGAGTAATGTTTGGGAAATCTTTTATGAAACTTCTCTAGAATCCTACATGTCCTAAGAAACTTCTTATTCCCCTCACGTTAGTATAGAACTGACAATGGGTAGACTTGGGTTAGGCTCAGGTTCAACCCACTTAATAACTGGGTTGAATTTTTCAATCCAACCCAACATGTCTATTTAAATGGGTTCTGTTAAGTTATTAGATATCTTGATGATCGATTAGATCTTCGTAACAGGTAATGCGATGAATGTAAAAACAGTAAATAACACAAGTATGGATCAAGATATGTCGAATGATTAGATTAATCAATCCTCAGCAGAGCTCGACTAAGAACTTCCGTTGTAGAGGATTCTAGGGTTACAAAAATAAGAACGATAAATTTGCTGAATAATTAATCTCTAATCGTCCTGTCATTCTAAGATGCATGCAAGCACCTATATATACTAAACCCTACAAAACTCACGGATGGACAGGCCCATACCGGAGATACATATTGGACTAGCTAACGAGCCCAATAGACGCAACTCAAAACATAAAATACGACCCAACAATCTCCCCCTTTGCGTCAAATTGGAGCGAGACTACTTCTTCTTCTTGCTTGGGCCAGCAGCGGGAACCTTCTTTGTAGTATCAAACAGACGTGAGACAAGTGCAAGGATAGTCTGTCTGAACCGAATGTACCATTGAATCATATCATCAAAGTACTTAACATCATCCGCTGTATTCTGCTTGCAACGATGGATGATCCCCAAAACGTGTTCCAAACAAGCAGTGGTGTAGAGATGTTTATCAGCCAAGGCGAAAAGACATTTCTGTCCTTCGTTTCTGGTAAACATGACTGAGTTTCTCTTCGGGTCTATCTTCCCCATCTGTATCAAGTTGAGATCACTGGCAGAGCCAACAGGAGATATGGTAGGCTTCTTCTTGAACACGCTCGCAATCTCCTGATCCATCAAAGCAACTTCCATGATGTAGCACACGAGCATCCTCTTAAAGTGGTCGATGATTGGACCGTATTCAGCTTCGTTAGTGAGAAGGATGTTGTGCAAAATAATCCAATCATGGGGATTAAGGTTGGGAAGATCTGCAAGTGAGATAGCATGTTCGGTTTTGGCAAATCCCCGAAGTACCTTGAACCGAACATTGGTGAAGTTGCCTTCCCTGTACGGCTTCAAGACCCAAACGTTGACAATTTTCTAAGCGCTCCAAGTCTGGTATTGGGGTTGAGCAGCCTTCAGATAGAAATCAATTAAGTCCCGATCAACCTGTGGATGAGGATGAGGGAACTCTGCAACGTTGGAAAAGGCATGAAAGATAAACGCCTTTCGGGTCAGTGGCATGTCGAACTGAGAGTCGACAGTGTTGGAACGATCTAAAGAGATCACAGGTTCCAGCCACAAGATACTTGGTGTGTCGATGGCTTCTTTAATCATCCTCTCAAGAGTCCAAGAAGGAAAAAGAGTTTTCCTGCTCTCAAGAAGGTCGTGGGCTTCTTTTTGTTTACGTTCGGCTTCTTCAGCCTCTCTGGCCACACGAGCACTGATATCAGCCTCTTTATCTCAACCTTGACGCTTCAGGAGGTCGGCGATTGTCTCCTTATCTTCTTCATCACTTTCCTCAGCAATCTTTTTGCCTTTATCTTTCACACCAGAACCGGAGGCTTGGCCTACTGGAGGAGGTTCAGTTGAGTGTGTTGTTGTGGAAGTAGGAGGCGGTTGAGACATAGGTTCCTTCTCTCCACCTTGTTTCGAAATGGACACGAAATCAAGGAGCCCTTCGATTTGACTGAGTAGAGCAAGGGCGGGAGCAAGCTTCTCTGCAAGGTCACGCCTCACAGTGTAGTTGAGAATGGGATCATGTGCTTCAAGGATGTTTGAGATAGCAGAGTGGACATCCGAAACACACGATTTTATCACCTCTCTTTCAGATCGAAGAGACTCAATCTCCTGTTGAGAGTTGGAGAGTTGAATGCTCTTGACCTTCAGAACAGTAGTCTTCCTCGCGAGAGCATCCATTAGAGTGTTCTCGACAGCTAAGTCTTCTTGAAGCTTGGAGAGACGCTCTTCAATGGTTGTCTGGAAAGCTGAGTTGTCGTCAGTAATTGTTTGACGAAGAGAACCGAAGGACTTCAACTCAGATGCGACTGATGTTGCCTGCTGGTGGACAATAGGTTCCAGCATAGTCTTGGCGGCTTCGACACTCTCCTGTAAAGACTTCAACAGGGAAGAGGCATCAGAGAATAGTTTATCGACTTTTTCGGTCGCTGCCTCACATGCTTTGGTTGAGGCGTCTAAGGCTGCAGTGGCGGAGTCGATAGAAACTTGACGAGCTTTCGAAAAAGCGTCAACAATTTTCTGAATAGCAACTTCAGAAATAGAGGACTGAGACGTAGAAGAGGAGGCGATGACCGAATCAATTTTGTCATGTAGCTCCTTGAGATGCCTCTTTGCGACAGGAACCTCGTCATCATCGACACTTTGAACCTGAAACGGACTGAAATAGACCGAGTCGAAGGTCATGTCCTCCCCGCCAAGGAATGGTTCCTTTCCTTCTGACGCATGATCAGGAGAAGATGGTTGTGGTGAAGCTTGAGGTTCGGTAGAATGGGTAGGTTCGGGTTGGGATGTGTGTTCGGTTGCTGGTGTGGGTTCGGGTGCATCAGTATGAACCCCCGTATCAGATACGTTGGTTCTCACGTCTGCAGTGGTAGTTGTTGTTGCTTCAGTAAATATGGGTGGTGGTACTGGGATGGTAGTTGATGGGATTTCAGTAGTGGAAGTTATGGGGGGATTAGAAGTAGGGATTGTAGCTTGTGAGGATGGAATTGGAGAAGTAGAAATAGGAATCCCTGGGGTAGGCGATCGTGGTGGAGTGTTACCACGTTGAGATCCATCAGAATCTGAATCCCCTTCATCAGATTCACTCGAGGACGAAGCGATGAGCAGCTTTCGCCGAGGTTGAGTTTTGCGCTTCTTCATTGGAGGAGATGGGGCAACTCTGGTGGTTTTTCTCTTCCTGGGAGATGGGCCTTTAGCTCCCTTTGCAACATGCTTCCCCTTATCAGCCTTCTTTCCTCTGGGGGCAGGCTTATCAGCCTCATGAATCGACTTCAGCATCTCCGGAGTAAGCTCTCTCGGACCAGAGCATTTGAACTCCTTGTATGTCCTGATAATCCGGCTATCAGCAGGAACATCCCCATACATCGTTTCCGAGATAGACCCGTTGAAGGGAAACTTGGAAGCATCAGAAACGATGATCTTCGTGGTATGGTAAGTACCGATCGAAGACATTGGGCAACCAGCAACAATGGGGACGTGGTACTTGTCCATCACCCATTTCGTGACTATGGTCCAGAACCGAGCATAAAAGATCTCTGAGTGTCGGGAAGTGGAAGAGAGACCCTGAATAAGTTGTTGCCAGAGGACCGACCCGTAGTCCATGTTGATGCCATTGTAGATCCCATAGATGATTGATAAGAACAGATGACTTGACCCGTCGGATCCAGCACTTCTCTCAGATAACCCCTTGAAGAGCATAAGGAACATTCCATTCCACTGAGGGGGCAGACATGACTTCTTGAATTTCGTGACTGTAGTGAGCACCTCAGTGTACCCCATGTTGTAGAACATGTTGAATAAGTGACCCATCGGAATTGTGTCAGGGTTAACCCTCGAAGAATCAGGTGCAAACGCTAGCAACGTGCAAAACCTCTGCTTTGAAATCGATTCCTTGTGCTCGAAGACATCGAAGAAAATCCTGTCAACGACCTTGTCGTAGTGTGCTGTGGCAAAGATTTGAGACAGGAACTCCATTGGAACAGCTTCAGCCCTGGTAAGAGCAGGAGCAATTGGAGAAAACTTCAGGCACTCGATGATGGGGAACATGAACGCATCGTACACCTGAGGAGTCAGATCGATGATTAAACTTTGCTGTGGACGAATGGGCAAGATGTGGGATGTGGCGTGAACTGAGGAAGAATCTGCCATTGCTGAGATGAAGATGGGAGAGATGATGAACTGTGACGGTTGAAGGATTTCTTGCTCTCTGGAAATATGGACACAGTAAAGAGGTAAATGGTGGGTTACATTGCCTTTTATACTGAGGTTAAAGGAGAGAGAAAAATCTTTCCCAAATCTTCGATTGAAAAATGAAGAGTTTTTCGGAAGTGACTGACGCGTGACAGTTGGCGCTGGCGATGATCACGCATGAGAGAGAGTGTCAGTCCCTAATTACACGCCTTCCCATCAGGCGCCGTTTACAGAGGAAATGGTTCCATTTCGCACGCTTTACATTCTGGAGCCGTTTGAAGTCAAATCGATGGATCTCTCGCCTGAGTCAGCATTTTATGATCTTATCCCTTTAAATTGTAACGGCATCTTTTAAAAATTCTCCCACGTGGATTAAAATTCACCACAATCTTTTATAACAACCAATCCAATTAAAATGCCTTGAAATTAAGGAAACCATAATTTTGGAAAATCAAAAAGATTTTCGTGCTGAGTGTGTAAAAGAAAAGGAAATAAAGCAACACATATAAGGAATATTTGTGATGTCATTGAAGACATGAAACAATGGATCCCGGGCACGAATCTCTTCCTTCAAAGTCAAGAGAGACCTTAAAGTGTTTGTGTGGTTTCCCGTTGAATAACGATCAGACACTTATTAAGAAGTGTTGAAAGGCTTCTTTTGATTCGGTTTATGTGGGTGGCTTTCGCTTCAATTCAGAATTCCTGATCTTGATATAAGACAGAAATCGAACGAAGTACTTGTGAGACCGGTGTAGTCTGTTGAACAAGTAGGTTGGAGATAATTTAATTTGGCAAAGAAATTTATAAAATCTCAATAAAAATTAAAACTGGATCCCTAAGGGAAGAAATGTTATTGCTTTTAACAATTTCATAGGAATCACTCAAAAGAAAATTAGAGATTTCATGGATGGCACGACACTAAGATCATAAACACAAAAATTGTGTAACCATAAACCTCAGTGGTAATTTCTGAGAGTCTCAAGGGTTACGTTGGTGAAGCGAATAAGATGGAGAAATGTAATGTAGAGGGTGTAATGAAACCAAAGTACCTCTGCTGTGAAGATAAGGACCAAGCAGAAAACTCTTATCTCATGTGAGAAGAGAGTTAGGTAGCTCAAGATTAGAATAAATATGAGAGCCTAATTGGGAAGACAATGTTTTTATACCAAGTCAATAAGGCTATTATTAATAATAAGGTGAGGCTTTGGACACATATAGCAGCATGCTTCTAGGGACACTTAGCTAATGAAATGATTTACCCACAAGTAGACATAAAAAGATAAGAGCTAAAAAAATAAATAACAAAATATTTTTGGAGTTTTTTTGAATTTTTATAAAAAATATTTTTGGAATTTTTGATAATATAAAAAAAAATTAGACATAAAAAAATGAATACAAAAAAAGTTGGAACCGAACCCGAGCGTTCGGTTTATTTCGGTTAGGAAAAAAATTTTGGAACCGAACCCGAGCGTTCGGTCTATTTCGGGTAGGAAAAAAATTTGGAACCGAACCCGAGCGTTCGGTCTATTTCGGGTGAGAAAAATTTTGGAACCGAACCCGAACGTTCGGTCTAGTTTGGTCGCCAAAAAAAGTTTGAAATAGAAAAGAACTTTGACAATAAGATAAATGAATTTGAAAAAGAATACAAAAGATGTACAACCAAGAAAACTACCTTTGAGTGATAAGCGAAGATCGGATGATACAACCGAACCTGAGCGTTCGGTTCATTTCGGTACATTGGCACAAGACCCGAACGCGAGCGTTCGGTCTATTTCGGCATACATGAGACCCGAACCCGAACGTTCGGTCTATTTCGCTTCTAACTTTTAGTCTTGAGAAGTAATCTTTGGTACTGACTCCGATTCAATCATATCTAGCCCTTGTAGAATTTTGTTGAAAGATGCTTCATGAAGAGCTTTGGTGAAGATGTCGGCCAGTTGATCAGTGGTTCGAATAAAGTGAATTTCGACGTTCCCATCTTCCACATGATCCTTAAGGAAGTGATACCTCAGTGCTATGTGCTTAGTCTTGGAGTGTTGCACTGGGTTATGACAGATCCTAATTGCACTTTCAGAGTCGCAATACAGTGGGATCTTTTTCATATTGAGTCCATAGTCCCGGAGTTGGCTTTGGATCCAAATCACTTGAGATGTACAGGAGGCAGCTGCGATGTATTCTGCTTCAGTGGTAGACAGAGATACACAAGTCTGTTTCTTTGATTTCCAGCTAACCAACTTCCCGTCAAGGAATTGGCAGCCTCCAGTGGTGCTTTCCCTGTCTAGTCCACAACCTCCAAGGTCTGCATCTGAGTAGGCTTGAACGAAGAAACCTGAGTTGGATGGATACCATAAGCCTAGAGAGGGAGTTCGCTTGAGATACCGGAGTATGTTCTTCACTGCAAGCATATGAGGTTCACGAGGATTCGCCTGAAATCTAGCACAGTAACAAACAGAAAACATTATATCAGGCCTACTAACAGTAAGGTACATTAGGGAGCCGATCATCTGTCGATATAGCGTAATATCGACTGCTGGCTTATCCAAGGATGGAGTGAGCTTAGTGTCGAACGCCATTGGAACTTTAACCTTTGAGTCTCCCATCATGCCGAATTTCGCAAGGAGAGTCTTAGTATAGGCTTCCTGGTTAATAAAGATGCCTTCGGGTCCCTGTCTAATATTTAAACCAAGAAAAAAGTTAATCGGACCCATTGAGCTCATTTCAAATTTAGTCTCCATCAGCTTTCTAAATTCAGCCGTTAAGCTAGGATTCGTTGAGCCAAAGATGATATCATCGACATAGATTTGAACAATCATAAGGTGGTTACCTTCCTTCTTACGAAAGAAGGTTGGGTCAACCGAACCTTGTTTGAATTTGGACATCTTTAAAAACTTGGTTAGCGTTTCATACCAGGCCCTCGGTGCTTGTTTCAGTTCATATACCGCTTTGTCCATAATATAACAGTGATTGGGGTATTTTTCATTTACGAATCCAGGAGGTTGCTCCACGTACACCGTTTCTTCAAGTTCCCCATTTAGAAATGCACACTTTACATCCATTTGGTAGACCGCAAAGTTCTTGTGTGCAGCATAGGCAAGAAAGATTCTAACAGATTCCAGCCTAGCTAAAGGAGCAAAAGTTTCCTCATAGTCGATTCCTTCCTCCTGGCAGTATCCTTTCACCACTAGACGAGCTTTGTTTCTTATCACATTGCCTTCCTTGTCCATTTTATTTCTAAAGACCCATTTGAGACCAACAACCGTGGCATATTGAGGAGTTGGAATGAGACGCCAAACTTTATTTCTTTCGAACTCATTAAGTTCATCTTGCATAGCTTGAACCCAATCGGAGTGATCAAGAGCAGTGTTTACTGTCTTTGGTTCAACTTTTGAGACGAAGGAGTTAAACATACAGAACTCTACTTTTGAAAATAAAGAAGTTTTCTTTGCCTTCAGTTGAGATCGGGTCAGGACTTTTTCAGAGACATTACTGACAACCTGTGAAACAGGATGATCTCTGGTCCATTTGACAAGAGGAGGGTAATTTGGATCATAGGATGGATCCAATTCAGCATTTACCATCTCGTCTAGTTCAGATTGACTATCATCGTCATAAAACATATCGGCATTCTCCCCCTCGACAGATAAGCTTTCAGGTGTATCGTGACATTCCGGAGCTACAGGAGTTTCGGGTGGTGTTGAGCTTTCGGGTGTTGCAGTACCTTCGGGTGCAGTTAAACTTTCGGGTACTATAGGACTTTCGGGTGCAGATTGGCTTTCAGGTACAGCTGGGCTTTCGGGTGCAGCCGGAGAGCAGTTCTCCCCCTCAACATGTGAGCCCAACAGTGTTGAAGAAGATGGATCATCCCCCTCAACTGAAGCATCGTGCTGTGGAAGTTCGTTTGAAATTGATCCTCCTTCATTCATTTGCTTGGCGGCATCTTCGATGAGTTGCTTCAGATGATCTACTTTGTTGTCTTCTGCATTAGCTTCCGAGAGAGTGGCCTTCTCTGGTTCATCGAATAACTCTACAAACTGCTCAAACATATTTGCAATCGAGGCTGTGACTTGGCCTGCTTGAGAGAAAATTTCTCCAACTGTCTCTTCTGTGGCCTTCAGCTTTTTGACATAGTTGTCATCAAAAGTCACATAATACGTTTCTTCAATCTTCCTTGAGCGCTTGTTTAATACCCGGTAGGCTTTCAAAGTGAGAGAATATCCCAGGAAAATCCCTTCATCGGCTTTGACGTCAAATTTGTTACGATGTTCTTTAGAGTTGAAGATGAAGCATCGTGAGCCAAATACATGGAAGAATTTGACGTTTGGCTTCCTGTTGTTGATGATCACATAAGGAGTGAGAGTAAAGCGCTTATTGAGATAGGACCTGTTCTACGTAAAACATGCTGCAGCAATAGCATCAGCCCAAAAATATAAAGGTAAAGAAGTAAAACTTAGCATGGTTCGGGTCGCCTCACACAAAGATCAGTTTCGTCTTTCGACAATCCCGTTTTGTTGAGGGGTGTAGGGAGCTGAGAAGTTGTGACTGGTTCCTTTTTCTGTCAAAAAGTCTTCGAATTCTTTATTTTTGAACTCCAGCCCATTGTCGCTTCTGATGTTGCGAACCACTTTCCTCAGTTGCACTTCAACTTGCTTGATGAACATCTTTAGCTTGACAGTTGCTTCAGATTTGTGCTTCAGAAAGAACACCCACGTAAAACGTGAAAAGTCATCAACAATGACAAGAATATACTTGCTACCGCCAATACTTTCGATAGATGATAGACCACATAAGTCAATGTGAATTAGCTCTAGTGGTTCAATAACTTTAGTGTTTACAATCGATGGGTGATTTTGACGACTCTGCTTCCCCATTTCGCACGCAGCACATAAATGTTCTCGATCGAACTTGAGCAATGGAAGACCTCAAACATGACCTCCGTTGACAAGTTTGTTGATATCCTTGAAGTTGAGATGAGAGAGCCTTCGGTGCCATAGCCAGCTTTCGTCAGATTGTGCTTTAGATAAAAGGCAGATAGTTGGATTTCCTTTGATGGGTTTGAGATTCAGGGGAAACATTTCGCCTTTGCGCTCTGATTTGAGAATTACCTTTTTCGTTTTCTTCTCTATTATCTCTGAACCCTCATCTTCGAATGAGACCTTGAGACCGGTACCTCCAACAAGCTGAGATACACTGATGAGGTTGTGCTTTAGTCCTTCAATGTATGCAACCTTTCTAATCGTGAAGTCTCCATTTGTTATCATTCCATAGCCTTTTATCATGCCGAATGAGTTGTTCCCGAACTTGACATTTCCACCCTTTGAAAGAGATCGAAATTCCCTCAGCTCTTCCTTCCTTCCTGTCATGTGACGTGAGCAGCCACTGTCAATATACCATTCTTCGTCAAACTGCTCGTCACTGATAACCTGCAAAAATCAAGCAGATTTAGGAACCCAAAGTTTCATGGGTCCATGTGAGTTTTTCACAGGAACGGGAATAGTAAGAGAGATGTCAACAAGATATGTTCTTTTTATTAAAGTTGTTTCATCTTTCTTTTTAATGGTGAAAACTTTAATTTTGTTGGGATTTGCTACAGTCGGTTTGGATTCAGGTTTAGGCGTTTGGATCTTGGGATGTTTTTGATCAGTCTTGACTGAGGAAACCTTCGATTTTCCTTTCAAATCCGTTGAAGATTTTGGATTTTGAGTTCGAACAAAATTGGATTTAGAATGGGGTTGAGAAGAATTAGAAGAATTACAACAAGAGAATTTAGACTGAGAGGTTTTCTTAACTTGAGGTTCTAAGTGACCCTTTTGTTTTTGGTCATTAGTGGGACCGAACCTTGAACTTTGGTCGCTTGTGCTCTCGGAACCGAACCTATGCTTTCGATAGCTGGTGTTCTCTGAACCGAACCTTTCCCTTCGGTTGTTATACTTTACAGAGCCGAACCTGTCCTTTCGGTTGTTATGATCTTCAGAACCGAACCTTTCCTTTCGGTTGTTATTACTTTCTTGCGGTCTAACAGCACTTTTCTCTGACTTTGAATTTTTGTCATGATAAGAGAAATGTGCGTTTTGAGATCGCCAAAACTGTTTTCTTTCGGAAAGATTTTTCTTGTATCTCTGATTCCTTTGCTGTTTTTGATTCTTCACTTGCTTCGGCTGTCGGTGGATGTTGGCTTTTTGCTTTTGCTTCCTGTCATCCTGTTCACTTTTAACAAATGATGTTTCTCTTGAAGGAGTGACTTCTTCTACAGGAACTTCTTTTGTACCACTAGTACTTGGCACATCGAAGTTATCAGGCTTGTTCAGAGGCTCTGGCACATATCTGCCTTTGGTTCTCCAGGACGTCCGTTCTGACGGACCAACGGTTTCGTCAGCATTATCTATAAAAGCAGACCAGAAGAACTCATCACAACCATCAACATTATCTTCATTTACAATGGCTGTAAGTTCGGCTGTCTGATGTTCAGTTACGCCTGTGACCTTATATACCTGATTTGGAGTCGTCCTTACTTTTTGGTATACAACAGCCTTTTCTTCAAGGATCGGGGACTTATTTTGGGACAAGCGAGCAAACTCCACAAAATTTTCTGAGATAAGATTTTTGTGGTTTTCGGGTTCGCTCTTGACAAACTCAGAACAGTCAACTTCATCCTCTACAGAAATTTCGCTTATATCATCATCCTCATTAAGCTCAGATGCGTTTTCAACATCAATTTTATTTTCTGAGCTCAAGTTGGCATTCAAAGAGTCAAATTTTTGTATGGTTTCGGTCCTTAGTTTCAATTTATCATTTTCGTCCAAAAGGTTTTTCAGCATGTCCTTATGGTCCATGGACTTTATTAAAGATTCAATTTTGTCTAGTCCATACATATAAGTCGGATTCACATAATCAGACGAAACTATACTTTCGCAATTATATGCTTCAGCGTCAATTTCATCTTCCTTAAACTCAAGGAAAGGCAAAATCATGCGATGAATTTTCTGCTCTATTTCACAGTTCAAATGAAGTTGAGTTATGTTAGAATAAAGACGCTTAGCAATTAAACAAAAGACATTTCTTTGTTTCAAAAGTTTCAAATTGTCTCTTTGTAAATAAATGTTTTCGTCCTTGGATTTGATCAACTCCGACTCCTTCAGCTCTATCCACATCCTCCGTTCCTCACTCTTTGAAGACACCCTGCTTATTTGGTCAGTTAGGTTAGAATTGGTGACCCGTGTTTGAGTTAAACTGCTGTCTAGATATGAGATTCTTGAATTTACACTTTTTAATTCTTTTTCATATGAATTTTGTGGAACTTTGAATGAAACAAAAATGGATTGTACCTTCTTGATTAATTCATCAAGCTCATTAAACTACACACTAAGAGGTTTTGCTGTGAAGCACAAGTCCTCTCACTCCTTCGTGTCTTCATTCCCACCGTTTGTATTGTATCCCCTCATTTGTGATACATCTGTTACCATCAAACACTTTCCACCGCTTCCTTCACCTTTTGCAACATAAGCCTTTCCATGAAAAGGCTTCCTGACTTCATCATCTTCAGAGTCAGTTGACCAGACCTCCACGCCACCGAACTCGTCATCCGCTACCGAACCCTGCACAATTAAAGCATTCATAGAAGGGTTAGTGGCAGCTTTCTTTCTCTTGATCTCTTCCAGCTTTTTCATCAACACAGCTTCCTCATCTTTCTCTTCATCCTTCTCTGCCATTTTCTTTAGGACACAGTCTTTGGCATAGTGGTTCTTTCCTCCACAGTAGTAGCAGTTCACACCAGAATCTCCTTCAGCTTTCGCCTCTTTCTTTGGTTCTTCTGCCTTCGGTTCTTCCCTAACTTTTTCAGAACTATAACTTCCCTGCCAATTTCGGTTCTTATTGGTAGGAAACCTTTTCTTAATGAACCTCTTTGGGTTTGACACCATCATTGCATAATCTTCAGAGGTAAGGTCATAGTCTTCTAAGTTAAGGTCTTCATCTTCCACCACACTTTTGCTTTTAGACAGAAGGGCCAATGATCCCAAGCTTGAAACCACATTTTTCTCCTGCACGACAATCTCTTCTTGGGATTTCAAAATCCCTACCAGCTTTGCCAATGAATAAGATTTGAATTGCTCATGAGCTTTAACAGTGGACACAACCGCTCTCCACTCAGATCTAAGACCATTCAAAAACGTAACTTTTTGTTCAATCAGCTTTCTTTCTATATCGTGCTTGATCATCTTACTAAGAAGATGATTGAAGCGATCGAACGACTGAGTAACAGTTTCCTCAGGATTCTGCTTAAATTCGCCAAACTCAGACAAAAGTAGGGTCTGAATGGAATGCTCCAAATCTTCGTCTGTGGAATATAGCTCTCGCAGCCTATCCCATATTTCTTTAGCCGTGCTGCATGAACTCACCAGCCTGAATGTGTCGGATTGAAGAGCGAATCGAATCAGTCTCAATGCTTTAATATTGCACTGAAATTTATCCTTTTCGTCCTGAGCAATATCTTTTACGTCCTTCAACAGATCATTATACTCTTTCTGAGTTTTAATGATTTTTGACGTTGCTGAATGAGCGAATGGTCCAGACACGATTGCTTCCCAAATAAGATATCCATTGTCTTCAGATCCAATGACATACTCTTCGAAGTGATGTGCCCAGACTTTGTAATCCTGGGTATAAAGGATGGGAATTTTCGTCGTTGATCCAATGATGTTTGAGATGTTTATGGGATTTGATTGTGACACGTCCATGCTTGATCGTATAACCTGTTTGAAAGATCAGACTTGTAATATATTAAATTAGGGCAACACAAATAAACGCTGAGTTACATCAATTATGAGATGACGGCTCAATAAATATTAGTTAATGCAGAATAACCCTAATCGCAACCTTTTTTCACAGAAAAGATGTGTATGAATTACACAACCTCTGCTCTGATACCAATTGTTAAGTTATTAAATATCTTGATGATCGATTAGATCTTCGTAACAGGTAATGCGATGAATGTAAAAACAGTAAATAACACAAGTATGGATCAAGATATGTCGAATGATTAGATTAATCAATCCTTAGCAGAGCTCGACTAAGAACTTCCGCTGTAGAGGATTCTAGGGTTACAAAAATAAGAACGATAAACTTGCTGAATAATTAATCTCTAATCGTCCTGTCATTCTAAGATGCATGCAAGCACCTATATATACTAAACCCTACAAAACTCACGGATGGACAGGCCCATACCGGAGATACATATTGGACTAGCTAACGAGCCCAATAGACGCAACTCAAAACATAAAATACGACCCAACAGGTTCATATTCCCAAGCAACCCTAAAATTTTAGATTAATAGATTGTCACCGGATTGACCTGTTTATATAGTTTCTGACCCAACCTATTAAATAAACGGGTTAAAGTTGGGTTAACCTATTTAAAAAAGAATAAATTAATTAATTAACTAAATATTATACCACTTTGAATTAGTTCCATACATAATAATACATCATTATAATTGCTAAATTAATACATGATAATATTTAAATAATTATTAAATTATATATATATATATATATATATATATATATATATATATATATATATATATATATATATATATATATACAGTGTTCTAAAAGACGCGCCATGGCGTGAGGCATGACTTCGCCGTTACGAAAAGCCTCATAACGTTGTTGTTATGTGTGACGCATGACAAGGCGTGATATGGCGCGCCATGACTCGTTATGGCGTGTTATGGCGCCTGTTTTTTCGTTTGAGACACGGTTTTTTGCTCTTTGTTATGTCTTTTCTAATCGGAGATACAAGTATTGTGATTTTTGTTAACTTTTTGTTATTAGTTATTGATTTAACACTTCTAAAAAGTAGTTATATTTAATATAAGTTATATTTATGTGGTAATATAATTTTAAATTAAAAAGAAAATCTCCTTCTTACATCACGCCTTGAAAAACGTCATGGCTCGCCATGGCTTGTTAAGCTTGAGGCTTGGTCTTGCCGCCACGCCATGCCTCACGCCATTTAGAACCTTGTGTGTGTGTGTGTGTGTGTGTGTGTGTGTATATATATATATATATATATATATATATTAAAGTTAAATGGGTTGGCGAGTTGAAAACAGATTGATAATTTTGCCCAACCCAACCTATTTAATTAAATGGGTTAGATGGTTGACCCATTTAACTTAAATGGGTTGACAATCTCAACCTACCCTGCTAATTTTGGGTTGGGTTCAAGTTGGTTAGCGGGTTGGGCCGATTTTTGTCGGCTTTATATTAGTAGGTGGCGGCAATTTAGCAATTGTATCTATTTTTTCCCTCTCAACCCCACTTCCTAGATTTGAAACCTTATATCTGAGAACAATTCATTCTTTTACCATAAAGTGACATCTTTCCCGATTTAAAACTAAGTTTATTTCTTCACATCTAGCTAACATCTTGTCTAGATTTAACACACAATTATCAAAAGAATTTCCAAATATTGAAAGGTCATCCATGAAAACTTCCATGGTGTTTTCTACCATGTCATGAAAAATTGGTGTAATGCTTATTTGGAATATTGCAAAGTCCAAATGTCATTCTTCTATATGCATATGTTTCGTAAGGAAAAGTGAAAGTTGCCTTTTTCTTGATCTTTTGGATCAATAGGCATTTGAAAGTAATTGGAGACAATATCTAAGAAGCAGTAATAAGAATGTCTAGAAAGACGTTCTAAAAATTGATATATGAATGAGTGGGAAATGGTCTTTTCGAGTTGCTTCCTTTAGTTTTCGATAATCTATGCATACTCTCTTTTTCGATCACCCGTCTTTCTAAAATTAGTTCATATTTCTCATTAGCTATGATTGTCATTCCCACCTTATTTGGAACAATATGTATTAGGCTCACCCAAGGGCTATCTAAAATTTGGTAAATCATCCCAACATCCAAAAGTTTGAATACTTCCTTTCGAACAACTTCTTGCACTTTTAGATTCATTCTCCGTTGAGGTTGTATGGTTGGTTTTGATTTCTCTTCCATGAGTATCTTATGTGACCAGAATGACGGGTTTATCCCTTTGATATCTAAAATTTTCCATGCAATTGCTTTCTTTCTTCTTTTTAGATGGTCTATTAATTTGTTTTTTTTATTGGATAAGATCATTCGCAATTATAACGCGTGATTTGAAATTTTCGTCGAGGATAACATATTCTAAATTGCTTGGAAGATGTTTAAGAATACTTTTTGTATTAGCTTATGCCTTATGGTGGGGTTTCTTGTTCATCTTCAACTTGACATAGTTTTAATTTTAGAGACATTTCTTGGGAGTCAACGCTTTTTCATAGCAAGATTAATAAGTTGCGGCTATTTTTTTGTTGGAAGTAATTTTTTATATATGATGTATTTTTTGCTTATTTGTGTAAATGTCACAGTATGCAAGCATCTGAGGATTGTTTTCTTCATATTCTTGATCCGAAGAAGTTCAAGTGTTCCTGTGAATGAGAGTAAGAAGGAAAAGAAAGTGAAAGATGTGAAAAAGAAGTGAAAGAGAATGTGAGAACGAAGACGTATGAAAAAGAGTAATAAAGAAAAAAAGTGAAATATAATGTGAACTGTTGTTAATATATTAGGATCTCAGAACGAAAGATCTAAGTACGCTTGGTTGCCTTGCATATAGGGTGTTTTAACATATAAATGGAGGGACTAAGCAAGAACAAAAAAAAATGTAGAGTATCGTTTAAGTTAAGAAAATAAGTTAAGGACAAACTACCACAAACTATATGGACCATTTATGTAATTTATTCTATTTATAATTATTCAACAGGTTAATTAGGATGTTTTGAAACATAAATAATTCATTCAACAAAAAATGGTTTAGAAGGTTAAACTAATCATTTTTGTCATACATAATATCTATTTATCAATCTTACCGACATTTGGAATCATTTTATACTATTTTGAATCATTCATGCTTCTTAACTATTCCAACATTTTAACCGTTCAACTCAACGGTAGAATATTAGTCATTTTCCTTTGGATAGATGCCAAAACAATCGTTAAAACCATATCAAAAGAATCTTTTATGCCTAACGAAATATTTTTAAAACAAAAAATAGCGTGAGACTATCTCTATAGGTTTTTTTTTTCTTAATTGTAAACTAAACCATGTAGGGGAACATATAAAAAAAATAAATAAAGAAAGAAATAAAGAAAAGAAAAGAAACATATTAAAAAGCAATAACACATTGGCATGAAAATTTGTATTTTTATACAAGTCTTTAATGCACAAAATGTTCATTACAAAATGGCCGTCTGCGAATTCGTTCATAATCATTTACAATTTTTCCGATTTCCGGCCATAAAACATACATATTACTATTAATTTGAACTTGAATTATAAAAACACTATAAAAAATAAATTACAATATTGTTTTGTTCTCATCCATGACATAGATGACAGAGAGACAAGAGAAATCGTAGCAAATTGTTGAGTGCCAAAATGACCTAAAAAAATTTTAAGAATTTAAATATAATGGACCGCTATTCTGCAGGTGGACCACAAAATTGCAGCCCGATGTATGAAATTACAGTCATCCTCTTCCTCTCAAAGCCCCGAATCCTGAGGGAATAAATCGTAAGCGAGTGACCCTCGTTTACGGGTTTCTGTGGCTATTTTCGAGATTTTTGTTATTTTTGGCTATTTTGTAAAAAGTAATAAGTGATTTGACAATATTTATAATTTTTTCTAAAAAATATAAATTACCCTAATAAATAAAGATAATTTTGTCAAATGTCAACTTCCTATTGAATTTGACACATGTCATTTTCTTAGAATTTTAAAATTATTTTTTTTTCCGTTTGTCATTTTTGTATTTTTTTCATTTTTATTCAGCTTTCACCTATTAAATATCACATCATAGTAATTAATGTGAGTTAATGTATACAGTAAACATTTCATTTTTGAATTCTTATTTCATTTATAAATTTATATCAATTAGTTTTATGAGTATACATTAATTAAGACAAATTACATAAATGGTCCTTATGGTTTATTTTGTTTATTGTTTTTATTTCGAAAGTTTACTTCAAAAATTAGTTAATTTTTACACATTCATATTTAATATGATTATTTAAAACTTGATAATAATTTTTTATTAGTATAGATTGAATTACTTATTCATCATTTCATTTATATTTATTTTAAAATTTTACTTTAGAAAATGCTTAATGTGTACACCTTATATTTAACTTTTTTAATCAACCTATGTAATACATGGTCTCACACCTAGTTTAATAATATAACACCTCAAACTTTCATGTTTTTGTTGTTAAGGTGTATCCCCCGATTATCTTGTATTAATTTGTATGATATTTGGGTTGAATCCAAACACACAAGAACGCAATCGTAGTTTAGAGATAAAATCGCAGAAGAGACCATGGCATTTAAAATTTATTTCTTCATTTTACATTTTTTAATAGTCTTTAGTGGTTAATGTTTCGGTATGCAAACAAAAGACTAAATGTTAGTGTAACTATAAAAAGCTTCTTGTCATAGATTAAGGGAAGTAGTTAGTGGGCTACGAGGTCCACGTTGTGATTTATTTGATGGGACTGCATTCGGACGCGGGTTAGAAGTACCAATTATGGCGATCTGTTAATGTGTCATGGTTTGTTTCTTCACAACGCCCTACTGATATGAAATGGACGTTGAAGAAAAGTTATACTTCTAAATATCTCGATATGGGATTTCGTTTTGGCCAAAGAGTTTTATTTTATAATGGGTTTTCGCTTTGGTCGATGACCTCAAACAAAATGAAGAATTTGAATACTTTTACAAAAAAGGACACGGACATTCGTCTTTTGATCTTAGTTGTTCCCACAATGTATGGGCACCTCGTTAAGCATTAGAGATTTAGAGGAGTTCATAGAAAACAATCAATTTTTAACTGGTTTGGACGAGCATGCCATCAAAGCTTGTTTGTTATACATTCTAACCCATGGATTTTTGGGAAAAGAACTAAAAGATAAAATAACAAAAGAATGGCTATGGGTGAGAGAACTAAAAGATAAAATAACTAAAGAATGGATGTGGGGGAGAGAAAACTTGGATGAATGGAATATGTATAACCGTATTTAATTAATTTATCAATTTATGTCAGTAACTAAGTTATGTTATTTTATTCTTTAGGTTTGCATGGGGGACTTTTTTTGTGGTGCCATAGTTATGGCCAAATAAAGAAAATATTCACAAAAATCGATAATCATGTTAAAGAAAACACGTATTAGGTGTTGACGTTAGAGCGTCTAGATTTTCTCCATAGTTACAACCAACATACTTATAGTTTTTATGTTCCACATAGAGAATTGATGGTTGCACCACATTTTTATTTTCGATAACACTATGATATCGAGGTACACTAATAATGATAAAAGTACCTATCGGGTTGTTGATCCTCTTTCCAGTGGATATGTTTGTGATAAGCCTGAACGTTTTTGGACGTTTTGGCCAGGTCTATCAAAGACAGAAATAGATTACTTCAGGGCTAAGCAAAATATTTTGGTATCTTTTGAATAAGGATTATTATTCAGCTGTTAGTTACTTGTTTAGACTATGATTCTTATTCCTATTTTAAAGGATTTTGTTTAGGGTTGTTAGCAGGTCACTATAGAATATGGTGCACGGTTTATTATATTTTTATGCAATTAATAAAACGCTCTTGGACTATTTGGAGACTACTTGTTCTCGAACTCAAGAATATCGGTTCTAACCCTAGAACCTGATCTAATACCTATCATTTGGTATCAGAGCATTGTTTCTGCGGGATGGGGTCGAAACTCAACAACATAGACCGGATTGGCAACCTGGAAGCAGATGTGGAAAAGATACGGGAGGATGTAGAAGTAAGTCGTGCTGAGAGTGCTACATAGTTTCAAGAGCTGATGAAAGCAATAAACGAACTAAAGTAAGGCTCGAACAAAGGAGAGACTGACCAGAAACTCCACACCGAGAATACGGGTGGACAATTTAAACGGCTAACAACAGCAAAATTGGCAGAAAAACAAGCTAAGGGAATTTATTTTAGGTGCGATGGGAAGTTTGCACCCGGACATCGATGCCCTAGCAAAACGCTCCAAATGCTAATTGTAGACAAGGACGTGAGTGATGAAGAATAAGAGACTCCAGACCATACTCATCTCGATATGGTGGAGGTATCATTAAACTCAGTTAGTGGGCTAAGATCGCCACATACAATGAAGATCAAAGGCAACATTGGAGGAGCTAAGGTTGTGGTGTTAATTGATTCTGGTGCAACACACAACTTTATTTCAAAGCATGTGGTAGCTCAGTTGGGGCTGGCGATGTCTAACACAAGCATGGTGAGGGTGCGTTTAAGCAATGGGATGACAGATAAGAGTTCGGGGACATGTAAGGGAGTTTTGCTCACTCTCCCCGAATACCAAGTAATGGACGAATTTTTGCCGCTACCATTGGGAGGCACCAACGTGATTCTCGGTATCAAATGGCTTCGCACGTAGGAGAGATGATTGTTAACTGTGGGATCTTCGAATGACATTTTGGGAACGAGATTGTCAAGTAACGCTTGTAGGCGATCCAATCCTTTCTAAATCCTTAGTATCTTGTAAGTCGCTCGTTTGCATGTTAAAATACGAAAATAATAGTTTTTTTTATTACACTTGGATTCGACGGAAAAAGTATCAGGATCATCCACTCGGCTCTCGACAGAGTTCTAAAATGTCATTGATGAAAACCTATAAGTTTTTGAGATGTCTCTTGGTCTTCCTCCATTCCACGGCCACAAACATGCCTTTGTGTTACACGAGGGTACGACCCCAATAAATGTTAGACCATATCGCTACCCATTTGCGTAAAAGGATGAGATCGAGACGTTGGTATGGGAAATGCTACATGCCGGTGTCATTTAACCGAGTACAAGATCTTTCTCCAGTTCGGTGTTGTTGGTCATGAAAAAAGACAGCAGTTAGCGATTTTGTGTGGATTACTAGGCCTTAAACAAGGCAACGGTTTTAGTCAAATTTCCAATTTCGGTAATAGACGAATTGTTAGATGAAATACATGGGGCCACTATATTTTCAAAAATTGATCTTAAATCCGGCTACCACTAGATTCATATGAAATCATAAGACATTGCAAAAATGCGCTTTCCGAACGCATGATAGACACTACAAACTATTGGTTATGCCGTTTGGGCTTACTAACGCCCCGACTACATTTCGATCGGTAATGAACAAAGTGTTTCGGCCACTGTTATGACGTTTTGTGCTAGTGTTTTTTGACGACATACTTGTTTATAGTAAATCAGCGGCGGAACACGTGGCTCATTTGACGACAGTTTTCAAGGTGTTACACGAAAACCAACTTTATGCTAACAAGAAAAAAAAATCGCTCAATCGGAGGTAGAATATTTGGGACACATTATTTCCGAGAAAGGTGTGTTAGCAGACCCGGCTAAAATTAACACGATGCTGGAATGCCCAATCCCAAAAACATTAGGAAAATTATGAGGATTTTTAGGGTTAACGAGATATTATCGCAAGTTTGTGAAAGGGTACGGGCAAATTGCCTTACCCCTAACGGAGCTTTTGAAGAAAGATAGGTTTAAGTGGTCCAAGAAGGCGACGATAACATTTTGGAAATTACAACAAATGATGACACAAGCACCAGTTTTGGCTCTACCAGACTTTACTAAAGATTTTGTTGTTGAGACGGATGCGTCTGGGTTTGGAGTGGGCGCGGTGTTGATGCAACAAAGCAAGCTAGCCTATTTCATTTTATAGTCACGTGCTGGGACCCGAGCCCGTTTAAAGTCGATGTATGAACGAGAGCTCATGACAATAGTATTTGCAGTTCAAAGGTGGCGACACTATCTTTTAGGGCGAAAATTTACAATTTGTACCGACCAAAGAAGCTTAAAATATTTGTTGGAACAACACAAGGTGAATGAGGATCAATAGAAGTGGTTATCCAAATTCTTGGGTTACACGTTTGACATTGTCTACCAACCCGGAAAAAAATAAGGTTGTGGATGCGCTTTCACGACAGGTGGCCGAAACCCAATTTCAAGTTATTACCATGACATGTAAGTTCAATTGGGAACAGTCATGGAAGGAATTAGAGGAAATAGACAAGATTCTTACCCTTAGACAAAAATG
The DNA here is from genome assembly GCF_002870075.4 of Lactuca sativa. NCBI lineage: Eukaryota > Viridiplantae > Streptophyta > Magnoliopsida > Asterales > Asteraceae > Lactuca > Lactuca sativa. The sequence goes on from NC_056630.2 coordinate 241,554,772, forward strand.
ATTAATGGTGAGTCGGTGGCGGTCGGGTATTCCTTAGAATCGGGAAAAGTGTTGTATAACGGGCGGTTAGTATTGAATCGGGAATCTTGTTGGATTCCAGAATTATTCAGGGAATTTCATGATGGGGTAGTTGGTGATCATTCGGGGGTTCAAAAGACATATCAACATATGGCTCGAGAAGTCTTTTGGTACAGGATGAAGGGAGATATCGCAAGGATGGTTTCATAATGAGATATTTGTCAGCTCCAAAAATACTCAACTCTCGCACCGAGTAGATTGTTATAGCTTCTAGAACTGCCATCGAATGTATGGTCCGAAATAACCATGGACTTTATTGATGGTTTGCCTAGTTCCGAAGGATATACTATTATTTTTGTAGTTGTGGATCGATTAAGTAAGTATGCTCATTTTATACCCTTAAAACATCTGTATACCGCCTTGTCGGTCGCAACAATTTTTATTAAAGAAGTGGTACCTCTACATGGGATACCAGAATCAATAGTATCGGATCTAGATAAAGTGTTCTTGAGTCTGTTTTGGTGAAAAGTTTTCCGGTTACAGGGAACGACCCTCAAGCACAACATTGCTTATCATCCTCAGACGGATGGTCAAACTAAAGTCGTTAATCATTGTGTTGAGACATATTTGGGAGGTTTTGTTCAAGATGCTCCCAAAAGTTGGAATAAGTGGTTGGCTTGGGCTGAGTACTGGTATAACACGTCTTTTCATACTTCGACTAAAACAACACAATTTAAAATATTATATGTATGAGATCCACCACATTTATAATATCATGCCATTCCAAAACGGTGGTCGGCTCTGTGGATCAGTATTTGGCGAAATTAGACCGTTTGCTGCAAGAATTGAAGGGTTATTTGCTTCGTGCGCAGCAGTTGATGAAAGATCAGGCAAACTTGCATCGTCGGGAGGTACATTTTGATGTGGGTGATTGAGTTTATTTAAAACTTAAACCTTATCGCCAACGTTCGGTTTCTAGATGTCGTAATTAGAAACTTGCCCCACGATATTTTGGGCCATTTGAAGTACTGGAAAAGATTGGCAAAGCAGCTTATCGATTGTGTTTACCTTCATCTTCTCGCATACATAACGTGTTTCATGTCTCACAGCTATGCAAAACTACTTGTGATCAAGTGGCAGCCCCTCAGTTACCATCAACTTTGTAATGCCCCGATTCTCAGGTATTGTTAATTTGAGTTTTTGGACCAGGCCCTACTCGACGAGTTGGTTGACCTACTTGTCGAGTAGCAGTAAGAAGGATCGCGGGTTAAGTGACCTACTTGACGAGTCCATATTCGGAACTCGGTGTCACACCCCAAAACCGGAACGGCGGAAACGTTTGGGGGTGGAGGACGTCATGTCAAGTATCACGAGATATGTATATGGTAAGCAATTAATGAACAACCATTTCATTTAGAAAGAAAGTGTTTATAATGTATGTGTTCACAAAACATAGAAGTCATAACAAATAACAAAACAAGACTTGAAGCTATAATGCCCCATCTTCTGAAGTCCCAGTACGAGCACCTGTCTAATAGTCTCCTAAGAATACAAGTTATTTGAAAGAGTTGATCAGCAATTAAGCTGGTGAGTTCATAAGATTTTAGTGATGTGAGTAAGCTGTAAAAACGTGGTTGAAAATGTATATGTAAAGTACTGTAAGCTGTAAGGTGTTGTTTTGTAAAGTTTGCCTGTTCCTACAGAAAATCATATATTTCCTACTTAAAATGGGAGTTGAGTAAAATGACACTACAAGCCTTTCTATGCGTAATAAGTGGGTACAAGTTATATATACTTGGAGTAAACAAACAATCGATTGTGCGCATCTGCCCTCAACCCACAACCCAACGGGGTACAGTAAGCAAGGCGGATAACACATATTCCATTGGTTGTTAGATCGTTGTCATATATAACCTTGGTGTATTCACTTGTTACCCATGGAGTTATTTGTAATGAATCCTTTATATCTAATGGAGAGTTCTTTTAAGAAAACCTATATTTCTTATAGTAAAACATTGACTATGGTGATTACTTTTATAATAGCTTTGTTTATATTGCTATATATAATTTTATATCGGGTAGGTAGTAGATTGGGTAACCTCGGTGTAAACCCACATCCAACGGAAACAGGACGTACAACGAAGAACACACATCCTATTAGCTGTCAGATATTAATTTTATATATAACCATGGTGTATAAACTAAGGTGTTATAGAGTTAATTCACTTAAAGTCTTTAAAACTGTACTGGCTTAATAAAATGGATTAAGCCCTTAACTGGGAAATCGCTAGTTTTGTATACCAAAAGTACTGACTTTGAAACGAAAGTTTTGTACTAGAAAAACTGTGCATTGACTCTAGTGTCCTATGACCTGATCCATACCTGGTACCCTTATGATGACTTAATGTATACTAAGCATAAATATATATAGATTCGGGTAGATAATAGATTGGGTGACCTCGGTGTAAACCCACATCCAATAGGAACAGGACGTACAGCGAAGAACCACATCCTATTAGCTATCGAAATCTACTTAGTATATATGTATCCTATAGTGTATACATTTCGTAATCATAAGGTTAGCATCATGGTCCTAACTTTTAAAAAGCAGTCTTCTACCAAGACTCTACTGTTATGAAAGCAGTCTTCTACCAAGACGCTATTGTTCCTTTGTCAACTGTAAAGTACATTCTCCCTAGTTTATAACCTATCTCGAATAGAGAATAGATTAACCTTCAAGTGTTACTGACACTTTATGAAAGTAATGGGAGAATAAGTACCCTGATGTCGTTTATAATGACATACGGAGGTACTATCAACCTAAAAACATATGTGTGTTTTATTACGGTCGTAATGTAAAAGGTGGAACCCCTACTAACCCGCTCTCATGTATGGAGATTCAGGGAACCATACGCGACCCGAGCAAATCCATGCAAGCCGTGTATTTCACATTAAAGTTAGATCCTGTCTGCGTGTTATCATGCTATAGCAAATTTACTTGTTTGTTACGTTCTGTTTTGGTATTGTTTGATTATCTTCTCTGTTTGTTCTGTTCTGTTCTGTTCTGTTCTGTGTGTGCTTCATTGTACTAGAAGTAATGAATAGCATTCTCCTAAACTATACCTATAATAGTTTACTAATGTTCTAACTGGACTGATACTGAAAAGACTCATTTACTTACAAAGTTATGCTTATACTTTAAAAATGGAGTTTTGTATAACTATAAAGTAACATAACCTTTAAAAGTGTTTTGAAATGTTTTAACAACTTATAAATAACATAAGTAACATTTTGAAAGATGTTTATAACAAACATTTACACAATTATCATTGTGTTCAACTTATATCCCCCCCCCCCCTTAAAACAATTAAAATAGTTACAAGATTCATTACGGGGTATGAACTCACCTGATGTGGGTGATTCAAACGGGTATGCGCGTATGGATGAGAAGTTCCACGAATGAAGTTCCAAGACACAATAAGTCCTAAATGATATTTAAGGACACATAATGACATGAATATATTGTTTATAAACAACTATATGAAAGATAACACCTTCCGGGACTAGGAAACACCTTGGCTAGGTGTTGGAATCACATGTGATTCAACATAGGAGGGTATAAAGGCACTTATATGAGTTTACTACCATGATTTCACGGCCCAAGGGAGTTTACGGCCATAAACTCATGGTTACTTATGGGTTAGTGCAAGTATGAAAGCTAGGGAATTATTTAGGGACATTAGCTCTAGCCTAGGGTGAGAAAGACCACTTCTTTTGGCACTTTTGGGGTGTTCACGGCCCAAATGAGGTTACTACCGTAAACTCATGGCCAAATATACTTATGAGGGTCCTAAAGGTCATAAAGAAGCATTCTAAATTCATGCCTAAGCCTTTGGAAGTGTTTGTGGCATCAAAACACCCCTAACTTGAGTTTTCGGCCCATAATGGTCATGTGTTTGCAGCTGTAAACACTTGTGGGTGTTGGTATTTTGGTTGTTTTGGGTCTTAGACACATCAAGGTAAAAAGCTATGCTAGTCTCTTGGCTTAAGGGTGGCATTTAGGGCATTTTGACACCCTAAAATGGAGTTCACGGCCCAAGAACTTCCTTGGCCGTGAACTCACTTTTGGTCCTTGATTTTTAATGATTTTGATGCCTAAACATGTCAAGGTTTGTCCCATGTTTGGTTTCTAATGTTTAGGGGGACATTGGGCACACTTTGGCCCTTAAAATGAAGTTTACTCCCCAAGGTGTTCTTGGGCGGTAAACTCACAGATCTTGGCGTTTTCTTATGATTTCTAGTGTATTAAGAATATATGAAGCTTTAAAACAACACTAGATAGAAGTACTCACTTTCCGGAACAAAAGTCCGAAGATCCTTGAGAGAGAATTTGGCTTTTCTCTAGATGGAAATGTAACTAATGAATAATTTGGTTCAGAATCCTATATATAGTCCTGGGATTTTTGGCAGAAAATATTTTATTCCCGGAATGAACTCTAATATCATGGAGTTTTGGAATAACAGAGTTGCACAAAACCCAAGTGCAACCTCTCTCCTGATATCTCCTTAAGTGTAATTCCTGAATTGCTCAAACTTATCCCAAAAGTTTGAAAGTTAGCAGAAACAGACTTGGCTTCTATTGACGTGGTTGGTTTCACTTAATGTAAATTTTTGGGTTGTCACACTCGGCGAGTAGGAGCTGGCAAGTGAAACCCTAATTCCCAGGGTTGCACCCCTATTTAAAGGGACCTTAGCCTCCTTAGAACCTCCTTACAGTTCCAAAGAACCCTTGAGAGCCTTATTCGTGTGTGTGTGCCTTGTGTGTGTGTTTGAAGCTTGAAGGAGAGTTTTGGAGGGAGAAGACTTGGAGGAGAAGGAGATTGAAGCAATTAGAGTGTGGGAATCAACACTCATCTCAGATATCAACTTCAAAAGGTACCCAATCCGCCATTCTCTCTATAGATCTCCCTTATTGGGTGAGTTTTAGGGTTTTCATGAAATATCAAGTTGGTATGATAAGCTATGGACTAGATCTGAAGTTGTAACTTCAGATCTGGACTTTCTTTGGATTCTAGAAGCATAAAGTTGCAGCTTTAGCCGTGATTGAGGTCCCCTTTGTGCATAAAGACCCATTAATAGCATAGATTTGCCATTTTGAGCCTTTAAAGCCATGCATGCATGTAAAGTTTGCAACTTTACGTGATAAGCATGCCCTAGAAGCTTGGATCTGTGATTTGGAGCCGTTGCATGGCTCAAAATGGATCTATATGGAAAGAGGACTGAATGGACTCGGCGAGTCACAAGGTCAACTTGACGAGTCCCATGAAGATGGCCATTGAACTCGACGAGTTGGATGAACAACTAGACGAGTCCGATGAAGATTGTCATGAGACTCGACGAGTTGAAGAACAACTCGGCGAGTCGGATGAGTTTTAACCAAGATTATGTTCGCGAGTATATCCGTCGAGTCGCAGGGAGGGAACTCGATGGGTGGCCTTAAGGTCTGATTCGGATTCGAAGGAACTCAACGAGTCACCTCGATGACTCGGCGAGTTGGTTTGTGCTTCAAGGGACTCGGCGAGTAGCTGGGTGTACTTGGCGAGTTGAGGTCAACATGGACTGTTGACCTTGACTGAGGACTTTGACCTTGATCAGGGGTTGGTTATTGGGTTATGGAGTACCTTATAAGGTTAAGGACTTATGAGTATGTTGTGCTATGACGATAGGTGGTGGGGCTTGCGTCAAGTGAATCGAGAGTTGGAGTTTGCCTTCCGAGTCGACATCTGCAAGGTGAGTTATCCTCACTATATCGATAGGGTCTACGACACCAAGGCTGGCCCTTTAGTTGTTATTGTTATGGTATGCTACTTGTGGTTATGATCGGTTGGATCGGAATCGGGGTAGACAGTATGTTATGATCTTATGATCCATAGGGATTGGTATGTTAGTGACCTGCTAGGTTGGTACTCTAGTTATAGGAGAATTCTATGATTATGATCAGTGTGACAGATATGTTTGATGTTTATATATGCCTGTATATGATAGTATGCGCATATGGTTATTTGCTTGTGGCTGGGTTGAGGCGGTCCTGCTTTGTGCTGAAGGCCAATATACCCTATGAGCGGTCCAGGGAAATTATAGGCCCACGTGGCGGACCAGTCATGCTGAAGGCTCAGGATAGATTCAGACAGACTATAGGCCTGCTAGGGTGGTCCAGTCAGGCCGATGGCCCAGTATGCATGTTGATTGATTGATTATTACTGTTATGGTATTGCCAATGTGGTGTTGGTATTTTGGGGGTAGCTCACTAAGCCCTCGGGCTTACAGTTTTCAGTTTACCGTTTCAGGTACTTCAGGAGATCATGGAAAGGCGAAGGTGTGACCGTATCGCTCCTCATCCTTATGTTATGATTTTTGGGACACTCTGATGGAAAAATTATTTGAAAATATTTTGTAAACAATGCTATGTGGTTTTTATTATGATTGAAAAAGTTAAAAATTAGTGGGAATTTTATGGATGTTACAAACTTTAATTGAGGATATGGAAGTACTGTTACAAGCAGATCAGATTGGTAGAGTGCGTGATGGGGTTGGGGAAAGGAGGTATTGATTTGTTGGTTGGATCTTCCTGAGTATGAGGCTACGTGGGAATTTTTCGAGATGTTTTGGCCCGGTCTATCAAAGACAGAAATAGATTACTTCAGGGCTAAGCAACAAATTTGGGAAAGTATTTTGGTATCTTTTAAATAAGAATTTTTATTAGTTATTTGTTTAGACTAGGATTCTTATTCCTATTTTAAAGGATTTTGTTTAGGGTTGTTAGCAGGTCACTATAAAATATGGTGCACCATTGATTATATTTTTATGCAATTAATAAATTGGTCTTAGACTATTTGGAGACTAACTGTTCTCGAACTCAGGAATATCGGTTCTAACCCTAGAACCTGATCTAATATATATCAGTTTGCACCGATGCTTTTCCAGTATGGTCGCCTTTATTAGTAGTATCACCTTCATCAACCACCATATAGACATTCACATATTTTCTAAAAATACACTCATCGAGTGTATAATATCATCATAATCAACTATGACCCAATAATGTTGCAATTTAGGATGTTAGAAAACAAGACTAATATAAGGAGTCTTACTTTTTGCTATATCTAAATATTCACTAAAATTAATATTCTTCGAAATGGCACAACAAAACTGAACATTAGGAACACCCTTCGGTGGCCAAACATATGGTAGTCGATAATCAACTAACTCCCACCTTCCATATGTTACAATCAAAACAAAATATTTGGTAGAGCTCACACTATTTGAAATACATGGAGACAAAAAATAACAATTATAATATTGAAAATGTAGTAGAGAAAAAAACACTTTCTAATAAAAATATATGAAGTGGTAGTCAAAGAGGTCAGAAATCGTAATAAAAATATATAAAATCATAGTCAAACTTATATTGGGATAAAAAAAGAGCTATGTCGAAACCGCATATGAGTGAGAGGAACCTCAGATGGCCATATGCGATTTCTTCATCTAAAAAAGGGTGATGAAACTAGAAATCATTGTCAAAATGTAGATCCGAAGTCAAACTTAGATTAGAATGATAAAACAAATTAGGCCGAAGCTGCACACGCGTGAGAGGAAACTGCATATGACCATATGCCATACGCGATTTCGTATCTACAAAAAAGGTGACGAAACCAAAGACGGTATGATAGGAAATTACAAATGACAATATGCCATATGCAATTTCATCATCTAAGAAATGAAAAAAAATATATAGACAAAGGCGAAATCATAGATGAGAGCCGAAATCACAAACAAGTTAGCCTTATCTGCAGTTTCCATTGTTATTTTGTGGAATATGTTAATTTTTTGCTATTTAATAATAATAATAATAATAATAATAATAATAATAATAATAATAATAATAATAATAATAATAATAACATTAGAAGATTACCATATATTTGTAATTTTTTTAATAAATAACATTAATAATTGAAATCGTAAAAACTATTCACGAGGTTAACTTATGTAGAAGGTTAAAAAAATAATGGAATGGCAAATTTCAACAAATCTTGTAAAATATTAGAAATTACATCAACTAAATTCGTCATATGAATAAAACGGTAAAAAATTGAAAATTTTAAAAGACCTTTATATCAATAACCAAATATTAACTATTAACTTATTTTTAATAACAATTTGAATAGTTTGATCAAAAAAGTATCATTATTTTGAGAAAGTTTTTGATAAAATTTTAAATAAATTTTTTGATAGAAAAAACTTATTATTTTAAGAAAATTACATAATCTATCATTTCCTATTAAAATTAAAAAAAAAAAAAATCATTTTCATTAATTTAATCAAAATGTTAAATAATCAAGACTTTTCTGTTAAAAAAAATTTATGACTTTCTCAAAAAAATATTCCAAAATAATCATTTTCTACTTAAAACCTATCCCAAAATTAAAAAAAAAAAAAAAAAATCTCAAATACAGAAAAAATCACACGGTATCTCACTGCTCACCAGCCACTGCTCTCCGCCGCCGCTCTAACCCTCTCGCTTTGACGTTGTCACACTTGCAGTCACCATCTCTCGGTCACGGCTCACACTCTCTCTGTCGTTACGAACGACTAACAGGCTGTATGTAGCGAAACTATTTGTTAATTTTGTTAATTTATCTAGGTTTAATTTTTCCAGAAATGACATTTTTCATTCTCTTAAATATAGCACATATTTGATCATGTTCAACGGTAGTAGTTTGCAATGAAATGATTATTCTTGTTGTTCATGCAATGTTAGTGATTTGACTTTTATTGTCCACTTTCCTAGTAATTATGTTGCATTCTATTTTGGACACACCATTCTATTAAATACTAACCTAATATACCTAAGTTAATCATTACCATTAGTAAATTATTACTTGCATTGTTTTCTCAAAAAGTATTTTTTTTATCTTTCTCTTATATATATATATATATATATATATATATATATATATATATATATATATATATATATATATGTGTGTGTGTGTGTGTGTGTGTGTCAAAAAAATATGCATTTTCAAAATAAAAATATTACTAACTATATATATATATATATATATATATATATATATATATATATATATATATAACTTAATATATATTTTTTTGATTTTCAAATTTTCAAACCATCGACTCACCGGACCACCACACGTTATGCCGACACTGCCGCTAAACCATAATTAACGATTAAACAAAATGATGATAATATTTTTTTAAAATTTTCAAAAGAATATTCAAGAAAAAGACAAAAAAAAAAACAAAATCTCCTTATATTTAATTTTAATTTTCATTTCATATTTAAAATTTACTATGTATACTCTTTTTGCATAGTTCAGCCATCAAAAAAAATTATAGTATAAAAAAATAATCATTTTTTATCTTTGTTTTTAGTCGTAAACCAGCAAACGTAATATTTTTTTCCTTTACCATAAACCTAATTTTCATAGAACTCTTTATTTTTTGTTATAATTTGCTATTTTTAAGTTGTTTTATAACGTGAATTCTTTTATTTAAAAGTGCAGTTTTTTTTTTTATAAAACATGGAATTTTGTTTTAAAACATGAAGTTTTTAAAAAAAATGTGCAGTTTTTTCTATTTTATAAAAAATGCAGTTTTTTTAAATCGTATAGTTTTTTTAAAACATGTAGTTTTTTTGTTAAAAATTACAGTTATTTTATAAAAATATTCTTATTAATTGATTTATAATTATATTAAAATATTAAAAATAAAAAATATTGGCTCATCAATAAGAAAAAATGTTGACTTTGATTTTTTACTTTGAGTTTAATAAATAAAAAAATAAATAAAAATTACATATAGTAATATTTAGAAAACTATTATTAAAATAAATAATATCCTAATAATAATAATAATAATAATAATAATAATAATATTAAAAAATAATAAATAGAGAGAGAAATAAAAAGGAGAGAGAAAAAGATTAAAAATGAAAGAAATAAAAATGAGAGAGAAAAAAACTTATTTTTTCAGAAAACAATATAATCTAAATAATTTATTACTGAAATGATTAATTAATAATTATGATTTTTTAATAGGCATAGACTTGGTGTGTGGAAAAAAATACCCGTTATCTTTTTACAACACCTTATGATAATAGGTTTGCCTTATGTCTTTCTCGTTAAGAATATATATATATATATATATATATATATATATATATATATATATATATATATATATATATATATATATATATATATATATATATATATATATATATATCGGTAAAAGGGAGCATTCCACAGTTTCAAGGATGTACCAGAGGGAGATTAAGTTTTCAGCAACTAGCTCATAGGCTTATAGCTTGACTCTTTGGCTTATTCTCTTTGTTCTTAGACCTAAGTAAAGGCTTCCAATTCTTTGTGATGCATTTTGTTTAGGATTTACTACAATAAACACATGAAAATAGTAATCAAAATAACTGGAGGATTAGCATGACTTGACTCACCAACGGTTTAGGGTATCAAATGACAAAATAAGGGCCTTGTTTGTGTATTTTTGCCATAGAAAAAGAAGTAGCCAAGGTTAAGACTGAAGATGTAGTTTGTGCCATAGAAAAACAGAAAACGTAAGCTACGGGAAAACGCTAAAAGTATCCCACTCGCATTTGTTTCTATGAAATGAATATTTTCATTGATGTTAAAGTCTTATGGTATACTTATAACGAGCATGTTTGTGATCTATATGGCCACGAACAAAAAATGTGAACACCACTCCATATTCTTAGTGGTGGCCAGTGGTAGAAAAATTTGTTGTCAAATGTGGTGGGAAGAACAGACAACAATATCCAATAAATTTTTCTCTCTTCATGTCTCTCTATCTCTCTACATTTTAATTAATTAAAAAATATATTTTTTTAATTTAAAAATAAAAAAATAAGAAGAATATAATGATGGTATCCCATAAGTTTAATGGTTGAAAATAGTGATGAGGTGGCACCCACCATTATAATGGTTAGTGGTGGATATAACGAAAGGTCTAAAGAAAAAGATGCAACAATTTCTTGTAGGTTAGTGATTCTCCTGTCAGAAACTCACAAGAAACTTTCATGATGGAGGTGCGCGCATCAAGAATGGTAAGAAGAATTAATACCATCGTCACATTTTCTTAAAATGGACGGAGGTGCGGCGGCGTAACCCATCCGGCAACCGAGAAGAGAACGAAAGTGAATCTAGTTACTTTGTCACGAACATCCCAGACAGAGCGACTAAATCGGAATTCCGAAAGATCTTTTCAAGGTTTGGAAGGCTATCGGATGTATACTTCGGCGGCAAGAAAGGTGTTAACGGGAAGTGCTTTGGGTTTATCAGATTTCGGGGGGTGGAAGACACCAAAGAAATGGAGTCTATGCTGAACGGCACCAAGTGCAGAAATAACACGCTGGAGATAAATATTGCAAAACATGAAAGGAAAATCCTAGTAAGGCCAAAGCAGGGTAAGAAAGTTCCTGTGGTGGATTGCAGAATCGTCGGTAACGGCCATGTGGACAACCGTTCATATGCTCATGTTGCAGCGGGGATCCCTACAATGTCTGGGGGTTATTCTTCATACTCACGGCAACAACCAATCCCTTTGAGGTCTGACCACTACATGGATAGATGGATAAAGAATTACTGTCTTATTGGCGAGGCTAAGACCATGCACCACCTGGCCCACTTGCCGGAGCTTATTTCCATTCACAGCGAACACCGACCTTCGGTTAAATATGTTGGGGGCATGTTGGCCCTCATCAGCTTTCATGCTTCGGTAAGTGCACGGGAGTTCCTTGATGGTGAAAAGAATTGGAAAGATATCTTCAAGTGGTTAAAGTGGGGAGATACAGTGGCGGCAAAGTTTGAACGTATTGCATCTGTTAGAATCATAGGCCTCCCCATACAGCTCTGGAACGAGGCAAATTTCAGAACCATTCTAGCAAGATTTGGGAAACTAGTGGTTCCATTTGATAATATCAAGGAACGAATGGATCTCTCTGTTGTAAAAATTGGGATCTTGACAGGGGAAAAGAAAAAGCTCAATGAGATAGTTCAAGTTGAGATTGAGGGCAGAACTTTCGAAGTGGGGGTGGTGGAATATGAAGATGAACCTTGGTTTCCCTTCATCTTCGCAAATGAAAAGGATCCCTATGAATCAGAGTCCGATGAGAAAAGTTCGTTTAGTGGGAAATCGGAAGATGATGACACAAACGTACCCAAGAATGATGAGGATGACCACTTCAGGGATGACTACAATCACAACGAGAATAAGATGGACGACATGGAACTTGAGGATGGCAAAATTCGTCGGGTGGAGTTTGGAGATGCTCCTACTCCTTCGATTCCTCCGGCGGGCGGCGCTCCGCAACCGGTAGGTGAGTTAATGGTTGGTGAGCCAATCGAGGTGGTTGATGGTGTCGATCAAAATTCTCCAGCAATTGCCTTGGACTCTGAACAGTTGCGTGAGTGCTTTGTGCATGGGGAAGAGGAACCAACTCCCATAAATCCTGTTGTAAAGGAATGTAACGTCAATTGTTATTCTGGGGCAGATCATAAGAAAGTGGACACCTCAGATTGTGGGACTAGAAATGGATCGGAGTTGGTGGGTGCAGATACCCATATGGAGCCCATTAATTTTCCTATATACTTGGCCCAATCAGGTTGTTTTGGGCCTTTTCCCTCCGCTGTCTCATCTCCCTTAGCAAATAATTCTAATCTCATTGCCAGTGACAAGCCCTTGAAATGTCGGACATCTGCCAAACGTAAAAGGTGCCATAGCTCCATGTCTGGGTGTAATCTATCCCCAATCAATCTTTTCCCTGACTTCGCTCCGGACAAGGAATTTCCGCAACACAACCCTCAATCATCCTTCAACATCGTCGTGAGTATGAACCCAGATCATCCTATCGATCATCAAACTTCACACACATGCCCCGCTTCAGCTGATCCCGACCTAAACTTGAATCCAGGGTTGGCGCCTTCATTTGTGGTTCCAGAAATTGAAGCTACAGCAGTTATGGGAGCCATAATCGGTTTCGACATTCAGCCAGACAATCCGGTGTTGGTCGAAGTCCTTAGTGGCAACGGTGAGCAAGAAGGTCTACAATGAATTTCTTGTCGCTAAATATCAGGGGGATGGGGGAGGATCACAAGGTCTCCTGGATTCGCAGATTAAGGTCGGTACACAACTTATCCTTCATCGCTATACAGGAAACTCAAATACTAGATGCTGAGCATATTGATGTTGTTGCTTGTTGGGGATCGAGCGAGGTCGGTGTTAGTCGTATCAATTCTTATGGTAGGTCTGGGGGACTTCTGAACCTATGGGATGCAAGATTATTCAAATCATTGGAGATCATTTCCTCTAGGCATTATCTGATTAATATTGGTAGTTTGGTGGGTGTTCAGAAGCCCGTAATTTTTGCTAATGTATATGGCCCACAATCGGTGGCGGATAAGGCTAGACTGTGGAAGGAATTACAAGAAATAATTGAAACCAAGGATGGGTGTGGATCCTCATGGGGGATTTTAACGCTGTTCGAAGACCTGAGGAGAGGTTTAACTCTGTTTTTTGCCGAAGAACTGCCCGTGATTTCAACGAGTTCATCAGGGACTCTGGATTAATGGAGCCAAAGATGGGAGGATTTCGTTTTACTTGTTTCAGGGATGCCGATGCAAAGCTAAGTAAGCTGGACCGCTTCCTTCACAGCCCCTGTTTCCTTGACATTGCCTTTAATGTTACAGTCACAACATTACCTAGAGAACTATCGGACCATTGCCCGATTCTTCTATCAAACAGTAGACGAAATTTTGGCAGACCCCCATTTAAATTGTTCAGTTCTTGGATGCTTAGAGACGGATTTGAAAAGGCATTCATCACCAGTTGGAACAACTTTGTGGGTTTTGGTACACCAAACCAATACCTAGCTGCCAAGCTAAAACATGTCAAGAAGGGTATTAAGGAATGGAGGGATACTGATCATCCAAAAGAGGAAGTGGAGCTACGTAATCATAAACTTGTTGTCGAAAGATTAGATCATGAGGCAGAAAAGAGAAACCTTACAGAAGTGGAGCTTGAGCAAAGAAGAGATAACTTTAAGAAGGTGGTGGAAATAGAGAAATTCAAGGCGTTAGACATCAAACAGAAATCACGAATCAAATGGGCTGTTGACGTTGATGAGAACACCATATTTTTTCATGGGTATGTGAACAGCAACAACAGGAAAAATGGGATTGATGGTATTATGATAAATGGGAACTAGTGTACTGATCCGAGTCTGATCAAGATGGAGGCTTTCACTTTTTTTGTTGAAAAATTTAAGGAGAGATGGCCTTCCAGACCTAAACTTGTTAGCAGACATTTCAAGCAGATCCTCCAGACTGACAATGAGCTGCTTGAAACCCCTTTTACCCTCCAAGAAATAAAAGAAGCGGTCTGGGATTGTGGTAATGAGAAGGCCCCGGGACCAGATGGCTTTTCGTTCAAATTCTATAAAAAATATTGGAATGTACTGTTAGGTGACATAGCTGCGGTGGTAAAACATTTCGAGAGGCACGAGAAGATTGATCAATCGTGTAATTCCTCTTTTATATCCCTGGTTCCTAAAATCAAGGACCCGTCCTTTCTCAGTGACTATCGACCCATAAGTCTCATAGGCTCCATCTATAAAATCATTTCCAAGCTTCTAGCAAGAAGGCTCAAGAAGGTACTGGGAAATTGTATAGATGAGGTACAATCTGCTTATGTGGAGGGGCGAAATATACTTGATGGTCCGCTTGTTGTCAATGAGGTGTGCTCGTGGGCCAAGGCGTCGAAGAAGAAGGTGTTGCTATTCAAGGCCGACTTTAACAAAGCATTTGATTCTATTAATTGGGGGTTTTTGGATGCAAATATGAAATCAATGGGCTTTGGAGACATATGGAGAGGATGGATTAAAGGGTGTCTGGAATCTGCAAAATCATCAATACTCATCAATGGTTGCCCGACGGATGAATTCCCCATCACAAAGGGTGTCCGACAAGGAGACCCGCTATCCCCATTTCTCTTCATCATTGCTATGGAGGGACTATCGGTATCTATGAGGGCAGCCTGTGAACGAGGTGTTTTTAATGGAATTAAAATTCCAAATGGAGGGCCGGTCATATCTCATCTACTATACGCGGATGATGCGTTATTTCTTGGTGAGTGGTCAGAGGATAATATCAAAAATCTGTCGAGAATTCTTCATTGCTTTCATGTTGCATCGGGCTTAAAGGTGAATTTCAACAAATCACGAGTATTTGGAGTCGGTGTAAGCACGCATGAGGTTACAAGGCATGCAAGACCTCTCGGGTGTGAACCGACAAAACTACCCTTCAACTATTTGGGGGTACCAGTAGGGGCAAACATGAACCTTATTAAACATTGGAGTCCCGTTATTGATAAGTTTCATGCGAAACTATCGAAATGGAAGTCCAAAACTCTCTCATTCGGGGGCCGGCTGACCTTGGTGCAATCGGTGTCGGGGAATTTGCCCACATATTTTCTTTCTTTATTTGTTGCACCTCAAGAGGTGATTGACAAACTAGAAAGCATTAGAAGGCAGTTTCTGTGGGGAAATTCTGGAGACAAAAGGAAGATCCAGTGGGTAGCATGGGATATTGTTACTGCATCTAAAGACGTTGGGGGTCTAGGCGTGGGAACGATCAAATCTTTGAATATCTCCTTAATGGTTAAGTGGTGGTGGAGATTGAGGACTGGAGCATCAACAATTTGGGCTGCGGTTATTAAGGGTATACATAATTTGAACTCAAAACCAGATGACTATTATGCTAATAATAGACTACCAGGTACTTGGAAAAATATTGCCGGGGTATGTAAAGAGCTGAGAAAAAAGAACATAGCATCTGAGGACATCTTGTGTAAACAAACAAATTCTGCAGTTGAATCTTGGACATGTAGGCTAACTTCGGATGGCATCTTTGCTGTCAATGCGCTACGAAAAATGTGGGATAGGAGTTTACCTATCTCCGGGAGGAAATTCGAATGGATTCGTGAAATTCCAGTAAAGGTGGTTTGCTTTATATGGAGGGCATGGCTGGGAAAAATTCCAACAAAGTTAGCACTAGTAAAACGTGGGGTATCAGTGGGAGATATAAAATGTAGTCTTTGTGATGAATGGGAGGAAGATTCGGATCATGTTTTGATTGGGTGTGAATATGCAACTGAAGTACTGAGCTGGATCTTTAAATGGTGCGGTGTGATGATGCCCCCAATAAGAACCGTGGTCGAGTTGCTGGATTTTGCCAACAGTTGGTCGAATAATCAAAGCAAAAGGAGGTTGCTCTTGGGGATTTGTTATGGTGTTCTTTGGGGTATTTGGAAACAAAGAAATGATAGAGTGTTTCATAATTTCAAGACTCCCCCAGCTAAATGTGCTGATATCATTCAGTCCACATTGTTCTTGTGGATGAAAAATAGGAAGGAAAACTCTAATATGGTGTGGCATAATTGGTGTAGTAATCCATCTTCATGTTTGTTATCTGTCAATTTAAATTCTTCTACTTGTACTCATTCTGCAGCTTCTAGTTACTTGCTAGATGTCTGTTTATCTATTTATTTTATTTGCCAGTTCAAAAAAAAATTATCTATTTTTTATTTTAATTAATTAAAGCATGGAAACAGATGTACAACTTGTTAACCAACATGTACAAGCAGCCGATTCTTTGTTGAAATTGGTATCAGAGTTGAAGCAAAAAAGCTATATTTTTAGGATCTATATCATTGAATGACCAATAGAGAATAGAGGAACTAAACCATCAAGCTGAAAAAGCTATATTTTTGGGATTTGTATCATTGAATAACCACGTGGAAGAGAATAGAGGAACTAAAGCATCAAGATGAAATACTAGCTAGAATTAGTGAATGCTAGCCTAAGGAAATGGAATCACACTACTATTCATCTTTTCTTACGTCAAACCAACACTAGCATAAAAAAATAATCACTAGATTTCTTTCTTGCTTAGACTTCTATTTTAGGCCAGAAGGAATGATGTACACTTGCCATAATATACGGAAACGCCACATAGGATTTATAACACTATTTCAAAAGTTTACCATTTATAGGGCATGTGTTATCACCCTTGCCTTTCTATT
Source organism: Lactuca sativa (assembly GCF_002870075.4). Classification (NCBI taxonomy): domain Eukaryota; kingdom Viridiplantae; phylum Streptophyta; class Magnoliopsida; order Asterales; family Asteraceae; genus Lactuca; species Lactuca sativa. The sequence continues at coordinate 241,571,986 of NC_056630.2, forward strand.
TTTTTTTTCTAAAATTAATTTATATAAAAATTAATCAGGTTGAACAAATTATCTTTTATAAAAACTTAAATTTCATTAACTTGAAAGGAAATTACAACTCGCTTTAAATACACAACACACTTTAAATTAAATTAACACACAAAACAACTAGAAATTAAAACAAACACGACATTACAGATTAAAGATAACAAACTTAAAGTTAAAAAACACACAAGGCATTGTTATGAGAAAAGTATACAATTAACAAAGTAACACATATATAATAAAAGAAATTGAAATTAAATGTAAATACATTAATCAATTTACAAAAAAATACTTTAATGTGATATGCATAGCAGAATACACAGACTCAAAGATATAAAGATTGAGGCATGCTTTGCAGTGTCCTAAGAAAATTTTTTTCCTATTAGGAATCTATCCAGATGATATAACAATCTATTCAAGATGTGATTTTGAATCTGTCAAAAATCTCTATGCTCCCTTCATCTTCAGAAAAACGAACTTGCAAGAGTTTTGTGGTGTAATGTGATTTATGTAACCCTCTACAAATGACTGAAAACAAGTATTTATAGGCTTTGATTATGACAGTTGAAAACTGTTAAAAATCGAAAATAACTGCCAAAATACCTAACAATTCAGTAACTATGAATTTAATAAATTATGAATAAATAAAATTAATTTCGTAATTAAAAAGATATTTAATTAATCAAGAAGCCCCTTGTAACACCCATTTTCCAATATGGATCAACTAAAGAATTAATGGGATCAAAGATGAGATTTTTGGGAAAACCATATGCTACGATGTGGTGCGTGGATGAACACGAAGTGACATAGCTTTTATGGAACACACACTTCTGGTGAGCGCCACGACGTGGCAAGAGGGTTGCTATAACATGGTTGCTGTTACAGTCCAAACCCATGATTTTTAGGGTTACTTCCATATTTAAAGTCTTTAACCCTAAGATTAGGGCATCCTCTTCAGCCTCCAACCTTCCAAAATGAAACCATAGCCTCCTTTGTTGATTCTTGATGTATTCTTGGTGTTCTTGAAGTTTGATGCCTTGGATTAAACTTTGGAAAGAAGAAGAAGAAGGTGTGTTTGCTAGATAGAAGAGTGTATCTAATTCAAATTTTGCATCTCCTGCATCTTGTGGGGTTTGGGAAGGTATAAAGCCTCAACGTTTATCATCCTCTTTTTTTTCTTTCATGCCATGAAGTCCCTTGAAGAAGTGATCTTAGAGTTCTGGACAACTCCAGAACCTTAGGTTAATTTGTGACCATCTTTTGGCCTTTGGTGATGGGAAAAAGTGTCAAGTCTTAGTCCCCTTTGCTATATGCACTAGTTGAGGTCATATTGAGGACTTAATGGACTTAAGGTTTAACATTTTGTCTTGTGGTGATGTAAAGTTGTAAACTTTATCCATTAAGTTAATGAGAAGAAGTAGGTATGAAGTTTTGAGCCTTGGACTGTAAGGATTAAGTGTTAAATGAAGATTTTGGCTCTTGAACAGAAACCACGACATGGCCAAGAGGTCTCCACGTCGTGGTGGTCGTTGACTAGGTTGACTTTTGACTTTTGTTGACCATTGAGTTTTGACCAGTTTGACATGGGGTCAAACATGGAGGATTTGGTTTGTTGATTGGGGATTTATTTCTTCTGATGTAAGTTGGTTAACAGGATTAAGCTGTTCAAGGTGTGAGAGTGTTGTGCTTCGTGGGTTCTTCAATTCAGGTGAGTTTCTCACTATGCCGCATATCCGATTATATATCCTTTGCATGGTAGGATAGAGGTACTACTAGAGTACAAGTATGCTAGTTGACTAGGATAACTCATCGTTATGCATGTGCAATGTTGGACACTTGGTTTTATGTTATGTTAGACTGGTAGGGTCTTGCCTGATGATCACATGATATTGTTAAGAGTTATGTTTGGTTAGGGTAACTAGGGAAGGCTAGTAGCCAAGAGTATCTAATATGCTAATATAACTTATGTGGTTATGTTACCTGATTGTGTGGTAGTGATAGTTCGGGTTCTATGTAGTTTAAGTGAGATAGTCTCTTATGTTCTTGAAGTTCAAGTGAGATAGTCTCATATGCCACAACTAATTCAGATGAGACTGAGAACGAGAGAAGAAACATCATCGAAGAGAGTTGTCAGCAAAAAAACATGTCCAAAACATAGATATCATTCTGTCGGTTTGTTGTGAATTGTGTTTTATATTGATGTCTTTGTTCTTGCTTGTGTACTCTTTTATAGACTATATTGAGGGGGAGGTATCTCCAAGAAAGGAAACCGATTCATGAGCTTTTAAATTAAAAGATTTTCTAGCATGGGTTTTTATGATTATCCTAAAAGAGGCTACATAAAGGTCTCTGAAAAATTTATATATATTCCTTTTTTAACTATTCATTTATTTACCATCTCTTACGCTATTATCTCCTTACCATTTTTGTCTTGTACCATATTAAATGAATTGTTGATGGATTCTAAATTCTAGACCAAAACTTAACTTTATGATAAAGAAGATAAACCACTTCCCGTTGATAAGTTTACATTGTTTTATGATTCATGCCGATTCCACCTCAGCGTGATTGAAACATTTCATTCTCTCCTCAAACTCTTCTTGATAAAATCTTAACGATTCACTATGATATAACACACACTGATAAGAGATTTAAAAATATGTGACGATGGTTAGGCTTTGTACCATAGCTGATCACACGCACCAATCCATTCTCGCCATACATTATTCTTTAGAATTTAATGATTCAACGTATGAAGCCAGACACTGATGAGAATTCAAAAAATTTGTGTTGATGGGTATATCATTGTCCGTGATGTATTACACGCACCTACCCATTCTCTCCTAACAAATATTATATTAAAGAAGTTAATGATTCATTGTATCTGCCACTCACTGATAAAACTTCGACACTCTTTGCCGATGGGTACATTCCATACCGAAATGTCTTACACGCATCATTCCATTCTCACATTTATTATTCTAATAAAAGACATTGATGATTCAATGTATAATACCATACGCTGATGAGACCTCAAAATACATGTCAGTGAGTGATAGTTCAAACCCACACGATCAGGAGACATCACAATCTTACCCGAGACACCACAATCTCACTTGATTGTCAGTTGCATTCTTGATCCACTATGGAGTAAGTCGGAAACACTGATCACTTCCAGTAGTACCAAAATGTTGCTGATGTTAAAAAAGGGGATAAATACGTTCATGACATATTCATATTTGCAGGGGGAGATACCTATACAATTCATTTTCTCAAGGGGAGATATTTTCAGTCTTCGACATATGAACCTCCATACGTTGTCTTTAAAATATTTTCATTTGTTTCCAAACAAATATCTCTAAGTGAAGAATCGGCTATGTCATCATAATCAACAAATGAAGTTCTCACCTTCAGGGGGGCAATGCTAAAGAACTTGTTGAAAATTAGTTTTGACATCATCAGATAGGGAGATTGTAAGGTCACACCTTATGATATGATGAGTTAAACACTACACTTTGACCACCAATGCCAACACCAACACCAGATCTCATCAGCGTCAGCATGAACCAATGATCTTGGTGATCATATGTATATTAGGCAGTTGTGTGTGTGTGTGTGTGTATATATATATATATATATATATATATATAATAGATATCTAATACGTAATCTTAGTGATTAGGATCATACCTTTACTTAGATAAGTATACATCCCTTAATTAGTGGGATATTAGTTATTATTAATGTATCCCACTAAGAATACGTCAAAAATAACGGAACCGTCAGACGGTTTGAGCAAATACCGACGTACGCCTAGCACTGGGCCCTCACTCTCGCTCTCATTCTTGCGATCCCAACCTCATTCCTTGGCGCCCAAGCATAAAATCCGCTGTTGAGATGAAATAGTACTAGCCGTCTCCCTGAGTGACAAGTATGCCACTTAGAACGTCGGTTATGGCAGCCCTGCACCAATGGTAAGCAACTATGCGTGGGGCACGATCTACCAATCAAGGACCGTTTTCCCCGGATGCTTCTGAAAAGGTAAAAGACTCTGACGGGGATTTTTTCCCTTGATCACAGGTGTAAAAAGGTCCTTTCTCCTCCAAGGGAAGGGACTGGAAAAAGAAAATATTCTAGCCCTTTCATAAACCTTCACCTTCTCTTTAAGAAATTGACTAACTTGGTCGTTGGAGCTTCGATCCGGGACTACCTCCCGGATGAGGACTGACAAGCTTGTTTCCTTTGCTATGATTCTTTGGCACTCCATCCCACCCATCAAAAAGACGGAGTTAAGATGGAGACCTGTTACAACAGTTGGCGTCATCCGGACGTGCACCTATTACGGCACAACCTGATAAACATTGATACGTATCTATCACAAAAAACACAAAGTTCGCAGCACCACAAAATGATAGCATCGGTTCCACCAGGAAAATGTTGCCAGCCAGCAGAATTGGTTGTTTACCGCACTCTTTGATCTGCAAGCCGTGCCGCATAAAATTCACGGCACACTAAAATTTGGCACACGACTTGGCTCAGCTACCATTGTTGCTGAGACCCAGCACAGGCAGACGTGTCACAAAATAATGGCAACACTCAACCTGATTAGCGCCCAAAAGAAATCTAAAGAAGACCACCCATTAGAAAAGCATGTAATACATGGTGAACACCCTGAACAGGCAATAAACATCGGAGGTGACCTACTGGCGGAAACCAAAGTTCAACTAGTCGCGCTGCTAACATGCTTCACCGAGGTATTCACATGGTAACCTGCAGACATGACTGGAGTAGACCGAACAATCATTGAACACAACCTAAACATCATCCCAGGCAGCGCTTCGATAAAGCAAAAAAGGATGGGGCAGACAAGTGTTAGAAACAAGGCAATCAATGACGAGGTCTCGAAGCTCGTAAACACAGGCATCCTTCGAGAAGCAATGTTCCCTATATGTATTGCAAACCTGGTAATGGTAAAGAAACACAACGGTTCGTGGCAAATGTGCATCGACTATTCTGACCTGAGTAATGCATGCCCAAAAGACGATCATCCCCTCCCGGAAATAAACCAGAAGGTCGAATCTCTGGAAGGGTTTTAACTCAACTATTTTCTTGAGGCCTACAAAGGCTATCATCAAGTCTAGAGTGCTTCAGGAAGACAAGGAACAAACAGTTTTCCCCACCGATCGAGGCACGTTCTGCTACCAGAAAATGCCATTTTTCCTTAAAAACGCCGTTGTGACATACCAGTGCTTGATGGATAAAGTCTTTGCAGAGCAGATCAGAAAGAATGTGGAAGTATATGTTGACGACATGGTAATTAAAATTCGTAGCGAAGCAATGTTGCTCCAAGACGTTGAGGAGACCCTCCAAACCCTGGCGCGAGCATAGATGAAACTTAACTCGGGAAAATGCACTTTCGGAGTAGAAGAAGGCCAGTTCCTGGGATATCGGATAACTAAAGAAGGGATCAAAACAAACCAAGTCAAGATTAAGGAATTTCTCAATTCCAAAACCCCACACAACATAAAAGGGGTTCAAGAAATCAACGAGAGGTTGACCACACTAGGCAGGTTCATCGCCAAATCAGCAGAGAAAGCTCTACCACTCTTCCAAAGTTTGAAAGGGTGTATCGATAAGAGTCACTTCAAATGGACGAAAGAAGAAGATGCAACTTTCCAATGCCTAAAGGAAGGCCTTCACCAGATACCAACAATGGCGAGCCCCCTCCCGAGAGAAACCTTACAAATATACCTCGCAACGGCCGATAAGCCATTTCATCGGTACTAATGGTAGAAAAGAATCAAGAAGTAGTTAACAAGACATTTCTTAATCAGGGCATTACAAGGCCTCGAAATCAACTACCCGGTCCTATAAAAACTGGTGTTGGCCCTAATCTACACGACCAGATGCCTGCGACACTATTTTCAAGCACATAAAATCGAACTGCTAACCAGCTTCCCAATAAAACAGGTCCTATTAAGGCCCGAAAAGTAAGGACGACTAGCGAAATGGGCGATAGAGTTGGGGGAGCATGATATAGATTACCTCCCCCGGAATAGTATCAAGGTGTGTAACACTGTAAATTTTCAAATAAATTTTACATTTTTAAAATCACATAAACTCAATATCTCATTTCCCAAAACCACAAAATACTCGAGTTGTCAAAACACAAGTCAACAATGTTTAATAAAATCCCAGAATCCTTAAAATCATGATCTCTAACTAGTATGTACAATCAAGTCGGCGCCTTCCCACGATCCAAAAGTACCTGAAACACATATCACACAACACGGTAAGCACGAAGCTTAGTGAGTTCCCCAAATACCACATACACAAATAATAAGCCTATCATGGTTATAGCTCGGTATGGACCCTCCGATCATACGTCTCGGTGAGGACCCTCCGGTCTCATGCCTCGGTGTGGACCCTCCGGTTATGTGTCCCAGTGAGGACCTTACGGTTATGTGTCTCAGTGAGGACCTTCTGGTCTCATAGCTCGGGTTGGACCCTCCAGTCCTGTATCTCAGTGAGAACCCTCTAGTCTCATAGCTCGGGTTGGACCCTCCAGTCTTGTATCTCAGTGAAGACCCTCCGGTCTCATAACTTGGGTTGGACCCTCCGGTCCTATCTCAGTAAGCACATAATAATATAGGACCCTCAGGTCGATAACTCAAATAAGACCCTCCGATCACTCAATATTACTACTCAGGTATGTATAGTGAGAAGACTCACCTTAACTGCTATGCGGAAAACCCCACATTGTCATTACTGTTGCGCACTGACTCCTGAACTGGGAAAAATCAACCCAACACTATAATCAAACACTATACAATGCTACACCCAACACTATGCCCCATAGATAGCCCTACTAACTGTCACATCCCTAAACCGAATTGGCAAAAACATTCGAGGGTGGAGGACGTCATGTACAGTATCATAACAATGCATAATAGTAGAACAAGCAACAAAATCCATTGCATTTATAGAATAGTTAAATACATGTGTGTTCTTTAGTGAAGTTTAAATGACACCAAAAATGTAATAATCAAAATAATGACAAGACTTGAATCCACTCCATCTTTTAAAAGCTGCATGGGTGTACCTGTCTACTGGTTCTCTGAGAATACAAGTTATTTTGAAAGAGAGTATCAGCATAAAATGTTGGTGAGTTCATAAGTGTTTAGTGTCATTTAATGTAATTAAAAGCTTCGAATGTTTGTATTAAAAACCTTGATATGTTTGTAAAGTTTTCCTAGAAAATCCTATATTTCCTGCTTATAATGAACAGTGGCCTTCTACCTGAGGCCCGACTGTTTACATGTTTGTTCTCGTATGAAATGTAATGTTTGCAGATATATACTTGGAATAGTATGGAAAATATAGTAGTACTTTATATCTATAAAAAAGTATGTTTTTCCCATTTATTACTATCGTCTATTAGGAAAATAGAATGTTTTAACCCAGCAGTACCACTGCTGAAATATGAATAGGGAAAATGAAGACTCATAGTCGTATTAATTGGACTATACACTTTGGGGAGTCTTATTGCCTTTAAAAACCGATTTGTTTAATTAAAGATTTAAATGTGAGGTAGTTGTAACCATGCTGATTAACGGATGAATACCCGACGACCTTCTGGCATCGAAAAATAGTGAGGTCACATTTTGTCACCCCTTGGCCTTACTGGCTGGGACTGTAGCTAGAAGTCGAGGTGTGGGAGTTGTTGGATAAGGTGTCTAAGTCCATAACTTATTTGGTATATACTTGACCCGACCCGACATGGTCCATTTGGGTTGCACTTCACCCGAACTACTTATGGATAATTTTATGAGAGTTATGCACATATGTTTATTAATATATTATAAGTTATAATATATTAATATAAAGTTATGTTATTTAATTAGTCTTAGTCTTAAATTAATTATGAATTAATTTAGAGATTAAAAGGAAGACTAATTAGATTGTGGGCTATTGGTTTTATATGGCGTGGGCTAACACTCATTTGTTAATGGGCTAGGCTTGTATGGAAGTCCATGGATGATCCATGGAGCTTTTAACCCGGGGATCCTTGGAAAAGGAAAGGTCATGGGTTATTAGGGTTTCACCCTAACCATGCACACTATATAAGCATGCTTATGTTGCATGAAATAGCCACTAGTGTGTGTGCTTGTGTGTGGCCGAAAATATAGTGTGTATACACTCTCTCAAAGTTTTCCAAGTGTTTGAGGTGATTTGTGATTTCCATTTGAGGCATTCACACTATTGGTGCTTGGCTCTCAAACTCCAAGGAATCAAACTCATCAAAAGGTATGTAATCTCATCTAACTCTTTTATGTTTAAAAGTACCCCATGCCATGTTAGATAGGTTATGAACCTTGGAAAATTATTATTTTGCATGTATTTATACAAACATAGATCCAAGGTTTATTAGGGTTGCATGCACACTTAGGAAGTGTTAGATTGCTCAAAACCCAACAGTGGTATCAGAGCCTAGGCTTGCTTGTTTGATACTTGATGCAAAATAGTGAAAAAAGTTGAAATTGTTGCTGTCTGGCTGATGGACTCGCCGAGTCCATGGGGGTACTCGCCGAGTTCAAGGCAAAATTCATCCTACTCGCCAAGTAGGTTCGTGCACTCGGCTAGTAGAAGGATCAGAATGCAGAATTTTGACTTTTGCTGCTGGAAATGGAGTAGGAACATTACCCTAAACTGTTTTGGTGTTTTAAAACTTGTTTTAGTTGGTGTAATGGTTGTTCTAATCCCTTTACAATAGCATATATCAAAATTTCATGCTTTGTATGTGTTCATATAATTCTTGAAATTTTGATAATCATGTTCATGTTCTTATGAATTTAGAAGATGATAGGAATTATTTGCTGAATTGTTTAGAATTAATTCTTGATCATTTATGTGTTTTAATGGAGTCCATAATTTGTCCTCAAGTTATGGATATCCAAAGGTCACTTTTCTTTAACACACACTTAAAACACATAAGTTACATGAAAATGAAGAGTCTTCATTTTATGAACCTTTAATTCATAAGTTATGAAATGAAAAGTTTTGGATAGTTACAAAACTTGTCCTCAAGTTTTGGAATTTGTAAAGTTTCACACACTTTAATAAACTTTAATTCCAACCCTTAGAGTTTTAATAGTTAAAATTCAACCCTTATACTATTTATAACATTAATGGTTAATTATTATATATATGTATAAGAATAAGTCGTTCTACCGTTAGTAGGCCTCATTCACGAAGCCGGTCTATATGGGGGGTATAAGGTTGTTGCCTATAAAATGGCAGCTTAATGGGTGTCCACTCTCACCCACCGCTTCCTTGATCGGTGGAGGGTCGTTAGCCGAACGGGTAGGACAATGACTTTAAATCCTCATTAAAAGTATAATGATTATTATAAAGTAACTAAACTCTTTTTTAATTCCCAATCTTAGTTACTTTAGGAAAAATGTGAACATGGTGCTAGTCCATGGAATTCACACTTTGTACCTTACCAAGTCGTTGATGGAGCGTGTGTGGTTAACCGGCACACTAACTTGGACTAGTAAGGATCACGAAGGGTGACTTAATGTTTGTCATAGATCAATGGAGCGTGTGTCGTTAACCGGCACATTGATTAGGTGATAATATTAAGGGTACCAAGTGAATTAGCATGGTTATTCACACCTTGTTTTGTGATCCTCGGCATCCCAGTCACAAAACTTGAAGGGCACAATCGAGATTGAAACATGCCATTGAAAAGTTCAATGAATCTCAAAAGAATCTAGGAATTTCATAAATCCAATTAAAACCTAATAATTCATTTTGTTTTTCATGGTGGAAATTGGTGAATCGTCATTCACCTACCTTTCAAATATATTATTACTTAGATTACGACATCCCTCTTCTAAGTATAATATATTGTGATTGGATCCTAGCCTTAATATTACATTTGGGTGTCTTATTAAGGATTCTATATATCTAATCTAAACTTGCTTTCTTCTTTCAGATGTCTTCCAACACTAATGCTTCGGGATCTAACCCAACTGGTTCTTTCTCTCTCATGAATCTTTGTGGGAGAGTCATCTTTGATGGTTCCAACTTCATGGACTGGATTAGGAACATCATGATGGTTACTTGTTATGAGGACAAGGAATATGTCCTTGATAAGGAGTTAAAAGAGCTTGATGAGTCTACTGCTACTCCTGAGGAGATCGCTGAATTCAGGACACATGAGAGAGATGCTACTAAGGTGGCATGCATCATGTTGGCCACGATGACAGCCGAGCTCCAAAAGTCATATGAAGGCTTCTACCCTTTTGAGATGCACCAAGACCTGATGGAAAGGTACCATCAGAGTGCTCGTCAGGAGCAGTATGAAATAATCTCCTCCATAATAACAACCCGCATGAAGGACGGTGAATCCGTCATGGCCCACATGCAAAAAATGAAAAGGTATGTGGATCGTTTGCTGAAGCTGAATGTGAAATTCCCTGAGGAGTTGGCAATTGACATCATTTTGCACTCCTTACCTTCTTGTTATGACCATTTTCGTATGACATATCATATGAACAAGGAGGAAGTTACCCTCAGCAAGCTTCAAGGATTCTTGAAGACCGCTGAAACCGGTCTTAAGGGCAAGGCGGTTGTTACCTCTACTACTCCTACTCCAACATCTACCCCTATTTTGGCTATCGGGCAAGGCAAAGGGAAAAAGAGGAAGTACCCTTCGAAGGGTACCAAGGGAAAGTCTCTTGAAGGCTCCTTATCGAAGACCAAGAGCGGTTCTGTCACTCCTTCTGCCATTCCCAAGGATGCTGATTGCTACTATTGCCTGGACAAGGGGCACTGGAAGCGAAACTGCCCTAAGTACTTGCAGGATCTAAAGGATGGGAAAGTGAAACCCACCCACGCAGGTATTTACACAATATTGTCTAATTACTCATCATATTCTAACTCTTGGGTGCTTGATACAGGATGTGGTATTCACATATGTTCTGATTTGCAGGGCCTAAGAAGAAGTGAGGATGTGGAGCACGGGAAGATAAACTTGATCATGGGGAATAGGAAGGCTTCACCTGTTTCCAAGATTGGAGTTTATACTTTGTTGCTTAATAATAGGTTAAAATTAGATTTGAATAAATGTGTGTACTCGTCTGAAATGGCGAGAAATATTATTTCTTTTCATGCTTTGTACAAACAAGGTTTTACCTTTTCGTTTGATAATGAATGTGGTGGTATTAATGCTTTCTTTAAAAATGTGTTTTATTTTAAAGCATTACCTTGTGATGGTGTGTATGAAACTATGTCGATTGTAGACAACTTAGGAAATAATGTGTTGTATATTGATTCTTCTACTAGCCTAGATAAAGCATCATTGTGGCATTGTCGTCTTGGACATGTAAACAAGAAATGCATAGGCCAACTCCAAAAGAGTGGAGTCTTGGAGTCATTCGACCTTAAATCGGATGATAGTTGTGAATCTTGTCTACTTGGAAAGATGACAAAATCACCCTTCACTGGAACTTGTGAAAGGGGTGAGGGTTTGTTGGACCTAATACATACTGATGTATGTGGACCATTCAAAACCGCCACAAGGGATGCTAATCGGTATTATGTGACTTTTATTGATGATTTTAGTAGATATGGGTATGTCTACTTAATCAAACATAAGTCAGAAACCTTTGAAAGGTTTAAGGAATTCAAACAGGAAGTAGAAAATCTATTGGGTAGGAACATTAAGATGCTTCGATCCGATCGAGGTGGTGAGTATCTTAGTACTAAGTTCCTTGACTATCTTAAGAAGTGTGGGATTGTCTCACAATTGACTCCTCCCAGAACACCACAGCTAAATGGTGTAGCTGAGAGGCGTAAACGAACCTTGTTATACATGGTTCGCTCTATGATGAGTCGAGCTTCGCTACCAATCTCTTTTTGGGGGTATGCCTTAGAGACTGCCACCCATATCCTTAATCGAGTCCCTACAAAGAAGGTTACCAAAACACCTGATGAGATGTGGACTGGGAAGGTTCCCAATTTAGACAACATCAAGATTTGGGGTTGCGAAGCTTTCGTGAGGCGTGAGACTCATGATAAGCTCGAACCCCGAAGTGAAAGGTGTATTTTCATCGGCTACCCACAGAAATCCTTCGGTTACCTCTTCTACAGACCTAGTGAGAATGTGGTCTTTGTAGCAAGAAGAGGGGTCTTTTGTGAGAGAGAATTTATAAGCCAAGGAGACAGTGGGAGGCAAATTGATCTTGAAGAAATTCAAGAAGCAATTGGTGAAGGAACCTTAGACACTAGCAATCAACCAGAGGAGGAAACTCCTGTTGAGCAAGCTGACAAGTCTGTACCTCCGAGGCGTTCCACACGGGTTAGGAACACACCTTCGTTTTATTATGGCTTTCATATTACTACGGAAGGTGATACGTTTATCAGTGATAGTACACTGGTAAATTTGGATGAACCTAGCAGTGTTAAGGAAGCCATGGCAGGCCCGGAGTCTGCTAAATGGAAGGAGGCTATGGACAACGAGATACAGTCCATGTATGACAATCAAGTTTGGAACTTGATTGACAATGTACCAGGCCGTAAAACAGTCGGGTGCAAATGGATCTTCAAGAAGAAGACCGACATGGAAGGAAAAGTGCATACTTATAAGGCTCGACTGGTTGCGAAGGGTTTTACTCAGACTCAGGGTATTGATTATGATGAAACCTTCTCGCCGGTAGCAAAGATTAAGTCTATTAGGGTTATGCTAGCCATTGCTGCATTTCATGATTATGAAATATGGCAAATGGATGTCAAAACCGCTTTTCTTAATGGAAAGTTGGCTGAGGATGTGTAAATGAATCAGCCAGAGGGTTTTTTTCAGTGCAGAGTACCCTAATAGAGTATGCAAGCTTGAGAAATCCATTTATGGATTAAAAAAAGCATCTCTTAGCTGGAATCTTTGTTTCGATGAGAAGGTCAAAGAGTTTGGCTTCTCGAGAAGTGAAGATGAGTCTTGCATGTATGTCAGAGCTAGTGGGAGTATAGTTAGCTTCTTGGTATTGTATGTAGATGACATACTACTTATAGGAAATGACATCCCAACCTTGCAGGAGGTTAAGTCCTGGCTTGGGAAGTGCTTTGCTATGAAGGACCTAGGGGAAGCTGTCTATATCCTAGGGATAAGGATATTAAGAGAAAGGAGTAAAAGACTAATTGGACTTAGTCAGAGTATCTACTTGGATAAGGTGTTGAAAAGGTTTAACATGCAGAATTCCAAGAAAGGAGATTTACCAATCCAAAGCAATGCCAAACTGAGTAAGGCTCAAAGTCCGAGTACAGAGGCAGAGATAGCTGAGATGAGCCAATTACCGTATGCTTCCACTGTTGGCTCGATCATGTATGCTATGACTTGTACCCGCCCTGATGTGGCCTTTGCTTTGAGCATGATCAGCAGGTATCAGGGGAACCCTGGCAAGGCTCATTGGACCGCGGTAAAGAACATTCTCAAGTACCTGCGGAGGACTAAGGATTGGATCCTTACCCTTGGTGGGAGTGATGACTTGAGAGTATTAGGGTATAGTGATGCTAGTTTTCAGACTGATAGGGATAACTTCCTCTCTCAGTCGAGCTGGGTCTTTACCTTAAATGGAGGGGCAATCTCTTAGAAGAGTTCCAAGCAGGAGACGGTGGCTGATTCGACTTGTGAATCAGAGTATATAGCAGCGAGTGAAGTAGCGAAGGAGGCGATATGACTGAAGAACTTCATCGGAGACCTTGGAGTTGTGCCAGCTATTAAGGAGCCTATGGAGATTTTTTGTGACAGCAATAGTGCGGTTGCCTTAGCCAAGGAACCAAGAGATCATGGCAGATCCCGACACATTGACAGAAAATATCACTTCATAAGACAGAAGATTGAAGAAGGACTCCTCGTGGAAAAGAGGATATCGTCAGATGAGAACCCTGCGGATCCCCTTACGAAGGGACTGACGAGGGTTAAGCTTTTTCAGCATGCGAGGCGCATCGGGCTGAGGGACGATATTAGTTTTACAGATTAGATAGTTTTTTTTCTGAAACTTGTAAAATGTAATCGACGTTTGATGATGAATAAAATTTGTGATTTATTTATGAGTAAAGTGTTACTATCATTGTCAATTATTTACTATTGTTTCAGTTTTGCATGTTTTGACTTCCAGAATAATTAATTTATTCAAACCTCCACAATCGGTCATACGTCGGAAGTAGGTATAAATCAAGATTGTCATGAATTGGGTTTGTAGATGACTAAAGGTGTTTAGACATAGCAATGGTTGCTACAACGTTCATGAGTACTCATAAGTTATGAGTATTCGAATAAACGCACACTCACTTGTATCACTTCATGGAATTTATCTCGAGTGATCGTGAGACGATAATATCATATAATTTTTCAAACCTAGAGATATGAGTTGTTACCTATGAGTTGGTTGTGCATTGATTGCATGTAAACGCATCAGTAACTTGATGTTATAAAACGTGCCTTTGTGTACAATTCAACAAGTAGTAGAACAAGCATATGAGTCGAAGTTTATCTGTTCCTTCTAGAAATAGAAGCGATATCTGGGCCCCTTGATGATTTTGTGTTGACCCATGTACCGGGCTCGGTCAGAACTAAATTGATGTGTTCAGTTAAGTTCTTTGTCAAACAAATCGGAAATCGAGAAACAACTGCCAGACAATAAGCAAGACATAGTTCCATGTGTTTGTCCGGCTGATATCATGAGAACAGAGGATTATATGATCACTTGTCTTAAAATGGCGCTTCATAGTTCAACAGAGTTTTCGAGAGCTACGATTGCTGGTTGGTTCCTGAAGTTATATAGGCAAATACAGTTATTAGACTTATCCAAGTGGGAGTCTGTTGGATAAGGTGTCTAAGTCCATAACTTATTTGGTATATACTTGATCCGACCCGGCATGGTCCATTTGGGTTGCAATTCACCCGAACTACTTATGGATAATTTTATGAGAGTTATGCACATATGTTTATTAATATATTATAAGTTATAATATATTAATATGAAGTTATTTTATTTAATTAGTCTTAGTCTTAAATTAATTATGAATTAATTTAGAGATTAAAAGGAAGACTAATTAGATTGTGGGCTATTGGTTTTATATGGTGTGGGCTAACACTCATTTGTTAATGGGCTGGGCTTGTATGGAAGTCCATGGATGATCCACGGAGCTTTTAACCCATGGATCCTTGGAAAAGGAAAGGTCATGGGTTATTAGGGTTTCACCCTAACCATGCACACTATATAAGCATGCTTATGTTGCATGAAATAGCCATTAGTGTGTGTGCTTGTGTGTGGCCGAAAATATAGTGTGTATACACTCTCTCAAAGTTTTCCATGTGTTTGAGGTGATTTGTGATTTCCATTTGAGGCATTCACACTATTGGTGCTTGGCTCTCAAACTCCAAGGAATCAAACTCATCAAAAGGTTGTAATCTCATCTAACTCTTTTATGTTTAAAAGTACCCCATGCCATGTTAGATAGGTTATGAACCTTGGAAAATTATTATTTTGCATGTATTTAGACAAACATAGATCCAAGGTTTATTAGGGTTGCATGCACACTTAGGAAGTGTTAGATTGCTCAAAACCCAACAGGAGTGTCTATCCCTTATAGATATATATACACAATTCCCACTCTCCCTCCACGAGACCCTGGTTACAAATGTGATACAATAATGTATTGTTGTATCATGAAGTAGTATTTCACATTCTAGTTATCGTGTTCTTTCTGTACTTGTATATATATATATATATATATATGTATATGTATATGTATATGTTCTTTCCTTTTCTTGTATATGTATATGTTCTCTTCCATTCTTTGTATATGTAGATGTATATGTATGTAACAACCCGAAATTTTCTATCCTGTACATTCAAACACTTCATTGAAAGTCAAACTCATTCCTGCTATCATTTAGCACAATTTGGAGTCCGTTTGAGTGTTCTAAGCCTTATACACTTAAGGGATAAGTGTCGGGGTTTATCTGCTGAAGTTATAGCTCAAAGAATCAACCCCAACCACCTATATAAGGAGTTCACGGCCACCACATGGGAGTTTACGGCCGTAAACTCCATGTGGGCCGTAAACTCCACCTTACATGATGAAAGGGTGGCCATTAGTTCATTCCTTTACTTCCCTTGGCTGAAATACTCTCAAGTATCATCCCGATCTTCGTCCCCGATCTTCAAATCTCATCTTCAAGTTTCACCAAGAACACCAAGAACACACACTAGTGTTCTTGGCCAAAACCGACCATTTAAGCTCCTAGATCGTAAGTACTCTTGTTCAAAATCATTGTACACTAGGTTTAACATGTTTAGAGCTTAGAATCATCAATAATAGATGGACGAATGAGAGTTTACGGCCAAGGATCTCCCAAGGCCGTAAACTCACTATAAGGGTGCAATGATGCCCTTTTCTCCTTCCTTATGCCCAGAACTTAGTTTAGAACCATAAACCATTGAACTAGGGACTTCAAGAAACGAAATGGTACTTCATACCATGAGTTTACGGCCGTAAACTCATGGGGAAGTGGTCCCCAGGCCGTAAACTCAAAATAAGGTCATTCTTGGACTTGAAACTCACCTAGCCTCTTGTTTAAGCCTTTGGAACACTTAACCACTTAAGACATCATAGCTTTAAGCCTCAACTAGAGACCTATTTGAGAGTTTACGGCCAGGAGTAAACTCCCCTGGGCCGTAAACTCCAATAAGTGTGGTCTATGGACCATAAACTCAAATACAAAGCCTTATACTCCTTTGTTGCAACCCAATAGCCTCCTAACACTTTGACCAAAGTGTTTTCAACACATTAGGATGTTTATGCTTGTCTAATTAGTGTTATAATCACTAATTGTATATATACATATGTCTTTATATGTTATTAGGATCATTGTGTGTGTTTAAGTCTTCACTTGACGCCAAGCACTTGTCTGACACTTCCATACGATCCACTCACTGCAGGTGAGTTCATACCCCTTAATTAACCTTTTAAATGCTTTCAAAAATGTTTATAAATGCTTTTATGGGGGGGGGGGTGGATACAAGTTGAATCATGCTAGTTATTATATCAATCACATGTGATTAATAACTAGCATACAAATGGATTTACTACACTTTTAGCTGTTTTACCAAACATAGTACTTCAAATGACTTTCTCAAACATTTTTACATGATTAAAACTCTTTATCAAACTGTCTTACATACCGTATGTTTCCTTTCAAACTCTGTTATAATGGTGTTTCAACCAAAGGTTTTTCTTATACTTAAAACTGTCTCATCAAACAAACTACTTTCAAATTGTTTTATAAGACTGACATCAAGTCAATCTTTTCTTAGTTATTAAACTTTTCAAAGGTTTTACAAAATTTCTTTTATACTTTTATATTGCCAAATGCATGCCCATATATGTATAATTATATAAGTAATGTTTAAAGGACTTAGGACGGCTAGCTAACTTTATTTCCTTTTCCTCGTTGGGATGTGGCCTTAGGGCATCGGTTATTCGTCCGAATGTCGTCTAAATATTAGTTATATATCATGTATACATATATAGACATAAAAGTTCCATCAGTCAGTTCAGTACCTTTGGGTAGCAAAGGCATACTTTCTGTTATACATGTACATTAGTAGTAACTATAATAGGTATAGTTAGGAGATACTACTTACCATCCCAAGTACAAGGAATCACATAAGAGTCAGCTCATTCATGAGTCATTACTTACTACTATGAGAACATATACAACTATACTATGATGAGAAAAAATACATGCATTACACAAGTACAGACATTACATATACAAGTATACTTTATCATAAATGTGATCCACTGTATCGGAGCTTGCCTTCATTGTCATGGCCCAAGTTGTAACCAGAATCTCCTGGAGGGAGAATGTGAGTTTGCGTATAGATCTATACTGGATTGACTATCTTACACCTTACTGCTAGCTACAGTGGGATTGGCAGGTCTTCGGGTGCCAAACGTCATACCTTTTGACGACTTACATTGTCGTTTTTTCCAGTCGATAGTATGGTACAATTAATCACATAATACCTTGATATAAATTCGGTTTAAAGTAATTAGTACGATAGTACTCACTTATACAATACTACAGTACTTACACTTTACGAACGATAAATATAAAAGGATACGATGAAAATAATTATATTATATTCCTTATTACCTTTACCTTGTGACACATCCACATAAACGATGAGGTAGAATATAGTTTTATAATAATTATACAGGGAAAAACCGTCACACTTACAGTGATGCATATTTTCAAAACAGTTGGGTCTTTGTAGAAGACTACTTTTTATACTAGTAGGAAATATGGGATTTTCTAGGGTTTTCAAACGTTTACGACTTCTTACAAACATTTACATCGATACAAACTTTTCTACAAACATTTACAAGTCTTTTCCTTACAATTTTACAAATCAAAGACACCTAAATACTCATGAATTCACCAGCTTTATTGCTCATAATCGCTTTCAAAATAACTTGTATTCTCAGGTCACAAATAGACAGGTACGACGACCAGGTTTTGTGAAGACGGAGCAGTCAAGGCTCATCTTTTATTTTGAATATTCATTATGTTGTTTATACTATGAAAGAACACACATGTAACTAAAATTATACTATTAATGTAATGGATGATGTTGTTGCTTGTTTACTACTTTACATTGTTGTGATACATTACATGACGTCCTCCGCCCCAGAACATTTCCACCATTCTCGGTTTTGCGGTGTGAAAATGTATATGTTCTCTTCCGTTGTTTGTATATTTTCTCTAAACTATACCTATTATAGTTTACTAGCAGGTTTAGTTTGTTCTCGACTTATAGAAAGGAATCAATTGTTCAACTTGAACAATTGAGTTAAGTATACATTTTAAAGATAAAATTTTATTTTCATATACGCATTTAGCATGTATAACTATGAGTTAATCGACAGTCGGACTAGTGTATCCTACCCTAAGCCCACAGCCAAACAAGGAATAGGAGTCAAGGTTATCAACAATAGTCCTAAGTCCATTAAAGCATACTTATACACTAATACACAAATGAATACGGTCTTGAAAGTAAAAGAGTTTGAAAAAGAGTTTAAACGTAGTTTAAAAAGAGTTTTACAATAAATTCTAACAATGATTTAAAAGTAGTTTGGAAATGAGTTTGAAATGATATATTTGACAAATATGTAAATGTTTATACTAACACAATTTAATTGTGTTCAAATTGTATTCCCCCTAAAAGTATTTAAAACAGTCTAAAAGGTTTATTGCAGGGGTATGAACTCACCTGAAGTGAGTGGTTCGAATGTAAGATCGATATAGGATGCTGAGTGTCAAGTGAAGTCTCAAACATAAACGAATCCTATTTAGCATATAATAACACATATATGTATCAAATTAGGGTATATCACAACTAGTTATGAAAGGGAACCACACTAGGGACTAGGAAACACTTGAAACTAAGTGTTAAAATCACATGTGATTGAATAAGGGAGGTTTACGGCCACACTAAGGTTTGTACGGCCATGGGGTTCACGGCCCATGAGTGTACGGCTGGACACTCATGAAGAAGTATGCAAATGAGGTGTTTTAAGGTCCTTTCTAGCATCAAGGAAGTGTTCTTGGTCCCATGCTTAGCTTTAAGGAAAGTTTAAGGCCAACTATGAACATCAACAAGGGTTTACGGCCCTATGAGGTGTGTACGGCCGTACAAGGGTTTATGGCCATACACCCTTCATGTTCTTGCTAAGATGGTCTATTTTGAGATGAATAACAAGTTTTTCTAGTAGATAACAAGCATAGGAAGCTGTTACTCACGATTTGGAAGCTTGATGAGGGTTCACAGCCACCAAGAACTAGTGTGTGTTCTTGGTGAAAGATGAAGATCTAACCAAATATGAAATTTATGGTATGAAAACATGGGTTCATCACTAGTTAAAGCAATGAAGCAACTAATCAAGGTAAGAAACACTTACATCTTAGGAGATCTAGGTGAGAAACTTGTTGATAGTTGAGAGAGAATCCGAATTCTTGGCTTGGGAGTGTGTAAAGTGTTGAATGACTAAGTATCATTTATATAGGTGAGAGTTCATGACCATGAGGGGGTGTACGGCCGTACACTCCTCTTGAAGGAGTGTTTGGCCTGAAAACAACATTATGACTTAAGGTAACTCATCCCTAAACCTCAACCTTGATTGTACTAAGCTTAGAACACTCAAACAGACCCTAAACAATGCTAAATGATAGCAGAAATAAGTTTGACTTTGATTGAATTAAATGGCTTATATAAAAGAGAAATTTCAGGTCGTCACTCATCCCCCCCGTTAGAGGGAATTTCGTCCCGAAATTAGAGTTTAAGTAATTACAAATGGCTAGGTAAAAAGATGAGGATATTTTAGTTTCATTTGATCCTTGCTCTCCCAAGTGAATTCAGGTCCTCGTTTGGCATTCCAGCGAACCTTCACTATCGGGATGCGGCTTTGTTTCGTTTTCTAGACCTCGTGGTCCATGATCTCTACTAGTTCCTCCATGAAGTTGAGGCTCTTGTCATCTTGATTTCGTTGAGCGGGATTACAAGAGTATCATCGGATAGACACTTTTTTAAGTTTGAGACGTGGAAGGTAGGATGTACGTTACTAAGTTCATGAGGTAGTCTGAGTTTGTAAGCTACGGGGCCGAGTCTAGCGATAATCTAGAAAGGCCCTACGTATCTTAGATTTAGCTTTCCATGCTTTCTGAAATGTATCAAGCCCTTCCAGGGTGAGACCTTCAATAGTATGTGGTCACCAACCTGGAATTCCAAAGGCTTCCTTCTCTTGTCTACATAGCTTTTCTGTCGGTCTCTAGAGGCTTTCAATCGTTCGCAAATTTGAATGATCTTCTCTGTCGTTTCTCGTATGATTTCCGGACCTGTGAGAGTGCTATCAGGAACTCGTCCTTTAGCTAATTGGGTGTCGCCCACCTCAGCCCAACACAGAGGAGATCTACACTTTCGGCCATATATGGCTTCAAATGGGGCAGCCTTTATGCTTGTGTGATAATTGTTATTGTAGGAGAACTCGACAAGGGGTAAATGGGTATCCCATGCCTTTCCAAAGTCTATCACACAGGCTCACAAGATATCTTCCAATGTTTGAAAAGTCCTATCACTTTTTCCGTTGGTCTGCGGATGGTAGGCTGTACTCATGTCCAACCTAGTTCCTAGGAAACTTTGTAGCGATTGCCAGAACCTTGAGGTGAATCTACTATCTCTATCAGAGATAATGGACATGGGAACACCATGCAGTCGTACGATCTCTCTGATGTAGGTTCTCGTTAGTTTCTCTATCTTGTCAGTCTCTTTGATAGGCAGGAAGTGTGCGGACTTTGTTAACCTATCTATGATCACCCAAATGGTGTCGAGATAACCCGTTACTTGGGGAACTTGGTTATGAAGTCCATCGTGATTTGCTCCCACTTCCATTCTGGTATCTCTGGTTGCTGTAGTAAACATGAGGGTTTCTGCTATTCGACCTTAACCTTGGTGCAAGTAAGGCATTTACTCATGAAGGTAGCAATCTTTGCTTTCATGTTAGGCCACCAGTATAACTTTTTTGGATGCAGATACATCTTATCTGAACCTGGGTGGATGGAATACTGAGTGTTGTGCGCTTCGGACATGACCAAGTCTTTGAAACCACCGTGATTCGGTGTCCAGATCCGGTTCATGAGATATAAGGCTCCGTCACCCTTGAGTTCCAAGTTTTTATCCATCCCTCTTAAAGATTCACCCGCCACATTTTCCGGTTTCAAGGCTTCTAGCTGAGCCTCCTTGATTTGTGTGGACAGGTGCGGATGGATAGTCATAGTCAATGAGGACCCTCTGGTCTCACGGCTCAGTGTGGACCCTCTAGTCATATGTCTCAGTGAGGACCCTCCGGTCTCACAGCTCGGGTTGGAGCCTCCGGTCCTATATCTCTGTAAAGCACATAATAATATAGCATATATCACAAAGGCAAAATGCATAATATCACATAGCTCAATATAAGCACATAGGATCCTCTGGTCGATAACTCAAATAAGACCCTCCGGTCACTCAGTATTACCAGTCATGTATGTATAGTGAGAATACTCACCTCAACTGCTACGCGGAAAACCCCACACTGTCGTTACTGCTGCACACTGACTCCGGAACTGGGAAAAAACAACCCAACACTATAATCAAAGACTATACAATGCTACACCTAACACTATGACCCATAGATAACCCTACTAACCAGGCCCACTACTGACCCAACTCCTTGGGCCCACCAAGGCCTAAGACCAAAAAGGTCCATAAAGGCCCTCTAATGGCCCAAATTTCCAAATTGGGCACAAACCCTTGCTTGGGTCTTACCCTAAAGCCCACGACTTAACTCTAATCCAAAACACCCTTTCTCAGATGGCCTAACCAGTCACCAACAATCGGGCACAAGAAGACATCCCAAACCGAAGCCCAAATACACAAACCCACTCAGACAGAGTACACTGGGTGTACTCAGTGGTACGCTGTGCGCACTCGCTTAATGGATTATACGCCGCACGTACTGGCTTGTACGCCCAACGTATGTCCCACTTAAACCCACTTTTCCGTTAAGCACTTAATGCTTTAAGCTATAAGTCCAAACTATAGATCTAAGTCCAAAATAATGTTTAAACCCATAAAGTCACTGGATTGGTCTTAACTCTTTCATGAACCCATTAAGATTTCCAAGATAGCAACTTTATGACTCTAAGTCCCAATAACACTGAGAGGGGCAACTCTAAGCTCCAAAAACGACATGGACTCAAGGGACTTCATCAATGGGACCAAAAGAGTCCACAAACTCAACCCAAAAGATATCTAAGAAAATAGCCACCAAGTTTGAGACGTTATACCTCAAATAGGAGCCAAAGGTTGATGTGACAACCCAAAGTTTATTCCGTTACATTACCCCGTTACCATTAACGGAATATTCCATTTTATAAAAGTTCCGTTAATTAGAGGTTGCCAAATAAATAAATGTTTTATTTATTTATTTATATTTTATGTCGTTATGGTCGTAATAAAGTAAATAAAAACACTTAAATTACATTTCCATAGTAATTTGGAAAAAGTTAAATTTTATTACGACCACTAAATCGGGTGCGACCAAAAGCCCCGTTTAGCGGCAGTATCGGGTAGTTTCCCATTGAGCCTCAACCCCAGCCACTATATAAGGGGGAATGGACTTCATTCCACCCTTTTACACCCTCTCTCTATACTCTCTCTCTACAACTTAGTTTCGAGCAAAAAATCGTCCGTTTCAAGCCCCAAACGAGTAAGCCACCTATCCTAACTTGTTAAATAGCTTATCTAGCTTGCAAATTCGAGTTTAAAACATAAAGTAGGGAAAAAATGAAGTGTTTACGGCCCAAGAACACTCTTGGACCGTGAACACCATTTAATGGGGTTTTTAAGCCCCAAAACCCCTCCAAATTGTCCCTAAGGCTTAGATATGACTTGTAGGCTTATGGAATCGGACTTAGAACACCTTAAACTAGCATTTTGGGGATCCACTTACATCTAGTGAGTTCATACCCCTGAATGAACCTTTTAAATGTTTTTACATGTTTTATAGGGGGGAATACAAGTTAAACATGCCAATTATCATATCCATCACATGTGATTGATAACCCGCATGCACAAGGATTTACCATACTGTTAACTATTTTACCGAGTATGACACTGTAAATGGTTTCTAAAACGTCGTTACCTGTTCAGCTTTTACTTATAATGTTAAATCAAAGTTTCATTTAAAACTTGCTTATGAAAGGTTTTCAAAGGATTTTTAAAGATTTTAAACTTATTTTACAAAGGAATACCAAGTCGTGATTTTCTTAATGTATAAAGGTTTTCCAAAGTTTTCATCTATGTTTTTATACTCCTACTTGGTTAAGATACCACTGCTTCATTTCGGTTTAGTTAATACCTCTACATTGTGATACGTTTATACCTGATAACGCCTCCACTTCGTGATACGCTTATACCCCGTAAGACACTCTACTTTGTGATACACTTATACTTGAGAATGCCTCCACTCCGTAGTACACTTATACTTGAGAATGTGTCTACTTCGTGATACACTTATAGTTGAGTACGCCTCCACTCAAAAGTACACTTATACTTGAGAATGTCTCTACTTCGTGATACACTTATACTTGAGAACGCCTCCACTCTGTAGTACACTTATACTTGAGAATGTCTCCACTTCGTGATACGCTTATACCTTGTAAGACACTCTACTTCGTGATACGCTTATACCTGATAACACTTCCACATAGTTAGATGTATGCCTGTGCTTGTATAGATGTATATAAATAACGTTTGAAGGACTTAGGAAGACTTATTCGCCTTATTTCCTTTTCTTCGTTGAGATGTGGTCTGGTGGGATCGGATGTCCGTCCGAAGATCGTTTGATCATAAGTTATATATTATGTATACGAGCATAGACATATGGGTTACATTAGTCAGTCCAGTTGTGAGTCTCTATCGTTAGTCCAGTATTTTACATTAAATCTCACTATACGAGATACATCCTCAGTACACGGCCTTCTCCGTTGTCGAGTTGGTAACCAGAGTCTCTTGTAGGGAGAGCGGACATTATGTGTATAGATCTATACAGGATTGACACCCCCGCACCCTGACTGCTAGCTACAGTCCACGGCCCACCAAGCCAAGGGGTGACAAATGTCATGTTATTACCGACGCTTGCAGGGCGTCAAGATTCTCTAACGTCGATCAGTATGGTTACGAGTATCTCAGGGTTACCTTATAATTCATGGCTTTAAGGTAACGGGTTTTATACACAGTATTTCACTGTATACACTGTGTTCACTGTATTGGACCTTACTAGCTGTATCTTTCATTTGATACTGTCTAGGGTCTGTCTCTATTTTAAACCTTGCTAGCTGTATATTTCATTTGATACTGTCTGGGGTCTGTATTCTCTGTTTTTAACCTTGCTAGCTGTATCTTTCATTTGATATTGTTTGGGGTCAGTATTCTCTGTTTTTAGACCTTACTAGCTGTATCTTTCATTTGATACTGCATGGGGTCTGTATTCTTTGTTTTTAGACGTTGCTAGTTGTACCTTTCATTTGGTACCGTCTGGGGTCTGTGTCTCTTTCTGTTAGACTGAGCCAGGCGTGTCGTTCATTCGATACTCTCCTGGAGTCTATGATTCCTTTTGCCTTAGTCAGCAGTCCTCACTGCTGAGGCATATGTTATTTTCCCTAATATTCTCCGACTTTCTTAAAAAGCAAATCCCGTATTTTGATAATGAAAGTGTTTAAGGGAAAACTACTTTTTACCACATAACTCTGACCAGTCTTGGTAGAAGACTGCTTTTTAATCAGAAAATATATGATTTTTTGGAAAGGACTCTATTTCACTGTATACTTAGGAACTACTACTTATATAAAGTTATTTGTATAAAATGTCACTAAATACTTATGAACTCACTAGCATTTGTAAAAATGCTGATACTCGCTTTTCAAATAACTTGCATCTATACTAGTCTCTGTATTTCTTTATTGATTCTATATAATGTAAACTATGTAAAACTATTATTATTAATGCAATGGTTGTTATACTTTGATTACTATATTGCATATGTTGTGATACTTGACATGATGTCATCCACCCCAGAACGTTTCCGCCGTTTCGGTTTTGGGGTGTGATAGATGAGGTTCTGGATCTAAAAGCTATAGCTTCTTCAATGAATCTTCAAGAGTGAGCACCTTCTTCATAATCACGAAAACACTCTTCTAATGGTCTTCTAAGCTCCAAGAACACACAAGAAGGATTAGGGTTTCGTGAAAGTTGTCAAAGGGTGAGAGGGAGGCTGATCTTTGAGGCATTATGTTCTTTATATAGTGTCCATCCCTAAAATTAGGGTTTTTCATTCTGACCCTCGTACGCCCTGTGTATGAGGTTGCACACCCGTCTCAATCCTCATACCTACGTTGCGCGTTCTTTCTAACTACGCCTTGCATAGACCTTTTCTCCTCGGAACGCCCCGCATACTAGGGTTTTCTACCAAACCCTAACTCTTCCGAATGCCATAACTCACTCGATACAACTCCAATATTGACCATCCATATATTCATAGAAGGCATCAAGACGCTCAACACTATTATCAATTCATACTTGCCATCAGATATCCCGCATCTGAAATCCATTCCCCATAAAGCCCGATTGATAAATTATCGAATTACTCTTTTTTCTCCAAGTCACAACTGAATACCCAAACCTTGTTCACCACTTCAAAATGAAAACGTCTTGAAAACAGGATGTTACAAGGCGTAAGCACTAGCAGACTTTTTGGTAGATATACCAGACACACTTAGAGGAATACCAAGAGCCTTACCAGCAGATCCGCTAGAGCCCAACGCTTGCAAATAAATTTGGGAACTACACACTGATGGTGCAGCAAGTAAGGAGGGCTCGGGTGCAAGCCTTATCCTAAAAAAACCTTAGGGAGACGAAATCACATACGCCTTGAGATTCGACTTTCAAGTTTCGAACAACGAGGCGGAGTATGAAGAACTTCTTGCAGGCCTCCGATTGGCACATGAAGTCGGCGCAACACATCTTTGGGTTTTTAGTGATTCACTGTTGATAACCAACCAGGTTAATGGCACGTACGAAGCCAAAGATCAAAGAACGCAAAATATTTGGAAAAGATGCAACAATTGGCACATTCGTTCAATAGCTTTGAAATTAAACAAATACCTAGGGGGGACAATACAAGTGCAGGCGCTCTTAGGAAGTTGGCCTCGACGTTCTTTGACCACTTAACAAAGAAGGTACTAGTAGAGGTTCTGGGAGAACGAAACATAGACAACAAGCAAATTGATGCCATTGCAGAATCGACGGACTGGACCAAGCCATACCTAGACTATCTGCATCACGGGGTCCTTCTGGATGATCCGAAAGAGGCTAAGCAGATAATAACCAAGGACCCCCAATTTTCCGTAAAAGGTATGCAATTGTACAAGAGAGGCTACCTAGCGCCTTGGCTCAGATGCATGTCGCACGAGGAAACCCAAGTCCTCCTAGACACTTGGCCACTCGAGTGAAGTCGGAGAAAATGAGGGAGCACGAGCACTCATGGGCAAGATACTACGTTTAGGGGTATATTGGCCCAACATGAACAAAGACACGACAAGGGTCATAAGAAAATGCCTAGAATTCTAGATGTTTTCCCCGTTATAGAATTATCCTGCAACAACCATGACCAGCATCAACAGTCCATGGCCTTTCCACTAATGGGGCATCAACATCGTAGGACCATTCCCAATGACTCCAGGGGGATTGAAGTTCTTGTTGATCGCAGTTGACTACTTCACAAATTGCATCAAGGCAGAACCCCTACGCAAGATCACGAGTAAGCAGATGATCCGATTCATGTGGAAAAACATCCTAATATGGTTTGGCACCCCTAAGGTCCTGATAAGCGATAGTGGCACACAATTCGAGGGAAGCCGCTTCAAAGAATGGTGTGAGGAAAAGCGGATCTGTCGTTGCTTTACCTCATTTGCACACCCCCAGGCAAATGACTAGACTAGAGTATTAAACATACCATCGTGGATTGGCTCAAGAAACGCTTGATGAAAACAAAAAGGGACTGTACAGAAGAGCTGCTAATAGTACTGTAGTCATACCGTCATACCGTACTACCGCAAGGCCAGGGACAGGAGAGAGGCCCTTCAGCCTAACATACGCCATGGAAGCAGTGCTCCCACTCGAGATTCTAAGTGAATCGTTGTGGGTAACCAGCTTCGATGAAGGCCTGAACGATAACAAGCGACAACAAGACCTGGACGTGTTAGATGAGAAACGCCAAGCTGACCGACTGCGAAAAGCAGCCTACAAAGCCCATAAAGAAAACTTTTACAACAAACGGGTACGCATAAAGAACTTCAAGGTAGGAGAATGGGTGTTGAGGAAGAATGAGGCTAGCCACTCAGAGCCACTCGGGAAGATAAGTGTAACATGAGAAGGTCCCTACAAAATAGTGGGGGCGTAGGGACAGAGCATAAATACTAGAAGCAAAAGGCGGGAAACCGATACCCCGCACACAACCTACACCACTTTTATTCATAAAAACAACCGACAAAGGGCATAACCAAAGGAGGGGGTAGTGAGGCTCGGACCTCCAGCCTAAAAGCCACACTTTGGTTAAACGGTTTACATGAAGGTGTTTAAGTTGCCCTTAGAACTTTTCTATTAATAAAGTTTCACAAGATAGTAGACTAACCTTACAAGTCAATACACGCACAGGCGTATGTAAATCATAAATACAAACACAAAGAACAAGGGGGGCATGTATATGGGCTTGCCAAACGACAACACGGGCTGATCACCCACATTGTTTGAGCAAAACGACCAATCAACATGCAACCACAAATCTCGTAAAGAGATAATCCCTTTACGTATACGTCGAATTAAATAAGAAATAAATCCTCCAGGCTTTCAAACCAAATGTGCCCAAAGGGTCTGAAGGATCATAACCTACCCCTGAAAATTTAGCACGTACGAGTTTAGGGAGCCTCCAGGTGATGACCGCGGCTCACCTTAAGCGACTGCAAAAGAGAGTCTCTATCGTTAGTCCAATATTTTACATTAAATCTCACTATACGAGATACATCCTCAGTACATGGCCTTCTCCATTGTCGAGTTGGTAACCAGAGTCTCTTGTAGGGAGAACGGACATTGTGTGTATAGATCTATACGGGATTGACACCCCCGCACCCTGACTACTAGCTACAGTCCACGGCCCACCAAGCCAAGGGGTGACAAATGTCATGTTATTACCAACGCTTGCAGGGCGTCAAGATTCTCTAATATCGATCAGTATGGTTACGAGTATCTCAGGGTTACCTTATAATTCATGGCTTTAAGGTAATGGGTTTTATACACAGTATTTCATTGTATACACTGTGTTCACTGTATTGGACCTTACTAGCTGTATCTTTCATTTGAAACTGTCTAGGGTCTGTCTCTATTTTAAACCTTGCTAGCTGTATCTTTCATTTGATACTGTCTGGGGTCTGTATTCTCTGTTTTAGACCTTGCTTGCTGTATCTTTCATTTGATACTTTCTGGGGTCTGTATTCTCTGTTTTAGACCTTGCTAGCTGTATCTTTCATTTGATACTGTCTGGGGTCTGTATTCTCTGTTTTAGACGTTGCTAGATGTATCTTTCATTTGATACTGTCTGGGGTCTGTATTCTCTGTTTTAGACCTTACTAGCTGTATCTTTCATTTGATACTGTCCGGGGTCTATGTCTCCTTTTGTTAGACTGAGCCAGGCATACCGTTCATTCGATACCCTCCTGGAGACTATGATTCTTTTGCCTTAGTCAGCAGTCCTCACTGCTGAGGCATATGTTATTTTCCCTGATATTCTCCGACTTTCTTAAAAAGCAAATCCTGTATTTTGATAATGAAAGTGTTTAAGGGAAAACTACTTTTTACCACATAACTCTGACCAATCTTGGTAGAAGACTGCTTTTTAATCAGAAAATATAGGATTTTCTGGAAAGGACTCTATTTCACCGTATACTTAAAAACTACTACTTATATAAAGTTATTTGTATAAAATGTCACTAAATACTTATGAACTCACCAGCATTTGTAAAAATGCTGATACTCGCTTTTCAAATAACTTGTATTCTCAGGTCAGCTTTAGACAGGTACATTCCAGGAGCTTCTGTTGAAGACAGTTTGAGCCAAGCTGCATCTATACTAGTCTCTGTATTTCTTTATTGATTCTATATAATGTAAACTATGTAAAACTATTATTATTAATGCAATGGTTGTTGTACTTTGATTACTATACTGCATATGTTGTGATACTTGACATGACATCATCCACCCCAGGACGTTTCCGCCGTTTCGGTTTTGGGGTGTGACAGATTGGTATCAGAGCATTGTTTATAGTGAGCTAAGTATATCAATTTATAAAAGATATACAGCCTATAAATACATATGGATAAAACACTCTGACCAAGAATTATACTTTAAAATATAACCATATTTTAACAAAGTATAAGAACATCCAGAATCTAAACACTCGGACACAAGTATCACAAGAAGAACAAGAATAAAAGTCTTCGGATGTTGAGCATTACTGTCAAACCTGCGCAGTTATGTAATCGTACACTGGAATAAATGTAACCTGATCAACTACATTTATTCGAGATGCGATGAACGTGTGCTTGGGAGTGATAGTGGTGTTGCAACAGCTCTGAAACTTACCAACTAGGAATGCTAGAGCCAAACATAAAGTTAAAATACTATAGGAGTATTTTGGAACACTAAAAGACTCACACTAATCCCAGAATAATAATCAGAAGATAAGAAACAAACAAGATTTAAAATACCATAGAGGTATTTTAGGATCCATAACTAACCTTGTGTGATGAACTAAAAAGATCCTTATTGATATACCTACAATTACAGAGAGTATACTCCCAAGGTTATATATAATAAGGATACCATAGGCTAAGAATGTTTGGTTTCGCTCTACTTCCTTTTCCATGTTTGGATGTGGATATAGAGTAGTATCACATATTCGAAGGCCTATCGGATCTAAGATATATATGATTTGTATACCCTATGTAATCGTAGCAGGACTTGATATGGGTTATCCAGTGAAACGTTAATAATCTCTTAGGATTCTTTAGACATTTCCATTCTCGCACGAACCCTGTAGAAAACCCTACCCACTTCAGTATTCGGCAGAAGAGTTATTCATACCCAGAAGAGGTTCATTGAGAAGATTTCCTGTTCGGAGATAAATGAACTGGGTCGAGACTATTGAATTCACCAAGTGCCTATATCTTTTTAGGGACATCGGTGAGAAATTCCTCTAAACTTCCGAGAATTCCAGTCATCCATCATGAAGTGATGACACCCAGAGTCGGATTCGGAAGTAAGGCGGAGTAGAAATTCAATATGCCCATACGAGAAGAGAACCCTAGGTAACTACCCGAAGGAAACCAATGCTGGTCCCAGTAAAGAATACGAGGTAGACAGAGGGAACCAGTACATGGAACCCGAGAAGTGTCTTTTTCCTCGTGTTAGTCGCGCTAATACACCCATAAAATAATACAATTTAGTGAGTTAGTGGTTACAATACTCACGCTATGTGTTAGGTAAATCGCCTTTTTCCCGTTGCAAGTAATACGCTTAGAGCGGATCCCCGCACCTCTGTTGAGGTTATTTGGCCATAATTCTTCATGAGCCTTTCTTCCAACGGTCTTCGTTCCGAACTGTTCTCAAATCTTTCCAGGCCGGAGAGTGAAACCTTTCCTAGTATAAAGGTAACTTAGTAGGAATGACTCCCATCTTATGGCTCTTTCCGATACTCATACTCCTACCTTGAATACTAGGACTGCATCATAGGGATGTAGGTCGACACTCAGACAACCAACATCCGAGGCACGGGAAAAGTTTATGCCTAATACAGTAAGGACAGTTATGTCCAGGGTTAACCATCGTCTCTCCTCAGCTTGTGTTCTTTTCTGTGTAGGAAAAACCATGCCTCCGAAGAAGCGTAACCCATCCGCCGACAAGAAACCGACTCTCCTATTCGATGAAGCTACGTTCCAAGCTGCAGTTTTGGCAGCCGTAGCAGATGTCATGGCTCAGCTGAATGCTAACAACGCCAATGTTAGCAAGAGCCCTATCGGAAATTCCGATCCTAGTAGTGGACAACAACAATCAACCTCTGCATACCCAGCCACCCAAGAACCTCACTCAAATCCACGGAAGAGAAAGATCAAGATCGAGGAGGGAAGTACCTCGGCTCAAGGACCTTCCGAAGGGCAACGAGCTGAGGCAGTCAATACCCCTGCCAACCCTTCCATCCCTACACCTAGGAGACCATACCTAGGAAACCTTCCCCACTGCAGCAAGTGTAGCTACCATCATCATGGTATATGCCGGGAGCTCTATTGTGCTAGGTGCAACATGAAGGGGGCATACTGCTAGCATCTACAAAACCCTGGTTGAGTTTATTACATCAACCACCAACGTGGCGACCAATACAGTTTGCCACCTGTGCGGTGAAATTGGACACTTCAAAAAGGACTATCCAACTGAAAGAAAAGACAAGGACACATGAGGAGTCTGACCATAATGCTTAGGGAGAAGCATCAAAGAAACTGGTAGATTTTGGTACGTCTCTCGATCTCAGATAACTAACAGAAAACATAAAAATACTAATTATTAATGTAATTATTTCCCCGTTAAGGCAAAAGTCGTAGCACTGTTATAAAATTTAAAATTTCATCAGGTAAAACTATAATGGCTAAATATATACGTTACAGCCAGGTATAATTGAGATGGATAGACCTAGAGTGAGTGAAGGCCGCCTCATTTCCTGTTCCTCATTTGGTTGTGGATTTAAGGCGGAGTTGCTCAGTCAATAGTCGTCCCCATCTTAATTATGCATGACTAGTATATGTGAGGCGATTGTAGAAATGCCTCGTAAGAAATCCATTCATAAAAGGTACTCTATTCAGAAACACTCAGGACCCTCTATAGTTCCGCGTCGACTCTATCGGTCTAAGTATCCGCGGCAGTGATACACGGGACGAAACCTGAGATGCCTAGAACTGGTGTGCCTGTTCGGCACATGACTCTATTGACCCTCATTCTATATCATGTCGAAGTTTGCCAACTTCGAAGCCTCTATCGATCATGGTTGACTTCGTGCAACCATGTGTAAATCCTTAGTGCTGTGTAAAAAGAACTTTCTCCATAGCCCTTTCGGCAAATAAAGGTTCTCCCAAACCTAAACAAAATAAGAATAATAAAACCTAATACGATCCGTCGGTCGTCCCTGTTATCTCAAACCTTCCGAAGTACCCAAGAGAAGGGTACCGCGCGCTGTTGACCGACCCCTCTTAGTCATATGGAAACCAAAGGGAAAGACACTGCAAGATACTCCAGAAGACGATAACCGTCCGAAGCATACTTCGTAGATTCCTCAGAAAGACCCTTCGTCCTATCCCATGGAGTGGGAGCTAGAGTCAAGAGAACCCCTACGGATTGAGCTACTATAATGACCACAAATCCGAAATTGTTGTCATCACGGTTAAGCCAACATAGTAGCTAACACCCTCGGTTGGTAAAGAAATCTAAGTCATAAGAGTCAAGGATATTGACTACGACCATCCACTCACGTTTAATCCCCCGAATTAAACATCACAGCGAATATCCGAAAATCCGAGGGCTGCGATAAATTAAACTTTGAGAAGAGTGGATGAGGAGATTAAAGTTCCGAGTGGTAAAACCCTATACTCACAAGATTTGACCTAGACCGAGAAAACTCAGAACCTTCGGAAGAGTAGTTGCTGAAGATGTTCGCACTACTCAGGCACTTCGTCCACCCAGCTACAGACAAATAGTGCCTAGGACCCTCCGCTCTCTCTCATGGAGGAAGTCACCGCCGCCTTGTAGGCGATAGACTGCATCCTCCTAAGTGAACACAAGAATACCGAGAACCACAGGATAACCTCCGTAGCCAAGAATCCTTGGTCAAAATGTGGAAGTAGTTGCGTCAAGTCTTATAACCCAGATCCCGAAGAGATTATAGACTTGACACCAGTCTAGGTGTTAGTCGGTGTGTTATACAAGAGCAACCGCTTTCCGCACTAGAATAAACTAACGCCTTGGAAATTTGGGCATGTCTCACAAGATTCATTGGACAATTAGGTGTTCCACGAATACTATCTCACGCAGAAATAGTAGAACCACCTCCCGAGATAGTCCAACACTCGTCTGGTAAAACCCTACCTCCCTGACCCTGAGGGTTTCCGTTAGAAATATCTCAAGCATCAGAAGTGCAGGTTCATTCTGCACGAGCTTGAGATAGACACTCTACAGCAAACAGATAACCATAGACACGCAACCCATTCGATGATCTAGAAAGCCTCTAAAAGCCAATTGATAGGAAACGCGAAACCAAGGACAACCCGAGCTTCCTAAGAACCAACGTGAAGGACTACACTACCAGTATGAGAGAGAACGTTAGGAACTTCGGAATGGCGATCACGCCAGTGATGATCTTTCCATAGAAGTACACTATGTTCTAAGTACTGAAAAGCTCTACCCTTCCGAGAGCTTAGGACCATCTGATAATCCTCACGGAGATTTGGTCCAACCTTCGTTAGACCACTACTACTTTCGGATATTCCACAAGCTTCATCCTAGATCGATCCACTCCTTAGACTCGATCAGTGTTGCCCGACGTCACTTTTCGTATCCCACTCATCTTGATAGAAACCATTGAGAACCCTAACCTCGTAGATACACCAGTCGGAACTCGCTAACTACACGAGACGGAATCCGCATCCCGGAGGTGAAGGTTTGTTGGAATGACAAACACAGACCAGAGTTCACTTGGGAGTGCGAGGACAAACCGAATAGGAAATACCCTCCTGCCTCTACTCGGTTATTCATACCTACTTCCTTGCCTAGACCTGAATTTCGGGATGAAATTCCCTCTAACGGGGGGATGATGTGACAACCCAAAGTTTATTCCGTTACATTACCCCGTTACCGTTAACGAAATATTCCATTTTATAAAAGTTCCGTTAATTAGAGGTTGCCAAATAAATAAATGTTTTATTTATTTATTTATATTTTATGTGGTTATGGTCGTAATAAAGTAAATAAAAACACTTAAATTACATTTCCATAGTAATTTGGAAAAAGTTAAATTTTATTACGACCACTAAATCGGGTGCGACCAAAAGCCCCGTTTAGCGGCTGTATCGGGTAGTTTCCCATTGAGCCTCAACCCCAGCCACTATATAAGGGGGAATGGACTTCATTCCACCCTTTTACACCCTCTCTATATACTCTCTCTCTACAACTTAGTTTCGAGCCAAAAATCGTCCGTTTCGAGCCCCAAACGAGTAAGCCACCTATCCTAACTTGTTAAATAGCTTATCTAGCCTGCAAATTCGAGTTTAAAACATAAAGTAGGGAAAAAATGAAGTGTTTACGGCCCAAGAACACTCTTGGACCGTGAACACCATTTAATGGGGTTTTTAAGCCCCAAAACCCCTCCAAATTGTCCCTAAGGCTTAGATATGACTTGTAGGCTTATCGAATCGGACTTAGAACACCTTAAACTAGCATTTTGGGGAGTAAACATGAGTTTATTGCCCAAGAACATGCTTGGGCCGTAAACTCCTCTTCATGGGGAGTAAACTCATTTTCTAGTGTTAGAAATGCCCTAAAGCACCTCCTATGGACTTGGAAAAATGTCTAGAAGCAAAACCATTAAAGTAAAGGCTTGAAACTTCAATAAAACCAATTGGATAGGAGTTCACGGCCGTGAACTCCCATAGAGGTGGTTCATGGGCCGTAAGCTCCCATTAAGTGCCCAAATGGTGCCCAAACTCCTCCATTTGACTTGGAAAAATACATAGGATTTATTCTCAATCACTTAAGCCCTTAAAAAACCCAAGAAAGATGTCCTTGGGAGCTTATGACCATAAACTCCCTTGGTTGGGGCCGTAAACTCCCATTTGGACCATTTAAGTGCCTTAAATCCATTCATACGTTTTATATTTAGACCTAGCATAAATCCACAATGGATATAAGGCCTTTAAGCATCCTAGAACACCCTCACCATGAGTTTATGGCCGTAAAATCATGGGGAGTTAGTCCCAGGGCCGTGAACTCTATTTATAGAGTTTACTCTTGGAGAGCAAACTCCCTTCCTAAGCCATTCAAGCCCTTAGATGTTACCCGGGACCCTCCAAACGCTTAATCAAAGTGTTTTCCGCACTTTAGGATGCGTATACTTGTTTAATTGGTATTATATGTACTAATTATATGTAAACATATGTTATCATATGTTAATAGGTCACTAAGTGTGTTCAAGTCTTTACTTGACACCGAGCACCCAACCGACACCTTCGTCGGATCCACTTACATCAGGTAAGTTCATACCCCTGAATGAACCTTTTAAACGTTTTTACATGTTTTATAGGGGGGGAATACAAGTTAAACATGCCAGTTATCATATCCATCACATGTGATTGATAACCCGCATGCACAAGGATTTACCACACTGTTAACTGTTTTACCGAGTATGACACTGTAAATGGTTTCTAAAACGTCGTTACCTGTTCAGCTTTTACTTATAATGTTACATCAAAGTTTCATTTAAAACTTGCTTATGAAAGGTTTTCAAAGGATTTTTAAAGATTTTAAACTTATTTTACTAAGGAATACCAAGTCGTGATTTTCTTAATGTATAAAGGTTTTCCAAAGTTTTCGTCTATGTTTTTATACTCCTACTTGGTTAAGACACCACTGCTTCATTTC
This sequence comes from Lactuca sativa, assembly GCF_002870075.4. NCBI lineage: Eukaryota > Viridiplantae > Streptophyta > Magnoliopsida > Asterales > Asteraceae > Lactuca > Lactuca sativa. The sequence goes on from NC_056630.2 coordinate 241,608,465, forward strand.
GGTTTAGTTAATACCTCTACATTGTGATACGTTTATACGTGATAACGCCTCCACTTCGTGATATGCTTATACCCCGTAAGACACTCTACTTTGTGATACACTTATACTTGAGAACGCCTCCACTCCGCAGTACACTTATACTTGAGAATGTCTCTACTTCGTGATACACTTATACTTGAGAACGCCTCCACTCCGTAGTACACTTATACTTGAGAATGTCTCTACTTCGTGATACACTTATACTTGAGAACGCCTCCACTCTGTAGTACACTTATACTTGAGAATGTCTCCACTTCGTGATACGCTTATACCTTGTAAGACACTCTACTTCGTGATACGCTTATACCTGATAACACTTCCACATAGTTAGATGTATGCCTGTGCTTGTATAGATGTATATAAATAACGTTTGAAGGACTTAGGAAGACTTATTCGCCTTATTTCCTTTTCTTCGTTGAGATGTGGTCTGGTGGGATCGGATGTCCGTCCGAAGATCGTTTGATCATAAGTTATATATTATGTATACGAGCATAGACATATGGGTTACATTAGTCAGTCCAGTTGTGAGTCTCTATCGTTAGTCCAGTATTTTACATTAAATCTCACTATACGAGATACATCCTCAGTACACGGCCTTCTCCGTTGTCGAGTTGGTAACCAGAGTCTCTTGTAGGGAGAGCGGACATTATGTGTATAGATCTATACAGGATTGACACCCCCGCACCCTGACTGCTAGCTACAGTCCACGGCCCACCAAGCCAAGGGGTGACAAATGTCATGTTATTACCGACGCTTGCAGGGCGTCAAGATTCTCTAACGTCGATCAGTATGGTTACGAGTATCTCAGGGTTACCTTATAATTCATGGCTTTAAGGTAACGGGTTTTATACACAGTATTTCACTGTATACACTGTGTTCACTGTATTGGACCTTACTAGCTGTATCTTTCATTTGATACTGTCTAGGGTCTGTCTCTATTTTAAACCTTGCTAGCTGTATATTTCATTTGATACTGTCTGGGGTCTGTATTCTCTGTTTTTAACCTTGCTAGCTGTATCTTTCATTTGATATTGTTTGGGGTCAGTATTCTCTGTTTTTAGACCTTACTAGCTGTATCTTTCATTTGATACTGCATGGGGTCTGTATTCTTTGTTTTTAGACGTTGCTAGTTGTACCTTTCATTTGGTACCGTCTGGGGTCTGTGTCTCTTTCTGTTAGACTGAGCCAGGCGTGTCGTTCATTCGATACTCTCCTGGAGTCTATGATTCCTTTTGCCTTAGTCAGCAGTCCTCACTGCTGAGGCATATGTTATTTTCCCTAATATTCTCCGACTTTCTTAAAAAGCAAATCCCGTATTTTGATAATGAAAGTGTTTAAGGGAAAACTACTTTTTACCACATAACTCTGACCAGTCTTGGTAGAAGACTGCTTTTTAATCAGAAAATATATGATTTTTTGGAAAGGACTCTATTTCACTGTATACTTAGGAACTACTACTTATATAAAGTTATTTGTATAAAATGTCACTAAATACTTATGAACTCACTAGCATTTGTAAAAATGCTGATACTCGCTTTTCAAATAACTTGCATCTATACTAGTCTCTGTATTTCTTTATTGATTCTATATAATGTAAACTATGTAAAACTATTATTATTAATGCAATGGTTGTTATACTTTGATTACTATATTGCATATGTTGTGATACTTGACATGATGTCATCCACCCCAGAACGTTTCCGCCGTTTCGGTTTTGGGGTGTGATAGATGAGGTTCTGGATCTAAAAGCTATAGCTTCTTCAATGAATCTTCAAGAGTGAGCACCTTCTTCATAATCACGAAAACACTCTTCTAATGGTCTTCTAAGCTCCAAGAACACACAAGAAGGATTAGGGTTTCGTGAAAGTTGTCAAAGGGTGAGAGGGAGGCTGATCTTTGAGGCATTATGTTCTTTATATAGTGTCCATCCCTAAAATTAGGGTTTTTCATTCTGACCCTCGTACGCCCTGTGTATGAGGTTGCACACCCGTCTCAATCCTCATACCTACGTTGCGCGTTCTTTCTAACTACGCCTTGCATAGACCTTTTCTCCTCGGAACGCCCCGCATACTAGGGTTTTCTACCAAACCCTAACTCTTCCGAATGCCATAACTCACTCGATACAACTCCAATATTGACCATCCATATATTCATAGAAGGCATCAAGACGCTCAACACTATTATCAATTCATACTTGCCATCAGATATCCCGCATCTGAAATCCATTCCCCATAAAGCCCGATTGATAAATTATCGAATTACTCTTTTTTCTCCAAGTCACAACTGAATACCCAAACCTTGTTCACCACTTCAAAATGAAAACGTCTTGAAAACAGGATGTTACAAGGCGTAAGCACTAGCAGACTTTTTGGTAGATATACCAGACACACTTAGAGGAATACCAAGAGCCTTACCAGCAGATCCGCTAGAGCCCAACGCTTGCAAATAAATTTGGGAACTACACACTGATGGTGCAGCAAGTAAGGAGGGCTCGGGTGCAAGCCTTATCCTAAAAAAACCTTAGGGAGACGAAATCACATACGCCTTGAGATTCGACTTTCAAGTTTCGAACAACGAGGCGGAGTATGAAGAACTTCTTGCAGGCCTCCGATTGGCACATGAAGTCGGCGCAACACATCTTTGGGTTTTTAGTGATTCACTGTTGATAACCAACCAGGTTAATGGCACGTACGAAGCCAAAGATCAAAGAACGCAAAATATTTGGAAAAGATGCAACAATTGGCACATTCGTTCAATAGCTTTGAAATTAAACAAATACCTAGGGGGGACAATACAAGTGCAGGCGCTCTTAGGAAGTTGGCCTCGACGTTCTTTGACCACTTAACAAAGAAGGTACTAGTAGAGGTTCTGGGAGAACGAAACATAGACAACAAGCAAATTGATGCCATTGCAGAATCGACGGACTGGACCAAGCCATACCTAGACTATCTGCATCACGGGGTCCTTCTGGATGATCCGAAAGAGGCTAAGCAGATAATAACCAAGGACCCCCAATTTTCCGTAAAAGGTATGCAATTGTACAAGAGAGGCTACCTAGCGCCTTGGCTCAGATGCATGTCGCACGAGGAAACCCAAGTCCTCCTAGACACTTGGCCACTCGAGTGAAGTCGGAGAAAATGAGGGAGCACGAGCACTCATGGGCAAGATACTACGTTTAGGGGTATATTGGCCCAACATGAACAAAGACACGACAAGGGTCATAAGAAAATGCCTAGAATTCTAGATGTTTTCCCCGTTATAGAATTATCCTGCAACAACCATGACCAGCATCAACAGTCCATGGCCTTTCCACTAATGGGGCATCAACATCGTAGGACCATTCCCAATGACTCCAGGGGGATTGAAGTTCTTGTTGATCGCAGTTGACTACTTCACAAATTGCATCAAGGCAGAACCCCTACGCAAGATCACGAGTAAGCAGATGATCCGATTCATGTGGAAAAACATCCTAATATGGTTTGGCACCCCTAAGGTCCTGATAAGCGATAGTGGCACACAATTCGAGGGAAGCCGCTTCAAAGAATGGTGTGAGGAAAAGCGGATCTGTCGTTGCTTTACCTCATTTGCACACCCCCAGGCAAATGACTAGACTAGAGTATTAAACATACCATCGTGGATTGGCTCAAGAAACGCTTGATGAAAACAAAAAGGGACTGTACAGAAGAGCTGCTAATAGTACTGTAGTCATACCGTCATACCGTACTACCGCAAGGCCAGGGACAGGAGAGAGGCCCTTCAGCCTAACATACGCCATGGAAGCAGTGCTCCCACTCGAGATTCTAAGTGAATCGTTGTGGGTAACCAGCTTCGATGAAGGCCTGAACGATAACAAGCGACAACAAGACCTGGACGTGTTAGATGAGAAACGCCAAGCTGACCGACTGCGAAAAGCAGCCTACAAAGCCCATAAAGAAAACTTTTACAACAAACGGGTACGCATAAAGAACTTCAAGGTAGGAGAATGGGTGTTGAGGAAGAATGAGGCTAGCCACTCAGAGCCACTCGGGAAGATAAGTGTAACATGAGAAGGTCCCTACAAAATAGTGGGGGCGTAGGGACAGAGCATAAATACTAGAAGCAAAAGGCGGGAAACCGATACCCCGCACACAACCTACACCACTTTTATTCATAAAAACAACCGACAAAGGGCATAACCAAAGGAGGGGGTAGTGAGGCTCGGACCTCCAGCCTAAAAGCCACACTTTGGTTAAACGGTTTACATGAAGGTGTTTAAGTTGCCCTTAGAACTTTTCAATTAATAAAGTTTCACAAGATAGTAGACTAACCTTACAAGTCAATATACGCACAGGCGTATGTAAATCATAAATACAAACACAAAGAACAAGGGGGGCATGTATATGGGCTTGCCAAACGACAACACGGGCTGATCACCCACATTGTTTGAGCAAAACGACCAATCAACATGCAACCACAAATCTCGTAAAGAGATAATCCCTTTACGTATACGTCGAATTAAATAAGAAATAAATCCTCCAGGCTTTCAAACCAAATGTGCCCAAAGGGTCTGAAGGATCATAACCTACCCCTGAAAATTTAGCACGTACGAGTTTAGGGAGCCTCCAGGTGATGACCGCGGCTCACCTTAAGCGACTGCAAAAGAGAGGCAACTGGCTACTCAGTTAGGAGCCAAAAGAAAGGCCTACAAAATACTCTTTGGGGAGACTCCTCCCCAAACACACAAACACACACACACACACACACACATATATATATATATATATATATATATATATATATATATATATATATGTATATAAGGGGGAAGCTCGTAAGAACAGAAAAACATTAATGATAAAGATCCAACAAGGGCGAATACAATTAAATTTTACAAAGTACATACAAAAACTGAGAAATAAAACAACAAACATACAAAAATAAAATGAGAATTAAGCCCGACGAGGTTGAGTCAAAGTAGTGCCCCAAACGCCTCCGTCTGGCATGTGTTCCTCCTCCTTAGAGCACAATTGGAAAAAGATCAGAAAGGCCGAGCTCACCCAAACGAAGGTAGGACGCGAAGTCTGTCTCGGCAAAAGCCCTAATGGCATCATACATTGCATCAACAGGTTGTGCCATAGCGTCCGGATCAGACGAGCTAGGGCCATTACCAACTGACCAAGCTCGTGCCACCTGCTTACCATTCTCTACACTAGCAGCCACATACGATGCCTTCATGCGGCGAATCCCAAGCACGAAATCACTACTTTCAACAGCACGGTCCACCACCCAAACCACTCCCTTCTAGAGAATCCATGCTAAATCAGTGACGAATCCCAAGATATTTCTCCTCGAGACCTTAGCGGTGAACTAATCGTCTCACAGTGTGAAACGCTCCGCCAATACTTTTTTCTCCGATACCAAATTTTGGACCTGCTGGGATAAGAGATTCACCTCCCCATCCAGAGTCGCCGCCTGAGCTTCCACAATAGTCTTCTCCCTGGACAGCATGAGGTAGCACTCATCAAACTTGCATCACTCCTCTTCTATAAGCCAAACCTTCTCCGCGAGTTTGTCATGCTCAGATTTAACAACAGCCACCTCCGCCAAATCAACCCCTATGTAACAAAAATGACCAGCAGTGACCACCAAGTAGGGATTAACATGAGCAACGACATATTGAAGATCGTTCGCCATGTGAGAATAAGAAAGGGCATCGAGAGCCTCTAGGGTAGCAGGAGGAAACACATGCCGACATCATTCATGAGCAGGTCTGTGTTACGAAAAAAGGGAACTGGGCGCGAGACTCCACCCAGGGAGATGTACACTAATAGCACCCAAAGACGAAGGACCCACTGCCAATGGGGCATCACCGAGAACATATGGATATACGGAGTAAGTACCCACAATGCCTGGATCCCTAGGTCGACGCAAATCCGTTGCCTCCACCGCTTGCGGGTCGTCAGTATCAACAATCTCAATAAAAACATGGGACTTAAAAAGCAGAGGATCAATGTTGCGTTTCTGACGCAAACGTCAAATAATAGAACTGCCACCGACATCTACCTTGAGGGCGGAATCCACAACAACAGATTGATGGTAGGAGACAAATTTACCACTTGCCACACCGAATCCGCAGACTGTGACATCCCCATTTTCACGGCCAGAAAAGACCGATTGTGTTTATGCTTTATAAAAATCAGAGTACCTCTTTTAATAAAAATGTTGCGGAATTTGTTCCCAGTAAAACATGATAAATACGTTATCAAAGCATTTCCGAAGAAAAGAATTTTTATTCATTTTAAAACATTTGGGATGTCATCGTCAATACAGAAACATAAGCATAAACAGAACTTACATTCATTATCACTAGTGATTTATATCTCCTTAATCTCTCAGTGTAATGTGACTTCATATCAACATCTGTGATATAAATAAACTGAGTGGGTCAGGTTGGGAAAACTGGTGAGTACATAGGGTTTTCAACCCACAATAAATAAGTTTATTAACTTTATCAAACCAAACAAACCCGGTTACCCGTTCCCGTTATCCTCACTTTACGTCCCTAAAACATCTAACACAAGGGACCTAGTCTAAGGGACTTTCATCGGGGTGACAACACATGCTTCGGGGGTTCCTCAACAATTAATGTCTAATAAGGCAACCATGTGGGGAATGGAGTATTGCTGGTGAGCACACAGTTCAAATAAACATGCAGTTCAAATAAACACCTACAGGTTGCGAGCCTGCTAGCGTTCCACTCGACTGTCTAGAATAGTCCGTGGTCGTCATCTATACTCCGCTAGATGACTGGATCATCAATAACATCTATAATGAGGCCTCTCATTATTTTATTTTGTCACACAACAACTATTACATCTACCCATGTTTTACCTAACACATTTTGTAGATATAAAATACATATATAGTTTAAATCATTTAAAACATGTATAAAATTGTTCATCCAACATAGATAGCAAGTATACAGATAATATGCACACATAACACGTAATTTATATAAAATACTTCATATCTATGTGTCAGCTGAAAGTAACTATGCACTCACTTGAAAAGGTGGTGATTCCGAACTCAGACAGCGCTTCGCTTCTTAAAAATAATTTCCTTCAACGAAACCTAGTATTATTACCACTAGAGTTTAGTCTATTATTCGCCGAGACTAATTAATAGTGTAGCTATTATTACTATTATATAATCGTTAAAAAATACTTATATAACTCATAATAATAGCCCAAGTATTTATTATAAGTTTCTAATAACGTTACTATAATTAAATAAAAACTATATTAAAAATAGCGTAGGTGTAGCTCACTTACAACGGGTTTTATAGAAAACCAGGCTTTGCTTGGAGCAGCGTTCCCGAGCCGAAAAGCTCTTCTTCTCGAAGCCGTTGAGCATTCCTGGGCTTCCGCCTCGTGCTAGGGAGGTTCCCTAGGCTTTTCGGGGGATTTCGGGGCTAGAGAGAGGTTCTAGAGAGAGAGAGAGAGAGTAAAGAGAAGAAAGAATGGGAAAGGTGTGAAGAAAATGAGGGTGGGAGAGGTTCTATTTATAGGATGAAAATGGCTGAACTTGGTGCCACATGTCACCATCTAGTGGCTGGTGTCGGTAACATCTCCACTTGAGGAAGTTTGTGATATTGTAGGTCCTTTGCAAAATCCCCCGGTAGCACTTGCTCAAGAGACAGAAACCTTTGGGTACCTACAACGGCAAACAACGCAAAACCCCCTTTTTTCTTAGAAATAGAAACCAGATACCAAGAAAAGGAAAGCAAAAAAGGGGGAGGGGGAAGGTAACACTTGCCATCATTCTCCAATAAATCTGAGGCATCTTTCCACCTGACCGCCAAGCAGCACTCATTTCGGCTGCTACCAATACATAGTCTGACCAGTCTTTGCCATTGAAATAGATTCCTCTTAACGTGCGAGCCATCGACAGACAGACCCCTGACCGTTGGTGTGCCTGATCTGAAGCGATGGGCTTGCGAGGATAGCCGGCCCCAAACAAATCACTATTAACCAACAACCACCAATCCTGCCAGTACTTCTAAGGCGCTTGCTGGTTAACTATAAAGGAATGTGTGTTACGACGTTGAGAGAAAGTGTGAATGCCAGAATGAGTAGACCAATTGAAGAAATACTGGAATGCTTTAAGATGGGGAAGCATCCCCAACACTCGACACCCTAATTCAAACCCAACTATCTTGTTCACAACGTTCAGGGTCAAGTCGTGGATAGAGAAACCATATTCTCACATAACCTCATCAAAGAAACCAGAAACGGGAAACCGAGACCTGGCCTCAAAGATCGCCACCAGAATACCCACTTTCCCAGTCGGTGGTTGATATATGGTAGAACCTTCCAATGTGAATTGAACCCCACGCTTAGGCATGAACTAAAATCGGAATTGAAGGGACTCGACCTCCTCGGGTGTAGGAGCAACTCCAGATCTAGCAGAGGCCATCAAGAATCAAAAAGAAAAAATATGGGTGAAAGCAGAAATGACAACAGAGGATGGGACGGTGGATTATGGGAAGAGGAATTGTATAACCGTTTCCAAAGATAGAGAACCCTTAAATAAAAAGAAAAAGGAAGAAAGAGAAGAAGAAAAAATGGAACGAAACGACGTTGTCTCGCCAGAACGACTCTATTACACGTCAGGGATCGTTCCCACCAAACGCGCCTAGATATACGCTAGAAATACTCAACTACCCTAAGCAAATGCTGACGTCTACTAGCCTAGGGGACTTGTTAATGTATCCCACCAAGAATACGTCAAAAATAACGGAGCCTTCAGATGGTTTGAGAAAAGACTGACGTAGGCCTAACATCAAGCCCCTACTCTCGCTCTCATTCTCACGATCCCAAACTCATTCCTTGGCGCCTAAGCATCAAAGCTGATGTTGAAACAAAATAATACTAGCCGTCTCCCCGAGTGACAGGTGTGCCACTTAGAACTTCACTTCTGGCAGCCCGGCACCAAAGGTAAGAAACTACGTGCGGAGCACGATTGTCACACCCCCAAACTGAATTGGCAGAAACATGTGGGGGTGGAGAACGTCATGTACAGTATCACAACAATGCATAATAGTAAACAAGCAACAACATCATCCATTGCATTAATATTATAATTCAATACAAGTGTGTTCTGTGTATAGTTTATAAGACACCAAAAATGAATACGCAAAATAAAGATGAGTCTTGAAAGCTCCGTCTTCTCAAAACCTGGTCATCTGTACCTGTCTACTAGTGACCTGAGAATACAAGTTATTTTGAATGAGAGGATCAACATTTAATGCTAGTGAGTTCATAAGTTTTTAGTGTCAAATGTTGTAAGTTTGAAGAAAAGTGTTTGTAAATGTTTGTATATGTTGTAAATGTTTGTAACTCCTAGAAAATCCTATATTTTCTACTAAAATATAGCTTTCTACCAAGACCCGAATGTTCTGAATGTTTGTTTCTATGTAAAAGTGATTGTTTTTCCCAAATGTAACTATCATTACCAAAAGTATAGTTTTACATTACCGTTTATGTGAGAAGATTACAATGTGAATGCAATAGGAAAATAATAAAGTACTGTAGTGTTGTATATAGTAACTACTGTTGTAATAACTACCTTAAACCAATTGTTAATTAAGGTATAATGTGATATGATTGTAACCATACTTGATCGACTAGTAAAACACGACGCTCGAAGACGTCGAAATGGTATGACAATTGTCACCCGTAAACCTGTAGGTCCCACTGTAGCTAGCAGCAAGGTGTAGGATGGTCAGTCCAGTATAGATCTATACACAAATTCACGCTCTCCCTCCAGGATACTCTGGTTACAGAACGAGACGTAGCAGTATGATGCCATGCCCCGAAGTAGTGGTTCACATTTATGTTATAGTGTTATAGTGTTTTTATAGTATGCTCTAGTGTATTGTATGTTCTCTCTATTCTAGTGTATAGTATGTTCTCTTTGTTCTAGTGTATAGTATGTTCTCTTTGTATAGTGTAGTGTGTGTTCTCTTAGTTTCTCATCATAGTATGTTCTTTCTATTTCTCATAATAGTAAGTTTGAATTGACTCATGAATGAACTGACTCTTGTATGTTTCATTGTACTAGAAGTAGTGAGTAGTGAACCTCTAAACTATACCTACTATAGTTTACTAGTAATGTTGTTTGAATGACTGAGTGTGTTTCATACACCTTTGCTACACAAAGGTGTTGAACTGAGATAAAAGCTTTTCTATATATATATATATATATATATATATATATATATATATATATATATATATATATATAATATCACTAAGGTTCAAACGACACTCGGACAAACAACCGGGTACTCTAAGTCCACAACCAAACAAGGAACATGAAATAAAGTGAGTTATCAGTCCTAGGTCTTTTCAATCTTACTTATATAAATATATCTATATAGACATGATTTTGACAATATATAAGCTAAAAGAGTTTGATAAATAGTTTTAGCATAAAAGAGTTTGATAAAAATGTTTTGAAGTAGATGTTTGCTAACACAGTTTTGAAGTATAAGAAATCTATCTGTTTGATCTAGTTATTAATCACATGTGATTGATATAATAACTATAATGTTTCAACTTGTATTCCCCCCATAAAAGCATTTAAAATCATTTTAAAAGGTTAGTTAGGGGTATGAACTCACCTGTAGTGAGTGGTTTAACTGAAAGATCGGAAAAGGATGTTGAGTGCTAAGTGAAATCTCGGGCACAAGTGGATCCTAAGAAGCATAATATGACACATATATATACATAATTAGTGTTTATACAGCTTAATCATGAAGGGAAACACCTTAGGGACTAGGATACACTTGAATGGGAGTGTTATAAATCACATATGATTGTGTATAAGGGGTGTGTGGCCACATAATGGAGTTTACGGCCAAAGGTTCACGACCCTTTGTGTTTACGGCCATATGGTTTACGGCCCTATGAGTTTACGGCCATAAACTCATGAAGTCTTGTGCCAAGGAGGTGTTTTAAGGTCTTACAATCAACAAGGAAGTGTTCTAGACTCAAATCCAAGCCTTAGGAAGAGTTTATGGCCAACTAATAGCCTTAACAAGGGTTTACGGCGAAGGGAGATGCTCTTGGCCATAAACTCTCATTGTTCTTAGGTTTTAGTTGATTTCAAGGATGTAATTCAAGGGCTTCTACTAGATAACGAGTATAGGGAAGAGATACTTACGATATGGAAACAAAAAGGGTTGATTTCGGCCCAAAACACTAGAGTGTTCTTGGTGTTCTTGAGGATCTAACCCCAAAATATGAAGTTAACGGATGAAATCAAAGGGTGATACAAGGTAATGAGATGTATCAACTAATCAAAGGATGAAGCACTTACATTTTTGAAGATTGAAATGAAGATCCTTATGGTACTTGAGAGAGAATTCGGGTTTCTTGACTTGAAATGGTGAAGAATGAGGAAGAAATGAAAGAACATCATGTATAAGGCATGAGTTTACGACCACCATGAGTTTATGGCCGTAAACTCATGGTGATGTGGCCGTAAACTCCACATGATGAAGTTTAAGGCTTGGCTAGTACATATAGACTCAAGCAGATACTTACTAACACCCGATCCTTGGATGTACTAGGCTTAGAACTCTCAAACAGACTCTAAACAGTGCTAAACAGATAGAAAAACAAGTCTGACTTTGATTGAGTTGAATTGTAGTACAAGATAGAAATTTCGGGTTGTTACAACGATCTACCAATCAAGGATCATTTTCCCCTGCCACTTTTGAAAAGATAAAAGATCCATCGAGGATTTGTTCCCCTGATCACAGTTATAAAAAGGTCCCTTCTTCTCCAAGAGAAGGGACCGAAAAAGAAAATCTTCTAGACCTTTCATAAAACCTTCACTTTCTCTCTAAGAAATCGACTAACTTGGTCGTCAGAGCTTCGATCTGGGACTACCTCCCAGCCGAGGACTGACAGGTTTGTTCCTTTGTTGTGATTCTCAGGCACTCCATCGCATCCATCAAAGATACGGAGTTAATCCAGAGACATGTTACAACAGTTATTGTAATCGTATATAATCAAAAGTAGGGTGAAACCCTAATGTAGTCTTGGTGACCGTCTTTGTGACCTCGTTGTCTTTGTGAAAACATTCTTTCTTAGTGAAATCATCTTTGATATTACTCATGTTCTTTCGTTTTCTGTTTAATCTTTAATTAGTTTATTTGTTCTTTGTTATTCACACTTGAGTGTATCCAATCGATACAAACCTTCATTATTTTGCCCTGATAGTCTATACGATCTATCGAAATCTGAAGAACATTTTCGTATTAGTAGAAATTTATTCTTACGTATAGCTAAAGATTTGGAAAATAATTATGACTATTTCCAATTGAGATGGGATGCTAGAGGTAAACGTGATTTTACTCCAATACAAAAATGCACATCCACTCTTAGGCATTTGGCTTACGATATAGCCACAGACACATCAGATGAGTATTTGAAAATGTCTAAGAGGACGGGTTGAGAATGTACATATATTTTTTGTAAGTATATTATAGAGCTTTACCGTGACATATACTTGTGATATCTGTCTATAAGTGATGTCGAACAGTTGTATGTTGCACATCAAGCTAAACATGGTTTTCAAGGGATGCTTGGTAGCATTGATTGTACACATTGGGAGTGGACAAATTGTCCCAAAACATGTCAATGTCAATTCAAGTGAGATGATCATGGGGTGCCGACTGTTATATTCACATGACCTATGGTTTTGACATGCATGCTTTGGTATGGAGGGGTCAAACAATGACCTGAATGTGCTTGGAACGTCTTCATTATTTAATGACATTTTGCAGGGTAAAGCGCCAAACATGCCATATGTTGTGAATGGAAATGAATATAAGCATGAGTATTACTTAGGTAATAAGATATATCTAGAGTACGCTACATTTGTCAAGTCATACACATACCCGGCCGATGAAAAACAAAAATTGTTCAAGTTAGCACAAGAATCTGCTAGGACGGATGTGGAACGGGGATTTAGAGTCCTCAAACAAAAATGACACATAATGAAAGATCCGACATAGACATGAGATATGGCAAAATTGACGAAAAGTTTTGACTGCTTTTGTTATTTTACATAACATGATAATAGAAGAAGAGGGTAGGACTATTTATATGTATACCAGAACGATATACTTAATCCACCTGTAGTAATACAAGTCGACAACCCGACATACTTCACAAGGGTTTTGGAAATACAAAACTGTGAAACACATCACGATCTACATTACGATTTGACCGAGCATATATGGGAAAGACAATTCCAAGGGCAAAATGACAATGAGGAGTAGGAGGATGAGGATGCTGACGATGAGGAGGCTAATGACGATGACGCCGATAACGCGGTTGGTGACGACGAGGAAGATGAGGACGACGACGACGACGAATAGTATTTTCTATGTTTTCTATGTTTTTTGGGGTTTTAAATTTTTATGCTTTCTAAGTAATGTAATGTTTTATTTTGTATGTTTTATGTTTTTTATTAGTAATTTAGGTTTTAATTTTTTTTATGTTTGTATGTAATTTAGGATTTAAATTTGTTTTTATAATTAATGTAAAATATTATTTATGTTTTAAATTATGTTTTTTTATTTAATTTAATATAAAAAAATAAAAAATAAAATGATAAATATTGTGTGGTGGTAACCATTTCCAAGGGCTAATGGTTTAGTGATGAGCTTGTAGTGGAGGTGACGTGGCGTTGAGTTTTCAACACTTTTTGAGTGAGCTGAGTGTAACCACTCCCCATAACCTTAATGATTCTTTCATACCCTCCATTATTCTTCTCGGTTCTCACAAGTCGCAACAAATTACGCAAATTTTCAGCATCTTAGTTTTCACAAGTCGCATCAGGTTACCCAATTTTAGTTCCCAGTTAGTGAATCTCGATTAAGTATCAAAAGATAATAATTTTGTAAAGTAACAGGTTTGTATTTCTTATCCTCAATTATTAGTTTTGATTTCTCACTTTCCTTTCTCGGCTCCCAATTCCTGATTTTGATGTGTATGTAATTTTTCACTATTTGTATTTCTCACTCTCCAGTTTTCAATGTTTGGTTTGCAAAGTATAAGTTTCATGATTTTGCTATGTATGTAATTCACATTTCTTGGCTTTCGTTATTTCAAATTTTAGAGTCCTTTATGATTGTAATTATATATCTGATTTCTTGACTCTATTCTGATTTTAATATTAGGGTTTTATACTTCTTTATTCTTTCAAACTACCCATCATATTTAAGGTAATATGTTTCTAATTAGAACTTTCTGAATTTTGTTTGTATTTTAGAATACTAATGTATTAAATTTTTTATTTTTACTTGTTTAATTTGCGGCCCCATAAATTGGCAACATAAATCGAAATTTTGGTTTATTCTTATCTCAAAGTTAGGGATGTCAACGAGACAAAACGGGACGGGGAGTGCATCCCCCGCCCCCGTCCCCGAAATTTCCCTGTTCCCTCGTCTTCGCCCCCGCCCACGAAATGTTAGTCTTCCTACCCCTGTCCCTGCCCTCGAATCCCGCTTATTACCCCTGTCCCCGCCCTTGTTCCGCCGTTGCTCCCCTGTCTTAGATTGATTTTGGGCTGCCTTTTTTGGGTTTAGAGAAGTTGTTGTTTGGGCTAAAAGAAATTATTTTTAAGTAACAAATAATTATTTATAACATAATTTTTACATGTTGAAACCAAAAAAGTTATAGCATCTTAAAAATATTATACTAACAACTTAGAAACTTATTTTTTGTTGAATTTTGGAAGCTCAAAATCATGTTATTGTTTATTATATTTATATAATTAATGTATGTGTAATTTATTAATGGGGTCCCCATAGGGGTTTCGAGACGGGATTGCACACCCTCGAAACTAAAACGGAGGTTAACCTTGCTCCGCCTCCGATTTTTTAATAAATATCCTCAAACAGGACGGGGCCCACGTGAACGGGGTCCCACATCACTTTTTGACATTCCTACTTAAAGCAGTATAATTTAGTTATTGACAATTGCATAATGTTTTCTAAAAAAATATCTACTATACTTAAAGCAGTGTAATTTAGTTATTAACAATTGAATAATGTTTTCTAAAAAAATATCTACTAGAAACCAGAAAAGGAAAAAACAAAATTTGGAGTTTTGTAAATGATTTTGCCTAATAATACAGTGTAAGTTAATATTTTGGAGTTTGTTAAACGAGTGATTATTAGCTAAATGCTTATATTGCATACATCATTATATTAACTATTATTGTTACTGTGGTATCTATAAAGAAAAGTTTTTTTTTTGTAGTGTTGTATCTGAAGATATAAATTTTTTTTTCAAGATGAAGTTATTAAAAACTTACCTAAACTCATTAATGTCATCAAAATGTTGAATGGTTTGGGAACATTATGTGCAAGGAAATACATATGATAGATAAAATTGATTTTTATAGTATTATGAACATTTTTGCATAAAAAAAACTACAATGAGTATTTTATATTAATTAGTTGTTTTTGTAATTGTTGTGACTATATTTGTATTTTTGATAATATTCTTAATTATTTTTGTAAATGGTGTGTTTATTTTTTAATATTTATTTTATTTATGACTTTGGGGGCTATTTTTTTTCTTCTCGCCATGCGCCCAAAAATATGATTGGACCAACCATGCCTACGAAACACATTGTTAAGCTACATTACAGCTACGTTTGCATTCTCTATTTGGAGAAGATTGATCTTTACTTCAAGGTTGATCAGCTTTGAGGTTGTATTTTTTGGAGACTCTCCTCCAGAAAGTAGGCGTATCGATGCTAATGTTGATTGACTCTTCAGTTACGTCGACCCATGAACGATTCAATATGATCTCTTCATCCGTTGACCAAGCACACGAGCCATTTTTTAGAGATGAAGTTTTGAAGAAGATGTAAAATAAAAAGGTTAGGAGAGTTGAATTAAGAATGTTTGAATTTGTTGAAAAGTGAAAAATGATGTTGATATTTATAGTAGAGGATGAAAGGTTTAAAATTTGAAATTAAAAGAAAAAAAACAGTTGTATTTTAAAAATTAGGTATTTTTTTTTGAAGTGGGGTGTTTTTTGAAATTGTAAATGGTAAGAAAAAAGAAAAATAAAGCAACTTTCACTTTCATCGGTATACAACCACCGACTTTGGCCACCGAACTCAACATGCCGAGTTGGTGCCCTGTTGTTCATTGAGGACACGTCGGCAATTGCCGATCTCCACCGAGACCATTCCATGCAGCCATAGTCTTTTACAAGATTCAATCTTAAAAACATGAACTTTGTATGTTTTGTGTTTTAGGGGGTGTGTTAAAACAAATAGTTAAAGCCAAATTTGAGTATACTTTTGTTATTGAAGCTTCATTTGTCAACTTGGTTCCTTAAATCCAATTTTTTGTTTAAGATTATGGTGATGAATATTTGTAGACGGACAACCATTTCATATCTTGCCCAAAGAACAAATAGACATATTACACAACAACTGATACAACCACCTGAAAAATAAGATCATGGACTTAAAATTAGCCTTTATATCTCAAATGTTGTCATCTAATTCAACAACCTACAGGTTGTCTGTGTCGTATATGACTATGTTCTTTCGATGTTTTACTCATTAGTGCTAATGGAATCTTAAGTAAGTCAATAAATAATATTTTTTCATGCACCAAAGAATCTTCCAAGTCTTTTCTTTTTATATTCTATGTAAGAACTTTTGCATACAACACTTTCTACCGGATAATTGAGGCATTCTTTCCTAAGTTCTTCATTAACAAGTTTCTTATCTAAAGTCAGCGATGAGAAATTTTTTTGAGAACCAATATTTGCCGTGAACATAAGAATTTTTTTCCAACCGATTTTTTTCACTCCAAACAACACCATAAGACCCAAAGTTGTGCCCGAAAAAAGCATTGAGAATCAAAAGAGTCAT
The DNA here is from genome assembly GCF_002870075.4 of Lactuca sativa. NCBI lineage: Eukaryota > Viridiplantae > Streptophyta > Magnoliopsida > Asterales > Asteraceae > Lactuca > Lactuca sativa. The sequence goes on from NC_056630.2 coordinate 241,625,463, forward strand.
TATGTTATAGATTCGGATCAGGTTTATTGCCAAACTGGATTCGATCGGGGACACAAGAAAATAAGTGATAAATCATTGACCTATCTGGGCCCACTAAGAATAACAATGGTAGAGTGTCCAATTGCTAGTTGAATGTGGACAAGCCCAACTTGCTTAACGAATCTCATAATGTTGGGCCTACTAATCAGACAACACCCAATATCCTGAAGCTCAATTAATCAACATGGATACAAACCAGCTTCTGCCGGATACTAATTCAGATTACTCAAATCAAATGGATGTCGACAACAAATTGATGATGATAATGGTGGATTTGGATTCTGATGCAACATAAGACTTAGCACCAAATGATGATCATGAGACTGATGATTCGATCCAATCAAACTTCAGTGGAGAACTACACCAGACTATTAAAATCTGAAGACCAAGAGAGAACAGGTAACTAAGAATGGGTAAACTATCCTACATATACAACGATCAAACTAATAGGAAGATTAATAAGTCAGCACATAAAAGGAAAAAGGCGGGAAATCGGAGAAGAGAGGTAGCAACTAGCAACCAGCAACCAAGAAAACCTAAAAGCAACGAATTTCAACCACAAAGATAATGAATAGAGTACTTATAAGTGTTCTTGTACAAGGCACTATTGAAGAAATGATAAAGGAATTGGAGACATAATCAATAGGAAAGGGCTATCTTAGGTAAACCATGAATATTATTTCTCTAAATATTTGTGGGATTGGCTGCGATGCCAAAAGGTGCTGGGTTAGTGAACTTTTGCATGGAGAATAATGTTAACTTCGTAGGTATACATATACAACAGTTAATGATGGAAGAACTAGAAACAAGCATCACCATATATGTTTGAGGACAACCTATAATAGAATTGGAAACTGTGAAAGCATGTAGAAAATTTGGTGGTATATTATCATTTGGAACCCACAAATATATGACATGATACAATCAATATCTAGTGTTGGATTCCTTGTTATTAGCATAAAGCGGTTTCCAAGATAACATGAATGGTAGTTTATCAACACATATCCCCCTACAACCCTTATCAGTAAAACAAATTTTATGTGATGAAATAAGTGTAACGACCAAAATCTCAATTTGTAATGTTATTAGATTAGAAATTGTAATGTTAATAGACAATGGTTATACTAATGGAATGATCGACATGTTTTGACGTATGATTTCTTTTGCCTGATACGAGTTAATAATCGAATTTGAATTTTGTTCATGTTCAAGAAAGTTGAATCATAGTTGATAATCAAATTTGTGTGCTTACTAATAGAACTCAACAATGAAGAATGAAAAATGGTAAACTATGTGTGATAAATATTTAAATTGAGACAGAAATGCAACATAGTGATAAATGAGTATTATATGTTGGGTTATAGTAAAAATCGTGTTTAGACATGTTTTAATATCTATTAAAAGTTAAAAGGTGCAATAAGTTTAGTCACATGGATTTCCAAGAAACAACAACGTAGATTGTTATAATTGGAATAAAGACTATAGTAGGCTGCTATAATGTGCACATATGTGATAGATCATGGTGGGGATGATGAGAGTCAAGAAATGAATGGTTGGTCACGAAAACACATCGGAAAACTTTGCCTAAGAGTGGTTGTATAGGTGGAAAGGATGTAGGGAACAAGAATACTAGAGTACACATTCTTGAATTCGGCTTATAATGAAGCATTTATATGTCATTAGGAAAGTTGGGTTTTTTACAATAACCCCATGATAGTAGTTTAAATTGAGATAAAATGAATAATTTCTAAAAAGAATCAATTTATATGGAGTTGAAACAAAAAACTTGTGACATTGGAAATTTAGGCAACTAATAGAAATAAAAGTTGATGAAAGGTTTATAAACTTTCCACTGGGTCATGTTTGAGATGGAATAACTTAAGATTAGTAACTGATGGATATTAAACATAATAAATAAAAAACCTATGTGTGCATGCAACCCTAATTCTTGATCTATGTTTTCTCTAATTGCACATACAACTATTGAACATTAAATGGAAAACCCTAGGAAACCTATACTAATTTCGAAAATAGTAACTAGGATTAGAATACATACCTTTGATAGTTACTGATGAATAACAAGAAAACCTTGTGTTGTTTGAAGCTTAGAAGCAAGCACCACACATGTTGTGTGTCTAGTAGATCACACCCAACACTAACAGGGGGATGAGAGAAGAGAGAGGAGAAGGGGGTTAAGATTTATGACTATCACTCTAGGGTTTCTAGTGGCTAAAAATCCAAAGGGGTAAAAGCCTATTTATAGTGAAACAAGGATGCCCTAGATAACCCTAATCTGAATACAATATTAATATTTAAAATTAAGTAATTATCCACCTCCTTAAATATCCTCATTAGATATTCTAGAAACTCTAGAATAATCCCATAAAACCGTCCATCCCCTTCCCTAGGAAGGTTCTGGAACCTCTTGCTCAACTATTGAACAATTGCACTTTAGACCCTGCACAATTAATTAATTCTTTTAATCCCAAAACTAATTCCAATTAATTTTTGATTAAATTAATTAAATATTGCTATTTCTAATTAATATATTATTCTCATAATATATTACCAAATTATTTGTTTCAATTTATTAATCAAATAATAAATTCAAACTCTCTTCTAAAAGGTCATCCCGTCTTGTTGCTAGTTTTGAGGGCAACCAAAAAGGACTGTGCTACTATCAATTCAAGTATATACCAATTATAGTTATGGGGTTAGACACATAATCCAACAGTCTCCCACTTGGATAAGGGTAATAACTATTGTTGCAAGTATAACATCTAAACTGATCAGCAAATTATAGCTCTCAAAAGCCGTTGTCGAACTCTGACCTAGTCAGTTACGTGTCCTAAGATAAGTGATCCTATAATCCTCCGTTCTCCAAGATATCATGTGGAAAAATGAAATGGAACATAATCAATCTCACTGTTCAATACTTTTTTCCCAATTTCTGATTTGTAATGACAAAGAACTTCAAATCGAACACATAAATTCAATCTTGGTGGGGCCTGACACTATAAGTCAACAACAAATCATCGAGAGGCCCAATATATCGCTTTTTCTGATTAAAGAAAAAAGGAACATATAAACTTTGACTTATATGCTTTTACTATTTACTCACCAAATCATGCTTAACAATACGTTTTATAACATCAAGTTACTGATGCATTTACATATTATCAATGCACAATTGATTTGTAAACTACGACTCATATCTCCGTTTAATGATTATAAGATATTATCATCTCAAAATTACTCATGATAAATTCTATGAAGTAATTCTCTAAGCACGGGTTAGTCCAATACTTAAATTCTCTATTTCAAAGTACTCATGAATATTTCAGCAAAAGTATTTCTATGTCTAAATGTCCTCATGATAAATTCTATGAAGTAATTCTCTAAGCACGGGTTAGTCCAATACTTAAATTCTCTATTTCAAAGTACTCATGAATATTGCAGCAAAAGTATTTCTATGTCTAAATGTCCTTTAGACAATCTACATATGATTCATGATAGTCTTAATTCACTACTTACTTCCAAAAGTATGATTGACTGTGGATGTTTGAAGAATCTAATTATCCAGGAAGTAAAACATGCAAAATGAAACACAATAATAAACACTTTACAAAAGATCGTAAACAATACTTATAAATAAATCTCCATTATTTAGTCATCAAAGGTCAATTACATTTTACTTTGTTACAATTTTCTAAATACCTATCTAAATACTTAAACTAATATCATCTTTCAGACCAATTCTCCTTGCATGCTGAACGTGCTTAATCCTACTCAGACCCTTTGTGAGGAGATCTACATGATCTGTGACAATAGTCAAAATCGGGTCAAGTCTAAGCCGGTCAAGGTCAACGAGTCAAACCGGTCAACTCGATTAAAACCTTGTATGATAGGGTTTATATTATGTAATTACTGTATAACTCACTATTCTAATGAGAAAACACCACTTGGAAAGTTCATGTGTTTAAATTTCCTTAGCATTAGTCTAAACAATGAACAAAAACAATAATACAATGTTGCATACTCATAGGGAGTGCATAAGATCCTAAATCATGGCACAACGGGGTCTAAAGACCTTGCATTACGAAGCCGAACACTCTCATTCATCACACACGAAAACACTCTCAATCGTTTTCACTCTATCTTCCTGTATGTCAAATCTCTCCCAAATCTCTCTAAGTATGTGAAATCTCTCTCACATATCTCTTCGTATGTGAAATCTCTCCAAGTATGTCAAATCTCTCCCAAATCTCTCTAAGTATGTGAAATCTCTCTCACATATCTCTTCGTATGTGAAATCTCTCCAAGTATGTCAAATCTCTCCCAAATCTCTCTAAGTATGTGAAATCTCTCTCACATATCTCTTCGTATGTGAAATCTCTCCAAGTATGTCAAATCTCTCCCAAATCTCTCTAAGTATGTGAAATCTCTCTCACATATCTCTTCGTATGTGAAATCTCTCCAAGTATGTCAAATCTCTCCCAAATCTCTCTAAGTATGTGAAATCTCTCTCACATATCTCTTCGTATGTGAAATCTCTCCAAGTATGTCAAATCTCTCCCAAATCTCTCTAAGTATGTGAAATCTCTCTCACATATCTCTTCGTATGTGAAATCTCTCCAAGTATGTCAAATCTCTCCCAAATCTCTCTAAGTATGTGAAATCTCTCTCACATATCTCTTCGTATGTGAAATCTCTCCAAGTATGTCAAATCTCTCCCAAATCTCTCTAAGTATGTGAAATCTCTCTCACATATCTCTTCGTATGTGAAATCTCTCCAAGTATGTCAAATCTCTCCCAAATCTCTCTAAGTATGTGAAATCTCTCTCACATATCTCTTCGTATGTGAAATCTCTCCAAGTATGTCAAATCTCTCCCAAATCTCTCTAAGTATGTGAAATCTCTCTCACATATCTCTTCGTATGTGAAATCTCTCCAAGTATGTCAAATCTCTCCCAAATCTCTCTAAGTATGTGAAATCTCTCTCACATATCTCTTCGTATGTGAAATCTCTCCAAGTATGTCAAATCTCTCCCAAATCTCTCTAAGTATGTGAAATCTCTCTCACATATCTCTTTGTATGTGAAATCTCTCCAAGTATGTCAAATCTCTCCCAAATCTCTCTAAGTATGTGAAATCTCTCTCACGTATCTCTTCGTATGCGAAATCTCTCCAAGTACGTCAAATCTCTCCCAAATCTCTCTGAGAACGAGGAATCTCTCTCAAATCTCTCTCGAAATCTCTCCCAACTTTCTATAATCACTCGGGGCATCCCGACCCTCGAATTTGGCGAAAATAGCCCAAGAACGGAAGTCTACGCGAAAAACGGACTTAAGGGAACGAACCCTCCGAACCGAAAGTACTATTCACGAACCGAACCGAAAGCACTATTCATGAGGGTCCGAACCGAAAGTATTGTTCATGAGCTGAACCGAAAGTACTGTTCATCCGAACCGAACCCGGCCATGAAAGAGATCCGAATTGAACCACGCAAGGAGGAAAGGTCCGAACTGAACCTCACATGGAAGGAAGGTCCGAACCGAAGTTACTGTTCACTACTGTTCACAACAGTAGCTTCGGTTCTAGCCACCCTTCGGACCGAACTCCACCTTCGCGTCGGATAGCTGCCTCGGACCGAACCGCTTTCCGCTTCTCGCCTTCGCTTCGGACTGCATCGCTTCCGAGCCGAGCTCGCTTCGCCTTTCGCCTCCCCGCCTCAGCCTGCCGCGTCCGAGCTGAGCCACCTTCGCGCCTTCGCCTCCGGATTCAACCCCAGCGTCCGAACCTTCGCCCAGAGGACCGAGCCTCGGCCGAGATCCGAAGGGTCTCGTTGGGCAGCTCGGATTTCCCCTATTTTTACCCATTTTTGCATTTTAAACCCATTTTTGATTATTTTAACATGGGGTTTTCACCCAAAACTTTATTTTTAATTATAGGACCCCTAAATTAATGATTTAATCACATTTTAAGGGTAAAATTTTATTTAAAAAGGGGTTGGTAAAGTACAAAAAGAAGAAGTGTTGACCTTACCCTAGTTATGACGCAAGCAACCCCCATGTCCACTCCATGACAACCCACACTCCTCCCCACCATACCTTGTACCTTTTTACCTCCCTCACAAGCCACCTCCATGCTTTGAGAGCTGGACATTCACCCCCTCTCCCCTCTTTTCTCTCATTTGTTCACACTTTCACAAGAAGATCAAACTCCTTTCTCTCTCACTCTCTCTCTAGAAATCCAAGATTCAAGGGCTGATCTTGAGAGTTTCCTCCACCTTTGGTAAGCATAATCCATTTCCCTTATGATTATCTCAGTTATTTCCACTCAAATCATGGATATCTTACACAACTCCATTATATTTGTGTTAGAGCTTCGAATCTTCAAGCGATCCTTCTAGTGTTCTTGGATTGAACACTTCTTTTCTTCAACACTTATCTACTGAAATCACATAAGGTGAGTTCATACCCCTACATTTTCATGTTTTCTTAAGTTTTTAGGGGGGGAATACAAGTTAAAACACCAAGAACATAACTAAAACTTTCTAACAGCTTTCATCAGAAAAGTTGGACTCCATTCACGGACTGTTTTGGACACCTTAAACATTTTAGTTTTCAAAACTGTTTTAGGTGCATGTAGTTCCACTTCTTAGCTTTAAAATGACTACTTGCACATCTCCATACGATTTTTCTACAATTTATGGTGACTTTTACAAAACTGCCTATCATTTCAAACACCAATCCGGACCAGTCTGTGATTATGGACTTTTTCACCTAAGTTTCAGGTCATTAAAAATCATGATAAAAATTATGAGTAAACTAGACACATTTTGGGAACTCCCAGAATTTACGGATTTAGTTTTCGACTTCGTATGATTTTTCTATGAATTTTCAAAAACAGTGTAGGAAGGTTGAAAATTTGTTAACAGCTTGTAATAATTACAACACTTTGTATTATGTTGAGCAAAGTGTATAATGTCAAGTTCTAAGTATTGAATGTGATATGTTGTAAATTTTATCATCATAAACTGAAAATGAATCATTCATGATAAGATTATTCATTCATTTAGAATACGTATACATACATATAAACTATAATACGCATAGTTTATTTGATTTTATAATCCTAACACCTTTTCATAAAAGAGTTCTTATATATTACAAACGTTTTGGATAAAACTATAATAAGTATAGTTTTCAATACATCACCTAACCCACACGTACGAGAAGAGTACATTCATACAGAAAGGTTTTACACTCCCGCATACAACTAGTAAACTTGTTAACCTAAATTGTGAGACATTCTCTTTCCGTACGTCCGAGTGCGGAATATAAAATCCTGTACGTTATAATCAGAGTCTCCCGGAGGGAGAACGTGATAGTTATATATAGATCTATATTGGGTTTGACACCCCACACCTTGCTGCTAGCTACAGTTGGACCTGCAGGTCTACGGGTGATAATTGTCATTTCAGTTAATTGACGCCTGAGAAACGTCGCGACAGGTTCACTAGTCTTAAGTATGATTATAGCGGCTCACATAAGGATATAACAATACATAAAGTTTACGGGATATTTTTTTTTATAAAACTTAAACGAGTTTTATGACGAATTTGAAATCACTTTCACCTCAATAACAAATTTAAGAAATTACGAGAGTTTCACTAATATCATATGCGTTTAAATTGAAATAAACATACGTTATTTTCAGTAAATGAGGAAGATTACTCATACATTACAGTCTTTGGATACAAGATTTCATTATTCATTTTAAGAAAATATCGGATTTTTCTGGAACAACTAGGCCATTACTTGACGAGCTTTTTCATAAAGATATACAAAAACTTGTGAACTCACCAACCATTGTGTTGACACTTTTTCAAACTGCTTGTATTCTCAGGAAATCGCTAAACAGGTAACAAAATACTTTTGAGGATGGGACGTTAAGGCGTCAAACTTATCTTATTTTGTCAACATATTGTAATTGAATTTGAAACATGTAATACATACAACGATGTAACCTATTCAATTATATATATGTTGGTTGTGTTTACTTTCATCACTATTACCATTGTTGTTATGATACTACACATGATGTCCTCCATCCCCGGACGTTTCCGCCATCCTTGGTTCAGGGGTGTGACAGATTGGTATCAGAGCACGGTTTATAGTGAATTAAGTATATCAAACAACATATGATATACAAACTATAAACACATTTGGGACTAAGAGTCTCTGATTTTAAAACATTCTAACCGGTTATACTTTTCGAAAACGAATAAGTTCTGTTTAAAAGTATACCTACATGCATTGCATACGCGCGTAGTGTCATAACTAGAAGAACTTAAACTAAAAGAAGAGGAGTTGAACGCTACGAGTATGCCTTGGTATAAGTAATCAGTTTTGGGAAGGATATATCCTGATCAACTATAGTAGTCCGGAAAGTGACTTACTCATACCGGGGGATAGCCGTAGGAGGGCAACAAGTCTTATAACCTAACTTCACCCTACAAAGAGTGCTATAAGAACCAAACCTAAACATTTAAAATACTATAGGAGTATTTGTATGTTGCTATATAGCAATATTATTAATATCTACTACTATCCGCTTCTTACCCCTCTATTCTCGCGCAGACATCATGGCAGGATTTCACCTACCAGGAGACCCATACTTTCCCAACCAGGGAAATGCTGGATGGATTGAGGAAGAACCCGAAGAGCTGATTGAAGAGGATCCCGAAGAGGATCCCGAAGAAGAGCCCGAGGAAGAAGAGGAGGAAGTAGATGAAGAAGAAGAAGAAGAGGAAGACGACGAGGTGGACATGGATGAGGAGGAAAGTGAAGAAGAGCCAGAGGAGGAAGTCTTCAACCCTCCTTACATTGCTAGGGTGCCTGCAAACTGCTGGGGGCACAATGGGCCTGAGCCCCGTTGGGCAACCATGATCGAGAGGTGGAGTCGGCAACAGCACCAGAGGTCACCCTATGGCGACCAATGAGGTTATTATGACCTCAGCCACGGGGGACCGGCTGACAGAGCTCTCCCCGTTATGACCCAGCACATCACGAACTTGGGAAACCAGAGTAGGGAAATGGCAGACCAGATTCGAAATCTCAGCGCTATTACGGCAGTCACCGATGCACGCACCCGGGATTTGGAGAGGGACTTCTATCCATTGGACCGACTCATCGAGGACCTTACCGCCGCTCGAGCGGAGGTAAGGGAGTACCAGGTGAGACACGCAGCTCTCGAGGAGAGGGTGATCGCGGCTGAGCGCCGGATTGCGGAGCTTCAGGGAGCCTCGACCTCATCCCAGGGCCACCATGGATCAGATGCTTCACGCCACGAGTAGTGTTCGCGCTACTTATATTTTGTTATAAATCTAGGATTTCGAGTATGCGTTGGTGCTACTTGTTGTTGCGAATAGGTTGACCTTGCGACTAAGTGATCCCACTAGCAAAAGGGACTTTTGTACTGCCAAAACTTTGTCTTTTACTATGATGTAATGTAGACACTTATGAGGTCAAACTCCTAAGAATATTATGTACTAGCAAATTATCAATGAATGTGGTTTGTATTTTATTTCTTTTGATGCTGACACAAACCAAGCACTTGACTCTGCTGGAGTCAACACTAATTAATTCATAAGATTAATTGCATAAACTTGACAAATAATTGCCTTCTAAATTAATAAACTCGGACAAAATACAATTGAAATGAAACAAGTAACGCTCGACTCGTTTCACCATTGAAGTCTTACCGTCAAGCCTTTCTTTTTATTTTCTTATGTCAGAACCATGCCACCAAGGAAAAGACCAAGACCTTCCGGAAACTCAGCACCACCCACTCAGCCGCCACCTCCGGAGTTTGATCCGGTGATGTTTCAGGCTGCAGTAACAGCAGCCGTGGCGGCAGCAATGTCGCAAATGGGTACAAATGGTTCCGGCGGTTCCGGATCCGGGAATGCTAACTCAAATCAGGGGGACAGCACAGGACGCATCAAGGAGTGTTCATACAAAGACTTCACAAATGGCAAACCCGATCCTTTCGACGGGAGCGGGGGCGTCATAGCGCTGATGCAATGGTTCGAAAGGACCGAAGCAGTCTTCGAAATCTGTGCTTGCCCCGAGGCAAGCAAAGTCAAGTATGTGGCATTCACTTTCACAAGAAAAGCTCTTACTTGGTGGAATGGCCGAGTTAAGTCACTTACGCCTGCAGTGGCTAACTCCATCGGCTGGGAGAACTTAAAAACATTGATGCTAAACGAGTATTGCCCGAGGGGAGAAATACAAAAGCTCGAGGAGGAATTATGGAATCTCAAGATGTCAGGGATGGATCTCGAAGCTTATACAGCCCGATTTAACGACTTAGCACTCCTTTGCCCTGCAATGGTTACTCCGGAGGAGAAGAAAGTAGAGCGATACCTTTGGGGGCTGTCATCCCAGATTCATGACAGTGTTCTGGCCTCGAAACCTACTACCTTTGAAAGTGCCAAGGATCTGGCACAACAGCTTATCGATCATAGGGCCAGCCGTGGCACCACGGTCGCCGCCACCAACCAAGCGAAAGGAGGAAACAACAAGAGGAAGTTCTGGAACCTTAAAAAGAAACAACCGATGCGGGACCCCGCAAAGAAGCAACGGACAGTTGCTGTCTGTGCAGCCACTATTGCTCCTGCCCCAGCGCCGCCAAAGCCATATGCTGGAATTCTCCCCAAGTGCAACAAGTGCAACTACCATCACAAGGGCGCTTGTAGGGAATTACACTGCAAAAACTGCGACAAGAAAGGGCATACCGCTCGTTTCTGTAGAGCGGCAGCACGACCAAACAACCAAGTTGCCAATGCGGGGGCAAGCCAAACCTGCTATGAATGTGATGAAGCAGGACACTTCAGGAGAAACTGCCCCAAGGCACAAACCCCTAATGGTGATGGTGTAGGGAGAGTCCTGACAATGGGACACGGAGAAGCGGTCAAGGATCCCTCGGTGGTTTCTGGTACGTTTCTCCTCAATAACACATATGCATGCGTACTATTTGATAGTGGAGCAGAGAGGAGTTTTGTGAGCCATGAATTCAAAAAATTACTAAAACAAACCCCTCTTTCATTAAAAGATACATATGTAGTAGAAATGGCTAATGGGAAAGAAGAGCACACTAATGATATATACTCAGGGTGTACCCTCACTCTAGACAACCATTCGTTTAAAGTAGACCTGATGCCGGTCACAATAAAATGCTTTGACATAATCATCGGTATGGATTGGTTAAGTTCACATCGTGCCGACATTCTATGTTACGAAAGGGCCGTTCGCCTTAATCTGCCGAATGGCGAAACCCTCTTTATCTATGGCGACAAACCCAGTTCAAATTTGCAAGTCATCTCTTGCGTCAAAGCCCAAAAGTACCTCCGAAAGGAGTACCACGCATTTCTAGCCCACATAGTAGATACGAAACGAGAGGTGAAGGATATCAACGACATTCCCGAGGTGTGCAACTATCCCGATGTATTCCCCGAAGATCTTCCAGGTGTACCCTCCGCACGACAAGTCGAATTCCGGATCGACTTAATCCCGGGAGCCACCCCCGTCGCTAAGGCTCCATACCGTTTAGCACCGGCAGAAATGCAAGAACTTTCCAGCCAGTTAAATGAACTGTTAAGCAAAGGATTTATCAGGCCAAGCTTCTCACCCTGGGGAGCACTGGTCTTGTTTGTAAAGAAGAAAGACGGATCTTTTTGCATGTGCATAGACTACCGGGAGCTAAACAAACTCACTATCAAGAACCGATATCCCTTACCCCGAATCGATGATCTCTTTGACCAACTCCAAGGAGCAAGCTACTTTTCAAAGATCGACTTGAGGTCGGGTTACCATCAACTGCGAGTACAAGAAGAGGATATCCCCAAGACTGCGTTCAGAACTCGTTACGGGCACTATGAGTTTGTGGTAATGCCCTTCGGATTAACGAACGCACCGGCAGTATTTATGGACCTGATGAATCGAGTGTGTCGACCCTACTTAGACAAATTCGTGATTGTGTTCATCGACGATATTTTAATCTACTCCAGAAGCGAGGAAGAGCACCGTCAACATCTCCGGCTGATCTTGGAAACACTGAGGGCCGAGAAGCTTTACGCCAAATTCTCTAAATGCGAATTCTGGATTAGAGAAGTGAATTTTCTTGGCCATGTGGTTAGCGAGAAGGGGATACATGTGGATCCCGCAAAAATCCAAGCTATTAAAAACTGGTCAGCACCTACGACGCCGACGGAAATTCGACAATTTTTAGGGCTCGCCGGCTACTACCGAAGATTCATACAAAACTTCTCGAAGATCGCCAAACCACTCACCACCCTGACTCAAAAAGGTGTGGTATTTAAGTGGGGAGATAAACAAGAAACCGCCTTCCAGACGTTAAAACAAGCCCTGTGCAGCGCACCAGTTTTGTCTCTTCCAGAAGGAACTGATGATTTCGTGGTATATTGCGATGCTTCAAACCAAGGCCTCGGATGCGTGCTCATGCAGAGAGGAAAAGTCATCGCCTACGCATCGAGACAGCTTAAAACACACGAAGTTAATTACACCACCCACGACCTTGAATTGGGAGCGGTAGTGTTCGCCTTGAAGATTTGGAGGCACTATCTCTACGGCACAAAATGTACCATCTTCACCGACCACAAAAGTCTTCAGCATATCCTCAATCAGAAAGAGCTCAACATGCGACAAAGGAGATGGGTTGAACTGCTAAATGACTACGAGTGCGAGATTTGCTACCACCCGGGCAAGGCCAATGTAGTGGCTGATGCCCTAAGCAGAAAGGAATATTCGGGCCGCCGAGTAAAATCCTTAACCATGACCATCCATTCCCACCTGGCCACACAAATTCGGGAAGCTCAAGTAGAAGCCTTGAAACCAGAGAATGTGGCGGGTGAGGCATTAAGGGGAATGGATAAGAACTTAGAAGTCAAGGACGACGGAACCCGTTATCTTAGTAACCGGATCTAGACACCGAAGTTCGGTGGGATCCGAGACGTGGTCATGAACGAAGCACACAAGACTCGATACTCCGTTCATCCTGGGTCAGATAAGATGTATCTAGACCTCAAGAAGTTATACTGGTGGCCGAATATGAAAGCCGAGATTGCTACATATGTGGGCAAGTGCCTGACTTGCGCCAAGGTCAAGGTGGAATACCAGAAACCCTCAGGACTACTTCAACAGCCTGCTATACCGGAATGGAAGTGGGAACAGATAACCATGGACTTCATAACCAAGCTGCCTAAGACTGCGAGCGGGCTTGACACTATATGGGTGATTGTAGACAGATTGACCAAGTCTGCGCACTTCCTACCAATAAAGGAAACTGACAAGATGGAGAAGTTAACCAGAATATACCTCAAGGAGGTTGTGCGACTGCATGGTGTACCAATATCTATCATCTCAGATCGAGATAGTAGGTTCACTTCGAGATTTTGGCAGTCCCTGCAGAAATCCTTGGGTACTAGGCTAGACATGAGTACGGCCTACCACCCACAAACTGACGGGCAGAGCGAGCGCACTGTACAGACATTAGAAGACATGTTGAGAGCATGTGTGATAGACTTTGGTAAAGCGTGGGATACCCACTTGCCACTGATCGAATTCTCCTACAATAACAGCTATCACACCAGCATTAAAGTCGCTCCATTCGAAGCTCTTTACGGACGCAAGTGCAGGTCACCCCTATGTTGGGCTGAAGTGGGGGATACTCAGTTGGCTAGGGAGCAAATTCCGGATAGCACCCTCACTGGTCCTGAAATCATAAGGGAGACCACAGAAAAGATTGTTCAGATTCGAGAAAGGCTGAAGGCCTCCCGTGATCGACAAAAGAGTTACGCGGATAAGCGACGGAAACCTTTGGAATTACAGGTTGGTGATCGTGTGTTACTAAAGGTTTCCCCTTGGAAAGGAATGATACGCTTCGGCAAACGGGGGAAACTAAACCCGAGGTACATTGGACCGTTCGAAATCCTCGCCAGGATTGGTCCTGTGGCGTACAAACTTCGATTACCTCAAGAACTCGATAAGGTACATCCCACCTTTCACGTATCGAACCTGAAGAAATGTCTGTCCGACGAGACACTTGTGATACCTCTCGATGAGATCGAAGTTGACGAAAATCTCCACTTCGTGGAAGAGCCAGTAGAGATTATGGATCGGGAGGTCAAAAGAACGAAACAAAGTCGTATTCCCATCGTGAAGGTTCGATGGAACGCAAAACGAGGACCTGAGTTCACCTGGGAGCGCGAAGACCAAATGAAGCAAAAGTACCCGCACCTTTTCCTAAACCCTTAAAGCCCTGGCCAAAGCGTAAATTTCGGGACGAAATTCCCTCTAACGGGGGGATGATGTGACAATAGTCAAAATCGGGTCAAGTCTAAGCCGGTCAAGGTCAACGAGTCAAACCGGTCAACTCGATTAAAACCTTGTATGATAGGGTTTATATTATGTAATTACTGTATAACTCACTATTCTAATGAGAAAACACCACTTGGAAAGTTCATGTGTTTAAATTTCCTTAGCATTAGTCTAAACAATGAACAAAAACAATAATACAATGTTGCATACTCATAGGGAGTGCGTAAGATCCTAAATCATGGCACAACGGGGTCTAAAGACCTTGCATTGCGAAGCCGAACACTCTCATTCATCACACACGAAAACACTCTCAATCGTTTTCACTCTATCTTCCTGTATGTCAAATCTCTCCCAAATCTCTCTAAGTATGTGAAATCTCTCTCACATATCTCTTCGTATGTGAAATCTCTCCAAGTATGTCAAATCTCTCCCAAATCTCTCTAAGTATGTGAAATCTCTCTCACATATCTCTTCGTATGTGAAATCTCTCCAAGTATGTCAAATCTCTCCCAAATCTCTCTAAGTATGTGAAATCTCTCTCACATATCTCTTCGTATGTGAAATCTCTCCAAGTATGTCAAATCTCTCCCAAATCTCTCTAAGTATGTGAAATCTCTCTCACATATCTCTTCGTATGTGAAATCTCTCCAAGTATGTCAAATCTCTCCCAAATCTCTCTAAGTATGTGAAATCTCTCTCACATATCTCTTCGTATGTGAAATCTCTCCAAGTATGTCAAATCTCTCCCAAATCTCTCTAAGTATGTGAAATCTCTCTCACATATCTCTTCGTATGTGAAATCTCTCCAAGTATGTCAAATCTCTCCCAAATCTCTCTAAGTATGTGAAATCTCTCTCACATATCTCTTCGTATGTGAAATCTCTCCAAGTATGTCAAATCTCTCCCAAATCTCTCTAAGTATGTGAAATCTCTCTCACATATCTCTTCGTATGTGAAATCTCTCCAAGTATGTCAAATCTCTCCCAAATCTCTCTAAGTATGTGAAATCTCTCTCACATATCTCTTTGTATGTGAAATCTCTCCAAGTATGTCAAATCTCTCCCAAATCTCTCTAAGTATGTGAAATCTCTTTCACATATCTCTTTGTATGTGAAATCTCTCCAAGTATGTCAAATCTCTCCCAAATCTCTCTAAGTATGTGAAATCTCTCTCACGTATCTCTTCGTATGCGAAATCTCTCCAAGTACGTCAAATCTCTCCCAAATCTCTCTGAGAACGAGGAATCTCTCTCAAATCTCTCTCGAAATCTCTCCCAACTTTCTATAATCACTCGGGGCATCCCGACCCTCGAATTTGGCGAAAATAGCCCAAGAACGGAAGTCTACGCGAAAAACGGACTTAAGGGAACGAACCCTCCGAACCGAAAGTACTATTCACGAACCGAACCGAAAGCACTATTCATGAGGGTCCGAACCGAAAGTATTGTTCATGAGCTGAACCGAAAGTACTGTTCATCCGAATCGAACCCGGCCATGAAAGAGATCCGAATTGAACCACGCAAGGAGGAAAGGTCCGAACTGAACCTCACATGGAAGGAAGGTCCGAACCGAAGTTACTGTTCACTACTGTTCACAACAGTAGCTTCGGTTCTAGCCACCCTTCGGACCGAACTCCACCTTCGCGTCGGATAGCTGCCTCGGACCGAACCGCTTTCCGCTTCTCGCCTTCGCTTCGGACTGCATCGCTTCCGAGCCGAGCTCGCTTCGCCTTTCGCCTCCCCGCCTCAGCCTGCCGCGTCCGAGCTGAGCCACCTTCGCGCCTTCGCCTCCGGATTCAACCCCAGCGTCCGAACCTTCGCCCAGAGGACCGAGCCTCGGCCGAGATCCGAAGGGTCTCGCTGGGCAGCTCGGATTTCGCCTATTTTTACCCATTTTTGCATTTTAAACCCATTTTTGATTATTTTAACATGGGGTTTTCACCCAAAACTTTATTTTTAATTATAGGACCCCTAAATTAATGATTTAATCACATTTTAAGGGTAAAATTTTATTTAAAAAGGGGTTGGTAAAGTACAAAAAGAAGAAGTGTTGACCTTACCCTAGTTATGACGCAAGCAACCCCCATGTCCACTCCATGACAACCCACACTCCTCCCCACCATACCTTGTACCTTTTTACCTCCCTCACAAGCCACCTCCATGCTTTGAGAGCTGGACATTCACCCCCTCTCCCCTCTTTTCTCTCATTTGTTCACACTTTCACAAGAAGATCAAACTCCTTTCTCTCTCACTCTCTCTCTAGAAATCCAAGATTCAAGGGCTGATCTTGAGAGTTTCCTCCACCTTTGGTAAGCATAATCCATTTCCCTTATGATTATCTCAGTTATTTCCACTCAAATCATGGATATCTTACACAAACTCCATTATATTTGTGTTAGAGCTTCGAATCTTCAAGCGATCCTTCTAGTGTTCTTGGATTGAACACTTCTTTTCTTCAACACTTATCTACTGAAATCACATAAGGTGAGTTCATACCCCTACATTTTCATGTTTTCTTAAGTTTTTAGGGGGGGAATACAAGTTAAAACACCAAGAACATAACTAAAACTTTCTAACAGCTTTCATCAGAAAAGTTGGACTCCATTCACGGACTGTTTTGGACACCTTAAACATTTTAGTTTTCAAAACTGTTTTAGGTGCATGTAGTTCCACTTCTTAGCTTTAAAATGACTACTTGCACATCTCCATACGATTTTTCTACAATTTATGGTGACTTTTACTAAACTGCCTATCATTTCAAACACCAATCCGGACCAGTCTGTGATTATGGACTTTTTCACCTAAGTTGCAGGTCATTAAAAATCATGATAAAAATTATGAGTAAACTAGACACATTTTGGGAACTCCCAGAATTTACGGATTTAGTTTTCGACTTCGTATGATTTTTCTATGAATTTTCAAAAACAGTGTAGGAAGGTTGAAAATTTGTTAACAGCTTGTAATAATTACAACACTTTGTATTATGTTGAGCAAAGTGTATAATGTCAAGTTCTAAGTATTGAATGTGATATGTTGTAAATTTTATCATCATAAACTGAAAATGAATCATTCATGATAAGATTATTCATTCATTTAGAATACGTATACATACATATAAACTATAATACGCATAGTTTATTTGATTTTATAATCCTAACACCTTTTCATAAAAGAGTTCTTATATATTACAAACGTTTTGGATAAAACTATAATAAGTATAGTTTTCAATACATCACCTAACCCACACGTACGAGAAGAGTACATTCATACAGAAAGGTTTTACACTCCCGCATACAACTAGTAAACTTGTTAACCTAAATTGTGAGACATTTTCTTTCCGTACGTCCGAGTGTGGAATATAAAATCCTGTACGTTATAATCAGAGTCTCCCGGAGGGAGAACGTGATAGTTATATATAGATCTATATTGGGTTTGACACCCCACACCTTGCTGCTAGCTACAGTTGGACCTGCAGGTCTACGGGTGATAATTGTCATTTCAGTTAATTGACGCCTGAGAAACGTCGCGGCAGGTTCACTAGTCTTAAGTATGATTATAGCGGCTCACATAAGGATATAACAATACATAAAGTTTACGGGATATTTTTTTTTTATAAAACTTAAACGAGTTTTATGACGAATTTGAAATCACTTTCACCTCAATAACAAATTTAAGAAATTACGAGAGTTTCACTAATATCATATGCGTTTAAATTGAAATAAACATACGTTATTTTCAGTAAATGAGGAAGATTACTCATACATTACAGTCTTTGGATACAAGATTTCATTATTCATTTTAAGAAAATATCGGATTTTTCTGGAACAACTAGGCCATTACTTGACGAGCTTTTTCATAAAGATATACAAAAACTTGTGAACTCACCAACCATTGTGTTGACACTTTTTCAAACTGCTTGTATTCTCAGGAAATCGCTAAACAGGTAACAAAATACTTTTGAGGATGGGACGTTAAGGCGTCAAACTTATCTTATTTTGTCAACATATTGTAATTGAATTTGAAACATGTAATACATACAACGATGTAACCTATTCAATTATATATATGTTGGTTGTGTTTACTTTCATCACTATTACCATTGTTGTTATGATACTACACATGATGTCCTCCATCCCCGGACGTTTCCGCCATCCTTGGTTCAGGGGTGTGACATGATCTCTTTTGATGATACCCTCTTCACAATGAGGTGTCCTTCTACCCTATGTCTGATAAAATGGTATTTTCTGTTGTCATGTCTTGATCTATCATGATTTCTTGGTTCCTTTGTTAAGGTAACAACTCCATTATCATAGAAAATCTCCATTGGCTCCTTTATGGTTGGCACAACTCCAAGGTCTCTGATGAAGTTCTTCAACCATATAACCTCCTTCGATGCTTCACTTATTGCTATGTACTCTGATTCATAGGTAGAATCAACTACCGTCTCCTGTTTGCAAAATTTCCAAGTTACCAGTCCTCCATTAAGGGTAAATACTCAGGTAGATTGAGAACGTAAGTTCTCTCTGTTTGTCTGAAAGTTGGCATCACTATACTTAGTTACTCTTAAGTTATAACTACCAGCAAGCACTAGGACCTAGTGAGCTCAAAGCAAAAGCCATGTCAGGGTGAGTACATGTCATAACATACATGATTGATCCAATATCGGAAGCATATGGAAGTTGACTCATTTATGATATCTCTGCATCAGTACTCGGATTTCGAGTCTTACTTAGTTTGGTATTACTCTGGATATGTAGTTCTCCTTTCTTGTCATTCTCCATACTAAAACGTTTTAGTACCTTTTCCAAGTAAGTACTTTGACTAATTCTAATTAGTATTTTGTTGCTGTCTCTTAAAATCCTTATCCCCAGAATATAGGTGGCCTCTCCCAGATCCTCCATAGTAAAACACTTTCCAAGCCAAGACTTAAGTTCTTGCAAAGTTGGAATGTCGTTCCCTATAAGAAGTATGTCATCAACATACAATACCAGGAAGGTTATTATACTCCCACTAGCTTTGACATATACACAAGAGTCATCTTCACTTCTAGAGAAGCCAGACTCTTTAATTTCTCGTCAAAGCAAAGATTCCATCTGCGAGAAGCTTGTTTCACTCCATAGATTGATTTCTTAAGCTTACACGCTCTATTACGATACTTTGCATCCACAAAACCCTCTGGCTGACTCTTGAAAACATCATCAACCAACTTCCCATTAAGGAAAGCAGTTTTGACATCCATTTGCCAAATTCATAGTCATGAAATGCAACTATGGCTAACATTACCTTAATAGATTTAATCTTAGCTACTGGTGAGAATGTCTCATCATAGTTAACCCCTAGTGTTTGATTAAAACCCTTCGCAACCAGTCGAGGTATAAAAGTGTGTACCTTTCCATCCATGTCGCTCTTCTTCTTGAAGATCCGTTTGCACCGAACTTTCTCACCACCTGGTACATTGTCAACTAAATTCCAAACTTGATTGTCATACATAAACTTGATCTCACTGCCCATTGCCTCTTTCCACTTGGCAGTCTTAGGGCCCTTCATTGCTTCCTTGTAGGTAGAAGGTTCATCCAAATTTACCAGTATACTATCACTGATAAACATATCACCATCTGTAGTAATATGGAAACCATTAGGGCTGCTCACTATTTGGATAAAACTGAATTGTCCAATTGGACAATGTGGATCGGACTATTTGGTTCAGATATTCAGATTTTTGGATTGGTCTTCAGCAAAACCGAATTATTATTTTGGAATTCGGATTGGTTTTGGTTTGTAAACTAAGGACCGAATAGACCAAAACAATCGAATAACAACTTATTATCTAATTTCCATATGTATCTTTAACTATTTATAAATTTGCTAAATTACTATTTTTAGTTATTAGAAATTTTCAACGAATATACTACTTTAAAATTAGTTCTTATCAAAAGTTTTTTGTCAATGAAATATTAACTATAATATAATTTATATTTGTTCATAAATTATAATTTATAAAAAAAATAAAAAATAGTTTCTTTATAGATTTTGTTAATATTCAAGTTATATATTTTTCAAAATGCATTGCCTCTTGAAAACCAAATTGTAAAAACCGATCCAACCGAATTTTAATTTGGTTGGATCGGATCAGATTTAAATTTAGTTTGGACTATTCGGATCAATGTTTTCAAAACCGAAATCTATTTGGATTCACTTGATTGGATCAGATCAAACCCATCCATCCAAACGACACGCCTAGAAACCATAAAACTCAAACGCATTCTAACTCTACCGGAACGCCTAAGAGGTAATGACTCGTCAATTGGTTCAATTGGAATTTTTTCCTTAGGTTGAGCCCTAGTATTTTCAGAGGTTCCTTCATCATTTGACTCTTGAATTTCTTCAAGATCAATTGTACTCCCACTATCCTCTATGCATATCAGCTCTCTCTCGTGAAAGACTTCTTTTCGTGCTAAGAAGACCACATTGTCACTAGGTATGTAGAACCAATATCCAAAGGACTTCTGTAGGTAACCGATAAAAATACATCTCTCACTTCGAGGTTCAAGCATGTCGTGAGTCTCTCGTCTAGCGAAATCTTCACAACCCAAAACCTTGATATATGCTAACGAGGGAACCTTCCACATCTACATCTTGTGAGGTGTTTCGACAACCTTCTTAGTTGAGACAATATTAAGAATATGGGCGGCAGTCTCTAAGTCATACCCCCAGAATGAGATTGGAAGTGAAGCTCGACTCATCATGGAACGAACCATGTCTAACAAGGTTTGATTAAATCTCTCAGCTACACCATTAAGTTGTGGTGTCCTAGGAGGTGTCAATTGTGAAACTATTCCACATTCCTTGAGGGAGTCGTGGAAATCAATATAAAGATACTCACCGCCGTTATCGGATCTAAGCATCTTGATCTTCCTACCCAATTGATTCTTGACTTCTTGTTTGAACTCTTTGAACTTTTCAAAGGTTTCTGACTTATGCTTGATCAAGTAGATATAGCCATATCTGTTATAATCATCAGTAAAAGTCACATAGAATCGATTTGCATCCCTTGTGGGGGATCTGAAGGGCCCACACACATATGTATGTATGAGATCCAACAATCTTTCACCTATTTCACAAGAACCAGTGAAAGGTGATTTTGTCATCTTTCCTAGTAAACAAGACTCGCACGTATCATCTGACCTTAAGTCAAATGATTCCAAAACTCAATCCTTTTGGAGTTGGGCAATGCGTTTCTTGTTAACATGTCCAAGACAACAATGTGTGACAACCCAAGTTGTCCCGTTGCATTTTCTCGTTACCGTTAACGGAATATTCCAGTTTATAAAAGTTCCGTTAATTAAAGGTCGTCAATTTAATAAACATTCAATTTGTTTACATTTAATATGCCGTTAAGTCGTGATAAAAGGAAATAAAAACGCATAAAACACATTTCCATTTATTTGGAAAATGTTAAGTTTTATTTTTACGACTACTAAATCGGGTGCGACCAAAAGCCCCGTTTAACGGCAGTATCGGGTAAAATTCCACTGAGCTCCAACTCCCACCCATATATAAAGGGGAGTAAACTCCATTTGGAGACTTTTTACCCTCTCTCTCTATACTCTCTCTCTCTAGACTCGTTTTCGACCCAAATCCGCAACCAAACGCCTCCAAGTCGTAAGTCCACTTACCCTAGCTTACTCTAAACATTATGATTCGTGTTTATAGCTTAGAATTGGACCATTTAAGCTGTTGAAAAGGAGTTCACGACCTAAGCTCCTCCTTAGGCCGTAAACACCTAAAATGAGGCCAAAATGACCCCAAAATGTCCTTAAAGGCTTGGAAATAAATTAAGGGATTTGCCTAGGAGTGTTTAAACATTAAATCACATGATTTTAGGGGGTAAAAGAGAGTTTACGGCCCAGGCATATGCCAAGGCCGTAAACACCTCTTAAACATGTCAAAAAGCCCCAAAAACACTCCCAAACCACCCTTGGACTTAATACATAAATTAGGGGCTTATCATTTCGGGTTTAAACCATTTAAACACATCAAAATGGAGGGACAAAAGGAGTTTACGGCCCAGGCATGTACCAAGGCCGTAAACACCCCTAAACACACCCAAATGATTAGTTTTAATTTCCCCAAATGGCCTCACACTTCATTATAAATTGCTAGCAAGGTATTAGGGGCTTGAAACTTCACAAAACTCAAGGAATGAGAGTTTACGGCTGTAAACTCCCTTAGGAGTAGTCCCTGGGCCGTAAACTCCCTAATGAAGCCCTTAAAGACCTTAAACTCACTCATGCAAATTAGATTTGGACCTAGAATAATTCCCCTAACAAGATAGAGCCTTAAAAACACACTAGAACCCCTCACCATGAGTTTACGGTCGTAAACTCATGGTGAGTAGTCCCTGGGCCGTAAACATGGTGTTAAGGGTTTACTCTTGGAGAGTAAACTCCATTCCTAGGCCATACACACCTTTAGACACTACCCGGGACACCCAAACACTTATCCAAAGTGTTTTCCGCTCCTTAGAGTGCGTATACTTGTTTAATTGGTATATAATATACTAATTGTATGTGAACATATGTTATCATATGTTAAATAGGTCTCTAAGTGTGTCCAAGTCCTTACTTGACACTGAACGCCCAAACGACACCTTCGTCGGACCTACTTACACCAGGTGAGTTCATACCCCTGAATGAACCTTTTAAATGCTTTTAAATGTTTTATAGGGGGGGGGGATACAAGTTAAACATGCCAGTTATCATATCAATCGCATGTGATTGATAACCCGCATGCACAAGATCTTACCACACTGTACACTGTTTTACCGAGTAGGATACTATAAATGGTTTTCTAAAAGGTTTTCACTTGTTCAAGTTCTTACTTATACTGCTTTATCAAAGTTTCATTTTCAAACTGATTTATGAAAGAGTTCCAAAGAATTTCTAAAGGTTTTAAATCAAAATTCTTTCACAAAGGAATGCCAAGTCATGATTTTCTTATTATATAAAGGTTTTCCAAAGTTTACGTCTATGTTTTTATACTTCTACTTGGTTAAGATACCACTGCGTTATTTCTGTTTAGATAACGTTTCCACTTCGTGATACACTTATACCTGATGGACGCTTATACTTGTTCACACTCTTACTTAGTGATACGTTTCTACTTCACTTATACTTGATATCGCTTCTACTTCACTTATACCCGATACGCTCCTACTTCACTTGATGTTGCTTCTACTTCGTGATACACTTATACTTGTTAGAAACTCCTACTTCACTTGTTGAACGCTCTCACTTCACTTGTTAGACACTCCTACTTCACTTGTTGAACGCTCTTACTTCACTCGTTAGACACTCCTACTTCACAAGAATCATTCCTACTTGTTACACACTCAGTCATAGTTAGATGTATGTCTATGCTGGTATAGGTACATATAAATAATGATTGAAAGACTTAGGAAGGCTCGCCCGCCTTATTTCCTCTTCTTCGTTGAGATGTGGTCTGGTGGGATCGGATGGCCGTCCGAAGGTCGTTTGATTCATTAGTTATATATTATGTATACGAGTATGGACGTACACGTATGCTCTAGTCTGTTCAGTTAAGAGTCTCTACCTCTAGTTCAGCACCTGCATTAGAAACACACTACCCACTAATTGGAAGTCTCTACCCACTATTTGGGATGCATCTTCAGGACACGGCCTTCTCCGTCGTCTAGTTGGTAACCAAAGTCTCCTGTAGGGAGAGCGGACATTGTGTGTATAAATCTATACGGGATTGACACCCCCGCACCCTGACTGCTAGCTACAGTCCACGACCCACCAAGCCAAGGGGTGACAAATGTCATCTTTTTTAGACGCTTGTAGGGCGTCAAGTACTCTAGTGTCGGTTAGTATGGTTACGAGTATCCCAGGTTACCTTATAATTCATGGACTTAAGGTAACGGTATTTTACACTGTATGCTGGAAACCCACTCTCAGAGTCACACTGTTTTTAGACCTTGCTAGCTGTATCTTTCATTTGATACTGTCTGGGGTCTGTATTCTCTGTTTTTAGACCTTACTAGCTGTATCTTTCATTTGATACTGTCTGGGGTCTGTATTCTTTGTTTTTAGACCTTGCTAGTTGTACCTTTCATTTGGTACCGTCTGGGGTCTGTGTCTCTTTCTGTTAGACTGAGCCAGGCGTGTCGTTCATTCGATACTCTCCTGGAGTCTATGATTCCTTTTGCCTTAGTCAGCAGTCCTCACTGCTGAGGCATATGTTATTTTCCCTAATATTCTCCGACTTTCTTAAAAAGCAAATCCTGTATTTTGATAATGAAAGTGTTTAATGGAAAAACTACTTTTTACCACATAACTCTGACCAGTCTTGGTAGAAGACTGCTTTTAAAATAGAAAATATAGGATTTTCTGGAAAGGACTCTATTTCACTGTATACTTGAAAACTTCCACTTACATAAAGTTATTTGAATAAAATGTCACTAAATGCTTATGAACTCACCAGCATTTGTAAAAATGCTGATACTCGCTTTTCAAATAACTTGTATTCTCAGGTCAGCTTTAGACAGGTACATTCCAGGAGCTTCTGATGAAGATAGCTTAGTACCCAGCTGCACTTATATTACTACTTGTATTACTTTGATGTATTGTAATGTAAAACTATGTAAAACTATTACTATTAATGCAATGGTTGCTGTACTTTGATTACTATAATGCATGTGTTGTGATACTTGACATGACGTCATCCACTCCAGGACGTTTCCGCCGTTTCGGTTTTGGGGTGTGACAGATTGGTATCAGAGCATTGTTTATAGTGAGCTAAGTATATCAATTCATAAAAGATATATAACCTATAAATACAAAGGGATAAAACACTCTGACCAAGAATTATACTTTAAAATATAACCATATTTTATCAAAGTATAATAACATCCAGAATCTAAGCACTCAAACTAAAGTATCACAAGATTGGATGTTGAGCATTACCGTCAAACTTGGGCAGTTATGTAATCGTAATCTGGGATAAATGTAACCTGATCAACTACATTTATCCGAGATGCGATGAACGTGTGCTTGGGAGTGATAGTGGTGTTGCAACAGGTCTGAAACTTACCAACTAGGAATGTTAGAGCCAAACACTAAGATAAAATACTATAGGAGTATTTTGGAACACTAAAAGATTCACACTAATCCCAGAATTCATATTCAGAAGATAAGGAAACAAACAAGAATTAAAATACCATAGGGGTATCTTAGAATACATAAACAATCTTGCGTGAATAACTAAAAAGATCCTTATTGATATACCTACAATTACAGAGAGTATACTTCCAAGGTTATATATAATAAGGATCCCATAGGTTAAGAATGTGTGATTTCGCTCTATTTCCTTTTCCTCGTTGGGATGTGGTTCTAGAGTAGTATCACATATTCGAAGGCCTATCGGATTTAAGCTATATATGATTTGTATACCCTCTGTAATCATAGCAGGACTCGATATGGATCATCCAGTGAAATGTTAATAATCTCTTAGGATTCTTTAGACATTTCCATTCTCGCACGAACCTTGTAGACAACCCTACCCTCTTCAGTGCTTGACAGAAGAGTTGATCCTGACCCCAAAGAAGTTCATTGAGAAGATTTCCTGTTCGGAAATAAATGAACTGGGTTGAGACTATTGAATTCACCAAGTGCCTATGTCTTTTATGGACAGTGGTGAGAGATTCGTCTAAACTTCAGAGATTCCCAGTTATCCATCATGAAGTGGCGACACCCAGAGTTGGAATCAGAAGGAAGGCGAAGTAGAAATTCAATATGTCCATACGAGAAAAGAACCCTAGGAAACTACCCGAAGGAAACCAACGCCGACTTCAGTCAAAGATACGAGGAAAACATCGGGAGCCAGTGTATGGAACCCGAGAAGTGTCTTTTCCTCGTATTCGTCACGCTAATACACCCCTAAAATAATACAATTTAGTGAGTTAGTGGTTACACTACTCACGCTATGTGTTAGGTAAATCGTCGTTTCCCGTTGCCAGATACACAATTAGAGTGGATCCCCGCACCTGTATTGAAAGTATCTAGCCATAAGCCTTCATGAGCTTCTCTTTCCGCGGTTTCGTTCCAAACTGTTCTCAAATCTCTCCGGGTCGGAGAGTGAAACCTTTCCCAGTATAAAGGTAACTTAGTAGGAATGACTCGCATCTTATGGCCTTTTTCCAATACTCACACTCTTACCTTGATTTCCAGGACTACATCATAGGGATGTAGGTCGACACTCAGACAACCAGTACCCGAGGCACGGGAAAAATTTATGCCTAATACGTTCAGGACAGAAATGTCCAGGGTTAACCATCGTCTGTCATTGCCTTGTATTCCTTTCCGTGTAGGAAAAACCATGCCACCGAAGAAGTGTAACCAGTACGCAAGCAAGAAACTTACTCTCTTATTCGATGAAGCTACGTTCCAAGCTGCAGTCTCAGCAGCCGTAGCAGCTGTCATGGCTCACTTGAATGCTAACAATGCCAATGTTAGCAAGGTGCTTGTCGGGATTTCCAATCCTGGTAATGGACAGCCGCAACCAACACTTTCATACCCAGTCACCCAAGAACCTCAACCGAAACCACTAAAGAGAAAACTCAAGATTGAGGAGGGAAGTACCTCGGCTCAAGGGCCTTCCGAAGGGCAGCGAGCTGAGACGGTCAAATTCCCTGCCAACCCTTCCATCCCTACACCTAGGAGACCTTCCCCACTGCGGCAAGTGCAGCTACCATCATCATGGTGCCTGCCGGGAACTTTATCGTGCTAGGTGCAACATGAAGGGGCATACTGCTCGTGTATGCAGAACTCCGGTGGAGCGTATTGCATCAATCACCAATGTGACGACAAATCCAGTTTGCCGTCTATGTGGTGCGGTTGGACACTTCAAAAGGGATTGCCCAACTGAAGGAAACAACAAAGACACAGAAGGAGCCTAACTCTAATACTTAAGGAGAAGCATCAAGGAACCTAGTAGATGTTGGTACGTCTCTCGATCTCAGATAACTAAACTAAATACAATAAAAGGCTAATTCAAATGTAAATACTTCCCCACTAAGGCGAAATTCGCAGCACTGTTATAAAAATTTAAAATTCATCAGGTAAAAACTATAATGGCTAAACATATACATTACGGCCATGTATATTTAAGATGGACAGACCTAGAGTGAGCGAATGCCGCCTCATTTCCTGTTCCTCGTTTGGTTGTGGATTTAGGGCGGGGTCGCTCAGTCAACAGTCCTCCCCACCTTAACTATACATAACTAGTGTCTGTAGGCGGTTATAGGAATGTCCCGTGAGAATCCGTTCATTAAAAGGTACTCTATTTGGAAACACTTAGAACTCTCTATAGTTCCGCGTCGACTTTATCGGTCCAAGTATCCACGGTAGTGATACATAGTACGAAACCCGAGACGCCTAGAACATGTGTGCCTGTTCGGCACATGACTCTATCGATCTTCACTTTATATCATGTCAGAGTGTGCTAACTTCGACGACTCTATTGATCATGGTTTGACTTCGTGCAACCATGTGTACATTTTTAGTGTTGTGTAAAAAGAACTTTCTCCGTAGCCATGTCGGCAAATAAAGGTTCTCCCGAATCTAAACCTAACACAAATAAACAAACCTAATGCGATCCGTCAATCGTCCCTCTTATCTCAAACCTTCCGAAGTACCCAAGAGAGGGTACCGTACGCTGTTGACCGACCCCTCGTAGTCAGATGGACACTGAATTGAACGGCACTGCAGATACTCTAGAAGACGATAACCACCCGAAGCATACCTAGTAGATTCCCTAGAAAGACCCTTCACCCTATTCCATAAAATAAGAGTCGGAGTCAAGAGAATCACTATGGGTTGAGCTAGTAAAGTTCCGAGTGATGAGACCTTATACCCACTAGATTTGACCTAGATTGAGGAAACTCAGAACCTTCGGAAGAGTAGTGCGGTAGGTGCTCGCACTACTCAGGCACCTCGTCCACCCAGTTATAGATGAGCAGTGCCTATCATCCTCCACCCTCTTGCATGGAGGAAACCGTCGTCGCCCTGAAGACGATAAAATACATTCTCCGAAGTGAACACTAGGATACCGAGAACCACAGGATAACCTTCGCGGCCAAGAATACTTGATCAAGTGCGAGAGTAATTGCGTTAAGCCTTGTGACCCAGATCCCGAAGAGATTATAGAATTGACACCAGCCTTGGGGTCAGTCGAAGGGTTATGCAGGAACATGCGCTTTCCGCACTAGAATAAACCAAAGTCTTGTAGAATCCTAGGACTATTAGGTGTTCCATGAATACCATCTCACGCAGAGATAGTAGAACCACCTCCTGAGATAGTCCAACGCTCGTCTGGTGAAATCCTATCTCCCCGACCTGCAGGGTTTCTGTATCTCAAGATCCCTTAGTGCAAATTCATTTTGCACAAGATTGAGATAAACACTCTATAGCAAACGAATAACCATAGTCACGCAACCCACACAGCGATCTAGAAAGTCTCTATCAGCCAGTTGACAGGAAACGCGAGACCAAAGAGCACCCGAGCTTTCTAAGAACCAACCCGAAGGACTACACACAGTACGAGTGAGAACGTTAGGGACTTCGGAATGGCGATCACGTCAGTGATGATTTTGCCATAGAAGTACACTATGTTCTAAGTATTGAAAAAGCTCTACCTTTTCGAGAGCTTAGGACCATCTGAGAATTCTCATGGAGACTTGGTCCAACCCTTTTTAGGCCGCTACTACCTTCGGATATACCACAAGATTCACACCGGTCGATCCACTCTTAGACTTGATATGTGATTTCCCGACACCACTCTTGAGAACCCTAATCTTGTAGATACACCAGTTGGAACCCACTAGCTACACTAGACGGAATCCACATCCCGTACGTGAAGGTCTGTCAGAATGACAAACACAGACTAGAGTTCACTTGGGAATGCAAGGACAACCGTATAGGAAGTACTCTCTTACCTCTACTTGGCCATTCATACCTACTTCCTTGCCTAGACTTGAATTTCGGGACGAAATTCCCTCTAACGGGGGGATGATGTGACAACCCAAGTTGTCCCGTTACATTTCCCCGTTACCGTTAACGGAATATTCCAGTTTATAAAAGTTCCGTTAATTAAAGGTCGTCAATTTAATAAACATTCAATTTGTTTACATTTAATATGCCGTTAAGTCGTGATAAAAGGAAATAAAAACGCATAACACACATTTCCATTTATTTGGAAAATGTTAAGTTTTATTATTACGACCACTAAATCGGGTGCGACCAAAAGCCCCGTTTAACGGCAGTATCGGGTAAAATTCCACTGAGCTCCAACTCCCACCCATATATAAAGGGGAGTAAACTCCATTTGGAGACTTTTTACCCTCTCTCTCTATACTCTCTCTCTAGACTCGTTTTCGACCCAAATCCGCAACCAAACGCCTCCAAGTCGTAAGTCCACTTACCCTAGCTTACTCTAAACATTATGATTCGTGTTTATAGCTTAGAATTGGACCATTTAAGCTGTTGAAAAGGAGTTCACGGCCTAAGCTCCTCCTTAGGCCGTAAACACCTAAAATGAGGCCAAAATGACCCCAAAATGTCCTTAAAGGCTTGGAAATAAATTAAGGGATTTGCCTAGGAGTGTTTAAACATTAAATCACATGATTTTAGGGGGTAAAAGAGAGTTTACGGCGCAGGCATATGCCAAGGCCGTAAACACCTCTTAAACATGTCAAAAAGCCCCAAAAACACTCCCAAACCACCCTTGGACTTAATACATAAATTAGGGGCTTATCATTTCAGGTTTAAACCATCTAAACACATCAAAATGGAGGGACAAAAGGAGTTTACAGCCCAGGCGTGTACCAGGGCCGTAAACACCCCTAAACACACCCAAATGATTAGTTTTAATTTCCCCAAATGGCCTCACACTTCATTATAAATTGCTAGCAAGGTATTAGGGGCTTGAAACTTCACAAAACTCAAGGAATGAGAGTTTACGGCTGTAAACTCCCTTAGGAGTAGTCCCTAGGCCATAAACTCCCTAATGAAGCCCTTAAAGACCTTAAACTCACTCATGCAAATTAGATTTGGACCTAGAATAATTCCCCTAACAAGATAGAGCCTTAAAAACACACTAGAACCCCTCACCATGAGTTTACGGTCGTAAACTCATGGTGAGTAGTCCCTGGGCCGTAAACATGGTGTTAAGGGTTTACTCTTTGAGAGTAAACTCCATTCCTAGGCCATACACACCTTTAGACGCTACCCGGGACACCCAAACACTTATCCAAAGTGTTTTCCGCTCCTTAGAGTGCGTATACTTGTTTAATTGGTATATAATATACAAATTGTATGTGAACATATGTTATCATATGTTAAATAGGTCTCTAAGTGTGTCCAAGTCCTTACTTGACACCGAACGCCCAAACGGCACCTTCGTCGGACCTACTTACACCAGGTGAGTTCATACCCCTGAATGAACCTTTTAAATGCTTTTAAATGTTTTATAGGGGGGAATACAAGTTAAACATGCCAGTTATCATATCAATCGCATGTGATTGATAACCCGCATGCACAAGATCTTACCACACTGTACACTGTTTTACCGAGTAGGATACTATAAATGGTTTTCTAAAAGGTTTTCACTTGTTCAAGTTCTTACTTATACTGCTTTATCAAAGTTTCATTTACAAACTGATTTATGAAAGAGTTCCAAAGAATTTCTAAAGGTTTTAAATCAAACTTCTTTCACAAAGGAATGCCAAGTCGTGATTATCTTATTATATAAAGGTTTTCCAAAGTTTACGTCTATGTTTTTATACTTCTACTTGGTTAAGATACCACCGCGTTATTTCTGTTTAGATAACGTTTCCACTTCGTGATACACTTATACCTGATGGACGCTTATACTTGTTCACACTCTTACTTAGTGATACGTTTCTACTTCACTTATACTTGATATCGCTTCTACTTCACTTATACCCGATACGCTCCTACTTCACTTGATGTTGCTTCTACTTCGTGATACGCTTATACTTGTTAGAAACTCCTACTTCACTTGTTGAACGCTCTCACTTCACTTGTTAGACACTCCTACTTCACTTGTTGAACGCTCTTACTTCACTCGTTAGACACTCATACTTCACAAGAATCACTCCTACTTGTTACACACTCGGTCGTAGTTAGATGTATGTCTATACTGGTATAGGTACATATTGTTGGATTAATGTCTAAGTCGATAACTATAATTGGTAAGACTTGACCCGACCCGGCATGGTCCATTTGGGTTGCATACCATCATGCACTTGGATAGACTATAATGAGAGAAATAAGACACTTATGGTTATTAATATATTATAAGTTCTAGTATATTAATAATAAGAATAATGAGATTATTTAATTAGTATTGATCAAGAATTAATCTAGGATTAATTGAGTGATCAAAAGAAGACTAATTAAATATATGGGTTGATTGTGTAAATCATCCATACTTGTATAGTGGGCTAATGCTCCATGGATTATCTAGTTGGGCCAAAACCCATATGATGCTCCATGGATGCTCCATGGTGTATTTGAACCCATGGATCCAAGGAAATGGAAAGTCATGACAATTAGGATTTACCCTAATTGTATAACTATATAAGCATCTTATTATTGAGAAAAAATCGGCCACTAGAGGCACTAGTATTATTCTAGAGAGGGCTAGCCGATTTCATGAAGTGTAGAATTCTCTCTAAGTTATTCCAAGTGTATTTGGTGTTGTGTGAACCATTTGAGGTGTCACACTTGGGGCACTTGGCACTCAAGCTTCATGAAGACTTTCTACACCAAAGAGGTATGTATTCTATCTTGCTATAGTTATTGTTTTGTATGCTAGATTAGGGTAATAGCTTGGAAGTTCTTATTTGCATGTATAATAGAGAAAACATAGATCCAAGGTATTTAGGGTTGCATGTACACTTAGGAGTGTTAGAATGCTCAAAACCCAACAGTGGTATCAGAGCCTAGGCTTGTTTTCTTGTTGTACTTGCAAAAGAAGCTGGAAAATCGAGTTTTGATGCTGTCTGCCCAGCAGACTCGCCGAGTCCATGAAAGGGACTCGCCGAGTCCAAGGCAAAAAGCATCCAACTCGCCGAGTTTGTTTGTGCACTCGACGAGTTGGACCCCCAGACAGCATAAATTCGACCTTTTTGGCTAGAAATGGACTAGGAACATTACCCTAAGTTGTTTTTGAACTTATAAACTTGTTTTTGATGTGGTAATGTTCATGCTAATCCATTTTCAAAGATAATTGTCAATAGATTCATGTTGTGTATTAGTTTAAGGTTTAGACTAATTACATGAAAAAGTTTGATTTGAATTATCTTGTTGTTATGAGTTGCTTAGATTAATAGAAAAGTTAAGTGAAATTATTGTTTTCAATCCAAATTAATCTAAGAGTTGATTCTAAAATGTGTTTGTGTAACTTGTCCTCAAGTTATATGAAAAGTCACATTTAAGTTTCATAAAACTCATAAAAGTTGGCAATGGTTACAAAATGAAGAGTCTTGTGTCATTGAATAATTTTTTTTTATGACTCCATAACTTGTCCTCAAGTTATGGAAGTTCAAGAGTCACTTCATTAAAGAAAAATATGTAACCATAATTAAATCCATAAGTTATAAAATAAAGAAAAGTTAGTTCTTTTATTAGTTTAAAGTCTTCCATAACTTGTCCTCAAGTTATGGAACTTGAAGAGTTTTTGGATTAAAACTACTTTAAACACATAAGTTATGGAATTAATTAGTTTTGAATAGTTTCAAAACTTGCCCTCAAGTTTTGGAATTTGAAAAGTTTTCCTTATGAATACTTTAATTCCAAGTTAGCCCTTAGAATTTTAAAAGTTAAAATTCAACCCTTATACTTTATAATATTATAAGTTAATAATATATATATGTATAAGAGTAAAGTCAGTCTTACCGCTAGTACGCCTCATTCACGAAGCCGGTCTATAAGGTGGGTATAAGGTTGTTGCCTATAAAATGGCAACTTAATGGGTGTCCAGTCTCACCCACCGCTTGCTTGACCGGTGGAGGGTCGTTAGCCGAACGGGTTTGACAAGACTATAATTCTCCTTCATTAAAAGTATTAATGATAATACTAAGTAACTAAACTCTTAATAATACCCAATCTTAGTTACTTAGGAAAAATGTGAATAAGGTGCTAATCCATGAAATTACACTTTGCACTCTGTTTAAGTCGGTTAGTGGAGCGTGTGTGGTTAACCGGCACACTAACGCGTATTTAACAAGGTAGGCAAAGGGTAACTTAATGTTTATCATAGTATCGATGGAGCGTGTGTGGTTAACCGGCACATTGATTAAGGGGTAAACACTTAAGGGTACCAAGTAATTTGCATGGTTACTTCACACCTTGTTTTGTGATCCTCGGCATCCCAGTCACAAAACCTGAAGGGCACACTCGAGATTGGTGAATCGTCTAGGAGTTTCAAAACCAATTAAAACCTAATAATACATTTCGTTTATCTTGGTGGAAATTGGTGAATCGTCATTCACCTACCTTCAAATATTTTATAGCTTGGATTACGACATACCTCTTCTAAGTTATAAAATAGTTTGTTGGGTCCTAGCCTTAATATTTCATATTGGGTGTCATATTAAGGACTTTAAATCAACTATCTTAAATATCTCCCAAAAGATGTCTGGTTTAGACACCTATGATGTTCCCAAATCTCTTGAAACAAGGTTTGCTAATGAAGATGATGTCCCATGGATATCATACTTCTTTCTCCTCCTCCAACCATTCTCCCTAACCCACAAGTTCTTGAAAAGTTTAAGGTCACTCAAGCCCTATTGGCAAGGCAAGGTCTAGGTGTGGTCACATCTTGGAGATGTAGTCACATATTTACAAGCCAGGAGAGTTGGGTGTCAAAGTCTTGAGAAAGTTGGTGGTTCAATCACTTTCTAAGTCACATAGTGAGTTCCTTTGGGACACCTATGAAACAGACTATGACAAGACCCTTAATGATCTTATCTAAGATCAACTTTCTTAAAACTTGATGGACATTGACAATAGTGACACAGGAAATCCCGGAAAGCATTCTCTTCCCAATGGAAAGGGATCGACCATAGTCAACTCGGTTGACCAAATGGTAAAGAGAAAAGCTAAGTCTGTGATAGTCTCGTGTACCATTATCAAAGGGTCCATATGTTTGTATTGCCAAAGAAAGGGCATTGGTTGCGAAGCTGCCAAAATTTACCTAAGGATGTTAAACTCAATAAGTTTGACTCTACTTCAGGTAAAGTCCACTACCTAACTCTATTAAGTTTCTATTCTGAGATTCTTGATACATGATGTAACTGGGTCACATGGTGATGTTTTAAGAATCAAAGAAAAGTGAAGAAACTTAAAGAAAGAATATGCTGAATCTGATCGCATAGATGGATTTCTATCACATAGTTTGAAAAATTGGATTCTTGAGCTATTTCTTAGGAGTTATGAAATATTGCTTAGGAATCGATAACAACAAGTTTTCATATGGATTGTAAGGATAAGTTTTTCCGCAAAGTTTTAAAATAAAAGAAAATTTTTTGATTTTATTTATTTTAAAATATCCTTACAATGGCTTTTGAGGAAAAATTGTTGCTTATATGATTCCATTAAGAGCAAGAGTGGAAATATGAAATTGATTCTTTCATTTGTGGTAATGTCAAAATTTACCAAATAAGGAAAGATTCTCATCACCCAAGTTTCAATTGGACCGAAACTTGGAATCGTGCAAGTTATATAGCATGATGAATGAGAACTTTCAAGTTTTGGGAAATTAAGACTAATTACTTGTTCACATGGATGTGTGAGTCAAGTGAAGGACTAAGGGATCGAGTACACATTCTTGTGCACTGATTAAGTCCACCACATAAGATTGATAAGACTATTCGTCATAGTTTACTAAAGCTCAGTAGATATGATTATACTTACATGCTTAAGTGTAACTCTGAGACATTGGGAAAAAGGTTCCAATGTATGACAGAGCGAATAAGAAGAATCAAATTAGGCAGAAGGATAAAAGTTTCTCAAATCTGAAAAGATGGGAGAGTACTTTAGTATCAGTGTTTGTGATCATCTTAATGATTAATAAACCATAGCACAAGTAGTTCTCTAAGGAAGCCTTAGTGCATTCTTGTGACTAAGAAGAGGGATCTCGAATTGTTGAAATGGTTAAATCAAGAAGATGAGTCATACTTCGTGCCAATACAAGTCTTAGAGTCATACTCCAAGATTGTAACTTGAGTGACATGTTTTAAAGAAGGTTTAAAACACTTGTCAAATGTAAGAGTAAAATTTTTCTACTCTTGTACATTTGAAATTGGTAAGTTGTGATGTTTTGGATAAAACAAAGACCAACTAAGGCCAATTGTGTGAAGTGTTTGTCTTGATAAGAATCCACACTATCTCTTGGTTGTTTGACAAGGGTGTCTTATAGGTCAAGAGGACAGTGGGAGTCTTAAAGGTGTTGAAAGTCTCAAGAACTAATCAAGAATAAAACCTGAAGTTCCTTACTAGCACACGACTTGTGGTTTATAACCTATCATGTTGACATATTCTGTGCCCATTCCAGTAAAGTTGGCTTTGCATATGAGTTCTTAGAATTCTCAATTTGTTGCACAACAACTTGGAAGTAATGGCAGGCCCTTGAGCTGCCAGGTGGCAAGAAGTTAAGATTGAGTTCAATCCATATGAGTTTGGATTTGTCATTATCCTTGTCTTGTGACTATGGTTTTGACAATTCACATGGATAAGAACACATACACCATTAAATCTAAGTGTCATAAGGTTTCTCTCCGATTCATGAAAATGATGGTGAGGAAACACTTTCACTAAGTAGATTTTAGCTAGATAGCAATTGTGATATTTGCATTCTCAAAGTTGTTAGTGGAGCGTGTGTGGTTTACCGGCACACTAACCTGGACTTGTGAGAAGTGGCAAAGAGGTCTAACCATTATGATTACGGCATACCTCTTCATAATTGTTTAGACACACAAGTGTGCTATCTAAGGGAAGGTGTATGTTTTTGATAAGGTCTTATCAAAACAATCTAGTATCATAAATCTGAACTTTGGAAGAAAGTCAGCTGATTTCTGAATACATGTCAGAGCTAGTGGGAGCATAAGTGTTATGCTAATAATCATCATGTTAGTGGGAGCATGATAATTATGATAAGTATTGCAAGTTAGCAATGTTAATTATAGAAAACAAAAGTTTCAATTGGGAAAAGTTGTTTTGCTATAATTAAGGGAGAGGAAATTATACTTCATCTCAAATCTATAAGCTTAGATCGTGAGGTTTTAATCATTTAGTCAAGGAAATATATATGAATTTCATGTTGGAATGGCTCAACATAAGGAAATTCTGTATATGGGTCCATTATTTGCGTTCTAAATTCGATTATGATTACGGCATCCCTTTTCATAATCTGAATTATGAGAACTTGGCAAATTGAAATGGAAATGTTATAGCAAAAGACTGGTTTAGTCTTTATGTGAGACATCATGAATCGTGTCCCATATGCTTCGGATATAGGATCGATTACATGTTCTATAATCATCCTTTCTAAAATTTTCCGAATGCCTAGGGCATTAAGAAGGGAAAAAGGTTTAGAACTAGATATGACTAAAAGGATTAAACAATTCTCGAGAACAATCTAAGGTTTACCAAAGATTGGTTGCTCAAGGACAGTTGGAAGTATAGTGATAATTCTGGAAGGACCATATTGACATAATCTGTAAGGAGGCAACTCTTGTTCAGAAGTGATAGTCAAAATGGAATCTGGAAATGTTTCAAAGTTAGAGATTTCAATCTGTATAAGATTAAGGAAACTTAATGCAAGAAGGATGTTTCCAAGGAGTTGATCTCCTTTGGAATACTCTGTAATGATTGTTGCCAAGTCTTTGTGATTTTGTGCATAATCGTTACAAGAGGATCAATGCATATAAGTTTAGAATCTAACAGATTTCAGTAAATGGCATGAATTTGGAATTCTTGCATTTACAGTAAGGATTTGGGAGTGTGAAAAGAGAATCATTCAAGTTATGTTCAATTGATCTAGTTCACAAAGTAAAGGTCATAGACAAACATAGTATGCATACTTGGTGTATGGCATGACTAGTGTTTAAGAAAACATAGTGTACATGCTTGGAGCATGGGACAACTATTGTTTTAAATTCAAGAATAAAGTTGATAGCTGAAACAGTATATAATGAATAATGTGTAATCATATGGTGATAAATAAATTTATGTTCAAAGGGTTGATACCATATTGGATTCAATTATTATTGTGTTTCATTTTGCATGTTTTGACTTCCCGAATAAACTGGGTTATTCTTCCGGAATGACTAAGTTATTCAAACCATCCACAGTCGGTCATATGTTGGAAGTAGATATGAATTAAGACTGTCATGGGTTGGCTTGTAGAGGTCTAAGGTGTTGGACAAAGGGCTACAACACTCATGAGTGCTCATAAGTTCTGAGTATTGGATTCAACCCGCGCTCATTGAAATCACTTCATGGATCTTATCACGAGTGATCATGAGACGATAATATCTTATATTCTTTAAACCTAGAGATATGAGTTGTTACTATGAGTTGATAGTACATTGATTGCACGAAAATGCATTTGGTAACTCGGTGCTATAAAACGTGCCTTTGTGTATAATTCAACAAGTAGTAGAACAAGCCATATGAGTCGAAGTTTATCCGTTCCTTTTACCTTCGGGATAAAAGCGATATCTGTGGGCCCCTCGATGATTTGATGATGACAAATGTAAGTGCTCGGCCGGGCCAGGACTGATTTGATTTGTTCAATTAGTAAATCGTCATAAATCGAAAATCAGGAAACAACAAATGGACAGAGAGAATGATTATAATCCATGTCTCAGTCCATACGATATCTAGAATGGAGGAATATATGATCCCTTATCTAATGGACAAGTCATTGAGAAAAGTCAGAGTTCATCTACAAGGTCAGAGTTCGACAGAAGCTTTTGAGAGCTACGATTGCCAGTTGGTTCCTGAAGTCATACGCAATAATAGTTTTAGACTTATCCAAGTGGGAGACTGTTGGATTAATGTCTAAGTCCATAACTATAATTGGTAAGACTTGACCCGACCCGGCATGGTCCATTTGGGTTGCATACCATCATGCACTTGGATAGACTATAATGAGAGAAATAAGACACTTATGGTTATTAATATATTATAAGTTCTAGTATATTAATAATAAGAATAATGAGATTATTTAATTAGTATTGATCAAGAATTAATCTAGGATTAATTGAGTGATCAAAAGAAGACTAATTAAATATATGGGTTGATTGTGTAAATCATCCATACTTGTATAGTGGGCTAATGTTCCATGGATTATCTAGTTGGGCCAAAACCCATATGATGCTCCATGGATGCTCCATGGTGTATTTGAACCCATGGATCCAAGGAAATGGAAAGTCATGACAATTAGGATTTACCCTAATTGTATAACTATATAAGCATCTTATTATTGAGAAAAAATCGGCCACTAGAGGCACTAGTATTATTCTAGAGAGGGCTAGCCGATTTCATGAAGTGTAGAATTCTCTCTAAGTTATTCCAAGTGTATTTGGTGTTGTGTGAACCATTTGAGGTGTCACACTTGGGCACTTGGCACTCAAGCTTCATGAAGACTTTCTACACCAAAGAGGTATGTATTCTATCTTGCTATAGTTATTGTTTTGTATGCTAGATTAGGATAATACCTTGGAAGTTCTTATTTGCATGTATAATAGAGAAAACATAGATCCAAGGTATTTAGGGTTGCATGTACACTTAGGAGTGTTAGAATGCTCAAAACCCAACACATATAAATAATGATTGAAAGACTTAGGAAGGCTCGTCCGCCCTATTTCCTTTTCTTCGTTGAGATGTGGTCTGGTGGGATCGGATGGCCGTCCGAAGGTCGTTTGATTCATTAGTTATATATTATGTATACGAGTATAGACGTACATGTATGCTCTAGTCAGTTCAGTTAAGAGTCTCTACCTCTGGTTCAACACATGCATTAGAAACACACTACCCACTAATTGGAAGTCTCTACCCACTATTTGGGATGCATCTTCAGGACACGGCCTTCTCCGTCGTCTAGTTGGTAACCAGAGTCTCCTGTAGGGAGAGCGGACATTGTGTGTATAGATCTATACGGGATTGACACCCCCGCCCCCTGATTGCTAGCTATTGTCCACGGCCCACCAAGCCAAGGGGTGACAAATGTCATATTTTATAGACGCTTGTAGGGCGTCAGGTACTCTATTGTCGGTTAGTATGGTTACGAGTATCCCAGGTTACCTTATAATTCATGGACTTAAGGTAACAGTATTTTACACTGTATGCTGGAAACCCACTCTCAGAGTCACACTGTTTTTAGACCTTGCTAGCTGTATCTTTCATTTGATACTGTCTGGGGTCTGTATTCTCTGTTTTTAGACCTTACTAGCTGTATCTTTCATTTGATACTGTCTGGGGTCTGTATTCTTTGTTTTTAGACCTTGCTAGCTGTACCTTTCATTTGGTACCGTCTGGGGTCTATGTCTCTTTCTGTTAGACTGAGCCAGACGTGTCGTTCATTCGATACTCTCCTGGAGTCTATGATTCCTTTTGCCTTAGTCAGCAGTCCTCACTGCTGAGGCATATGTTATTTTCCCTAATATTCTCCGACTTTCTTAAAAAGCAAATCCCGTATTTTGATAATGAAAGTGTTTAATGGAAAAACTACTTTTTACCACATAACTCTGACCAGTCTTGGTAGAAGACTGCTTTTAAAATAGAAAATATAGGATTTTCTGGAAAGGACTCTATTTCACTATATACTTGAAAACTTCCACTTACATAAAGTTATTTGAATAAAATGTCACTAAATGCTTATGAACTCACCAGCATTTGTAAAAATGCTGATACTCGCTTTTCAAATAACTTGTATTCTCCGGTCAGCTTTAGACAGGTACATTCCAGGAGCTTCTGATGAAGATAGCTTAGTACCCAGCTGCACTTATATTACTACTTGTATTACTTTGATGTATTGTAATGTAAAACTATGTAAAACTATTACTATTAATGAAATGGTTGCTGTACTTTGATTACTATGATGCATGTGTTGTGATACTTGACATGACGTCATCCACCCCAGGACGTTTCCGCCGTTTCGGTTTTGGAGTGTGACACAATGCCATAAACACGCTTTGTCTATACCATTAGACGATCAATTTGAAAAACACCATTACCTAAATTGTCTACAATCATCACAATTTCATAAACATCATCACAAGGTAAAGCTTCAAAATAAAAAACAGCATTTTTAAAAGCAGAAATAGATCAATTCTCATCATTAAAAGAATATCTAAAACCTTTTTTAAATAAAGCATGAAATGAAATGATATCCCGTGTCATTTATGACGAGTAGCAACAATTTATCAAACCTAAACCTAACCCACTACTAAGCACTTAGTTATACACTCCAATCTTGGTAACAGGTGAAGATCGCTTGTTTCCTATGATCAAGTTCATCATTCCATGCTCCACATCCTCACTTCTTCTTAGCCACTGCAAATCAAAACAATTGTGAAAACCACATCCTATATCAAGGACCTAAGAATGAGAATATGATGAGTTATTAGATAAGATTGTGTAAATACCTGGCGAGGTTGGCTTCACCTTTCCATCCTTAATATCTTGCAAGTACTTCAGGCAGCTTCATTTCCAATGCCATTTCTCGTGGCAGTAAAAGCAAGTAGACTCTTTGGGATCGGAGGCAGGAGGAGCGTCTGAACTAGCCTTTCCTTTGGCTCCATTGCTTGATGACTGGTTTGGGACTTTCCTTTCCAATTCTTGTAACGCTCGGTTCCCAGTACATATTTTTAATATAAGTTTTTGAATTTTTACATTGGGACTCGACGAGTTGGAGGCCCAACTCATCAAGTAGATGCGGATTTTAGGACGCGGGTGAAAGAGTCTACTCAAGGAGTAGACCTGTCTGGATGAAACCCTAAATTTGAGGGTTTGCACCCTATTTAAACAACATAAAGGGTGTCCACTCCAGCCTCTATCACCCTCAGACTCTCTTCACTAAACCCTAATCGAATAGAGTGTTCTTAGGCTTTTTTGTGCCATTTGTGTGTCTTTGAAGATTGAGAAGAAGGAGGAAGCTTGGGAGATTAACAGAAACCAAGTAGATCTAGAGGTTTTGGTACATTCCCAACTCATTTGAGGTATAAAGCTGATACCTTGACTATTCATTTATTAGATCTCTATTTAGGGCAATTTTCTACCTTTTTTAAGTCTTAGGGAAGCCATATTCGGGATTGTGTGTATCAATGGGTTTGTGCTTCATATCTTGAAACTTTAAGGGTTCCCATTGCATAAAAGTGCCAACTTTATGTCCATGGGAGTCCCATACAACTTGTAGACTTCATTTTGGGTCCTTATGAGGTAGTTAACCCATGTATGCACGTAAAGTTTGTAACTTTACATGCTATATCGATCCTAGGAGGTCAGATCTATGTTCTAGATGCAATAAGACCGACTGAAATCGACTGTATGGACTTGGACTTTGGGGGACTCAATGACTCGCTCATAGGACTCGACGAGTCGGGTCATGGTTCCCTAACCTTTTCTGTTTCTGAGCAATCTGGTTGAGTCTAGAAGAGGACTCAACAAGAAGGACGAGTATGGACTTGAAGATCAAAGAAGTCCCTGAGTTCAAGGATGAACTCGACGAGTTCAAGGCAATGTCCTAACTTATATGAAGAAGAACTCAACGAGTTCAAGGAAGAACTCAGCGAGTCAAGGGCTAAACACTTCAACTTATATAAAGAAGGACTCAACGAGTTCAAGGATGAGTTTGGCGTGTCATGAGCAAAAGGTCTGATTTTGTATGAAGGAGAACTCGACAAGTTCTTGAAAGACTTGATGAGTAGGATCGAAGTCCCAGTATTTTGTGGATTATGGAACTCGACGAGTTGGTGGACCAGCTCGGGGAGTTGAGTCAACTAGATGTTTACTTTGACCAAAAGTTGACTTTGACCAGGGTGTTGACCTTGACTTTGACTTTGACCTGAGTTGACCCTTGAAAGGGTTAAGAGTATTAAATGGTAATTAAGGAGTTGGTCCCAGTATCGAGGACAGTTCAAACACTTCACGACATTGAGGTGAGTTACCTTCCAGTAGAAGTGGGTCTAAGGCACCAAGATCGACCCACTAGTAAGAGTTATAGTAGAGATGATTGTCTTCGTGATAATTATCTGATATGTGCTATTTGTTATGACTATGTACTAGCATGACATGATGTTAGGTAGTAGGGGGAATAGTCCTCGTGTTACGGTTGTAAGGGCGAAAGGGTAGGTCGGGCACCCTAGATAGCCCAACAATATGTTTATGCTATGTTATTATGTGGTAGTAGTAGGGGTGGAATAGTTCCCGTAGCCGGTTGAGTTAAACCAGAGGGTAGGTAGGCGCCCCATAAATTCCAGATAGGGTAGGTCGGCAACCCATAAATGCTAGATATGGTAGTTCGGCACCCCAAAAATATCAGACAGGGTAGGTCGGCACCCCAGAATTGCAAGACAGGGTAGGTCGGGTACCCCAGAATTTCACGACAGTATGTTGGTTATGCGGTATGTGGTATTTTGGGGGAACTCACTATGCTTTGTGCTTACAGTTTTCAGTTTTGGTTTTAGGTACCTCTTCATTGAGGGGGAAGGAGCCGGCAAGGTAGCAGCGTATCACACACACACACACAAGATTTCCACATTATGAGATTCTTGGGACTGTACTCTGACATTATTAATATTTCATGAGATGCTTTTGAGACATGTGATCATGGTTTTATGATATGGTGTGACACGATGATGTTTTCTTATAAATGTTATTCTAAATCGTTATATATCAAAATGAAATTTTTGGCCTTGAAAATTGGGATGTTACAAGTTGGTATTAGAGCCTTGGTTTGTGGGATTCAGACACACTTTCGAGGGTGTCTGGACTTAAATCTAGGATTTGAAAGATTTTCACAAGAAAATAGTTTTTCCAAAAGTTAAAGTAAAGAGTTTTGAGAAAGAACCAGGTGTATGATGCGTGCAACCGGCCGAGCTCAAGTATGTTTTCCCCAAGATACCCATACATCTTATGTTAAGATATGACATGGATATGAGAACTGCATGCTAGATTAGGGGTAAGGATCTAGGAAGGATGCCTTTTTATGCCTACTGTATGTGTATGAGAACAGCATGCTAGAATAAGGATAATGATCTAGGAAGATGCCTGGTATGCCTGTTGTATTTGCTTATTGAGCCGCATGATACTACTGAGTAGTCAGTGATATGATAGCATGTGTAGGATATGTTTGGTTTGGGTTACTCAATGCCGAATGTTGTTTGCGTTGTGCTATTAGGAGTTCTAGTTATCTTTAATTAACTAGTAAACGAATACGCTAAGTTACATATTACGAGGACTAAATCATTTTAGAGGGTTAGGTTTAGCCTCATTTCACAGCTCCCGTCTGAGTCTAACCATTATAGGGAGAGACCTCTCATTCAAAGAATTATCTGGCGTTAGTAATATGTAATGGTATCCGCAAGCTAGTTAGGAGAGATGGCAGGGACTTCTTATGCAACTGATGGGGAAGTGTAGGTTGGAGGAGTTACCCTATGGTAAGCCTAGGATGAGATTAGAGCAGTGAGCTGTCGCAGTAAAAGGGACATGGTGAAGTCATAGCAATCATTACGGAAAGAACAAATAGATGTGGAAGGTAGTATGGGCCCGTACTACTGGAAGTAGAGGATTCGTACTCGAATCAATGGGGCCGAGATGGAACCGGGGAACTTGTAGAGTGTGTGATACCTATCGAGATTATATATTACCCTGAAACTTATGTATTTTGTTTCAGAATGGTGGTGATTACGCGCCACGGAGCAGGAGGATCCGGATCAAGGTCGAGATCAGGTTTGAGTTCAGGTTTCGAGCGAGTTGATGAGGGACTACGTGATTTCATTGTGTATGAGATCACGAGGGTCATCCTCGAGTCTACCCCGATGATTTCTGGGTCGATCAAGGAAGGGATCCTCGACCTGATGGAGGATCGCGTCAGGGCATTCAGGAGCAACATGGTACCTGGCCAAACAGGGACACACACACACACACACACACTCTCCTACAAGGACTTCAGGGGATGTGGTGCGCCAGACTTCCACGGGATGAAGGACCCCATTGTTGTTAGGAGGTGGATTGCAGACATGGAGTTAGCTCAATTGACGAGCTTCTCCCATGAGGGTTCGAAGGTCCGATATGCGGCGGGTTGTTTGAGGGACCAAGATCGAGATTGTTGGGAGACGGTTGGTGATTCTTTGGGAGCCTTAGCCA
This sequence comes from Lactuca sativa, assembly GCF_002870075.4. NCBI lineage: Eukaryota > Viridiplantae > Streptophyta > Magnoliopsida > Asterales > Asteraceae > Lactuca > Lactuca sativa. The sequence continues at coordinate 241,670,381 of NC_056630.2, forward strand.
TTGAGGCTATGACCTGGTCTGACTTTGTGACTAGGTTTAGGGCTGAGTTTACGGCGGCCGTGGAGCTTCAGCAGCTGTCCAGGGAGTTTCTTGACATGAGACAGACTACAGAGACGGTGGCGGAGATTACCGCCAAGTTCCGGGAGAAGGCCTTATTGGTGCCTCAGTATACAGGGGATGAGGAGATGCGGAAGACTCGCTATCATGACATATTGAGAGCTGACATCCGAAAACATTATGCTATTCGGCATGCCCGACATTTGATGACATGATTGCGAGGGTGAGTGAGAGGGAGCTTGGTATAGAGCACCTCAAGAAGAGGAATGCAGGGGACAGATAGTTTACTAGGGTGTCGGGGAAGAAACCCAAGGGATCCGACACTAGGTCGAACGACCAGCTGGGCCAAAGGCGCTGCAGAAAATGCGGCAGGCCACATGAGGGAGTTTGTAGATTGGTATCATCAGGCGGCTACAAGTGCGGCAAGACCGAGCAATCTAGCAAGGATTGTACCACCTCTACCCCCACATTCTAGAAATCAGACTCGATTTGCTTCCACTACAATCAGAAGGGCCATAAAAAGGCCAACAACCCGAGATTGACAGCAACAGCAGTAGCACCAGCGGTGGCGCCAGATCCATTGACCCTGCGGCTTACGAATGGCCAACAGGGAAAGACATATACTTTGGTGGTGAGGAGTCGAGCCTTCCAGTTGACCTCTGAGGAGGTGCGTGCCACACCCGATGTGGTGACAGTATGTTTTCTTCTCCCAAGCTCTTACTATATGTCGTTTATGATATTTATGTATATATTTTATGTGTTGTTTAGGATCGTTCCATGTGAACGATATCCCAGTTCAGGTGTTATTCAATTCGGGAGCTACCTGATCAGTTGTCTCTCTTGTACTTAGCAAGAGGTTCCCTAAGTCTTCGGGCATGTTGCTTTGCCCTTTAGAGGTCGAGATTGTTGACAACCGATCAGTACGGGCATCAAAGGTTTTCAGAGATTGTGTTTTGGGACTGTATGAGGAGCGCTACCTAGTTGACTTGGTTCCCATTCCGTTATGTGGGAACAAGGTTATCATAGGCATGGACTGGTTGAGCCCTAATGGGGCAGTGATTGACTGTGCGTAGCAATTGGTACGGGTCAGGACCCCAAGTGGGGGAGAGCTGGTGATTCAGGCCGAGAGGCGATAACACAGACCAACTTTATGTTTAACAGTGAGGGCTAGGCGCTACCTTCAGTAGAGTTGCGCAGAGTATGTCTCCCACGTTATGGATACCCGAGAGGCGGGTAAGGCGACGGTGAGTGATGTACCAGTGGTGCGAGAGTACGCAGACGTATTCCTAGAGGAGCTTCCTAGGATACCTCTGGAGAGGCAGGTAGAGTTCAGGATCGACTTGGTCCCTGGTGTAGCTCTGATAGCCAAGGAACCATATCGGTTATCTCGTCCTAAGATGCGAGAGTTGTCTAGACAGCAACAGGAGCTGTTAGACAAGGGATTCATTAGGCCAAGTAGTTCATCCTGGGGAGCCCCGATCTTTTTTGTGAAGAAGAAGGATAGGTCGAATCGGATGTGTATAGATTATCGGAAGCTGAACAAGGTAACGGTGAAGAACCGTTACCCACTCCTGAGGATTGATGATCTCTTCGACCAGCTTCAGGGGGCATCTTGTTTTTCCAAGATAGGCTTACGTTTAGGCTACCATTAGATGAGGGTCAGAGACGAGGATGTACAGAAGACTGCTTTTTGGACTTGCTATGGCCACTACGAATTCTGCTCCTGCCGCATTCATGGAACTCATGAACCGTGTATGCAAACCGATGATGGATTGGTCTGTGATAGTTTTCATTGATGACACCTTGGTTTATTCCAAGACGCAGGAGTAGCATGACGAGCAATTGAGAGAGGTTTTAGATACCTTGAGGAAGGAGAGATGGTACACCAAGTTCTCCAAGTGTGAGTTCTGGTTGCGCGAGGTGTAGTTTCTTGGGCTCCTTGTCAAACAGAATGGTATTTTTGTCAACCCGGCCAAAGTGGAGGCCGTGATGAGATAGGAGGTTCCGAAGTCTCCATCTCAGATTCGGAGTTTCCTAGAATTGGAAGGTTATTACCCGAGATTTATTCAGGACTTCTCCATGATAGTCATATCCTTGACCCAGTTGACGAAGAAAGTCGTGGTCTTTCGGTGGGGGAGCTTGAGCAGCAGGCAGTGTTTGAAAAAATGAGACGGACACTATGCGAAGCGCTGATCCTAGCCCTGATAGAGGGAATGGAGGATTTTGTAGTGTGCTGCGACGTATCTATTTCAGGTTTGGGCGCGATATTGATTTAGAGGGGGCATGTTATCGCCTACGCCTCGAGGCAGCTGAAGCCTCACGAGGCGATATACCTGACGCATAATCTGAGTTGGGGGCGGTTGTCTTCGCCCTCAAGATTTGGCAACACTACCTCTATGGGTTCCGATGTACCATTTAAACGGACCAAAAGAGTTTGAGGTACCTCATGGATCAGGCGAATCTGAACATGAGGTAGTGTCGGTGGCTAGATGTGGTGAAGGATTACGATTACGATATCCTCTACCACTTGGGGAAGGCCAATGTTGTGGCTGATGCGCTTAGTCGTAAGGCAGCCCCGATCAGAGATATTTGCTTGAGGATGACGGTGATGACTCTAGTTTTGGATCAGATCTGAGAGGCGCAGGTTGAGGGTATGAAGGAGGAGCGCCGGAAGTGCGAGCAGATCATAGCCCAGGTGGCCTCGTTCGACTATGACAGTCGTGGGTTGCTGACCTTGCATGGGAGGGTCTGGGTTTTGTACTGGGGTGGAGTATGGCCGATTTTGATGGATGAGCCCCACAAATCCAGGTTTTCTATCCATCCCGGGGCGACGAAGATGTACATAGATCTTTGTCCTGATTATTGGTGGCCCTGCATGAAGTGGGATGTAGCCTGGTACGTTGAGATATTCCTGACCTATAGGAAGGTGAATGCCGAGCACCAAAGGCCTCACGACAAGACACAACCATTGGATATCCCTATGTGGAAATGGGAAGATATTACTACGGATTTCATCTGAAGCTTCCTAGGACTGGACGGGGAGTGTAGACTAAGGACCGCACAGGGAGTGTAGATTTGGGTCATCGTGGATAAATTGACCAAGAGCGCATATTTCATTCCGATCCAGGAGAGCATCTCGGCTGAGAAGCTTGCTGACATCTACATTTGAGAGGTAGTAGCACGACATGGAGTGCCAGTTTCCGTGATTTCCGACTTAGACGTGCAGTTCACTTCCAGATTCTGGAAGAAGTTTCACGATGAGTTGGGTACTCGTCTGCACTTCAGCACCGCTTTTCACCCGCATACAGATGGTCAGAGAAAGTAGACCATGTAGACTTTGGAGGATATGCTAAGGGGATACTTTTTAGACTTCGGTGGTAGCTGGAATACCTACCTTCCCTTGGCATATTTTTCGTACAATAATAGCTACCGCAAAAGTATTAGCTGTCCTCCTTTCGAGATGTTATACGGGAGGAAGTGCAGGAACCCGATATGTTGGGGGAGAGGTTAGACAGAGGGTCATGGGGAGTACCGAAGTGGTATCCAAGATGACGGAGCGGATCTAGTAGGTCCGGAGCAGGCTTTAGACTACTAAGAGTTGGCAGAATAGTTATGCCGACAAGTGACGTTCGAACCTGGAGTTCTAGGTTGGGGATATGGTTCTCCAGAAGGTGTCACGGTTGAAAGGTGTCATCCAATTTAGCAAGCGGGGCAAGTTAGGGCCCATGTACATTGGTCCTTTCAGGATTGCAGCCCGGGTGGGCAAGGTGGCGTATAGGCTACATCAGCCAGATTCACAGTACCTTTCACGTCTCCCAGTTGCGGAAGTGCCTGGTAGATGACTCTGCAGTGATGCCTCTAGAGGACATTCAGGTGGATGATAGTCTGAACTACATTGTGCGACCAGTAGCTATCCTCGATAGGAAGTCAAAGGATCTAAGGAACAAGAGGTTGAGCTGGTGAAGGTGCAATGGCAGCACCGCAAGTGCTCAGAATGGACTTGGGAGCCGGAGGACGAGATGAGAGAACACTACCCCAAGCTTTTTCTAGATGTTGCAGCAGACTTCGAGGAAGAAGTCTAGAGTAGGTGGGGGAGAGTTGTAATGCCCGGTTCCTGGTATATATTTTTAATATAAGTTTTTGCATTTTTACACTGGGACTCGACGAGTTGGAGGCCCAACTCGTCAAGTAGATGCAAATTTTAGGACGTGGGTGGAAGAGTCTACTCGCCGAGTCGAAATCCCCGACTCGAGAAGTAGACCTGTCTGGATGAAACCCTAAATTTTAGGGTTTGCACCCTATTTAAACAACATAAAGGGTCTCCACTCCAGCCTCCATCACCCTTAGACTCTCTTCACTAAACCCTAACCGAATATTGAGTGTTCTTTGGCTTTTTTGTGCCATTTGTGTGTCTTTAAAGCTTGAGAAGAAGGAGGAAGCATGGGAGATCAAGAGAAAGCAAGTAGATCCAAAGGTTTTGGCACATTCCCAGCTAATTTGAGGTATAAAGCTAATACCTTGACTATTCATTTCTTAGATCTCTATTTAGGGCTATTTTCTACCTTTTCTAAGTCTTAAGGAAGCCATATTCGGGATTGTGTGTATTAATGGGGTTGTTGTGACAACCCGATATTTCAACTCTTTGTAATGGCCTAATAGGTCAAGTATTGTAACCACTTTTGAGTTAAAGAAATTAACTTTGTTAATAAAATGTCCAAAAAGTTTCTATTTAACTACCTACTCTGTTTAATATCATTAAACTGAGATCGTACGTAAAAAGAATGCCCAAATCCGGCTTCGTATACTGAAGTTAAGATTTTTTTTCCAAGTTCAGCTTAGCAACAGACAGCTAAAAACTCGAATCAAAGATCGAACGACTTTTGGCCGGAATGACCTAAACGAGAATTGAAGGTCTCGACAATGTTATTTCAGCGGTAAAAAGTCTGGCAAAAACCGACGTCAGATAAAGAAGTTATGAATTTTTAAAGAAATTCCTTAATCACGTCATTTTAATAAATAAATAATAAAAATAATTTCGGAATTTGCCGACGGAGTCTAAACGAAAGTTGTAGAGCGTAGTCTCACATACGCGTGGATATAAAGACCATCAAAAACGGAGTTTGTATGAAGAAGATGTGATTTTTTTGAAGTTTATTAAATAAATTATATATAAATTTAAATCAAAAATCCGGTAATATCCGAAGGAGGAGTCAGCGTCCTCATCTGAGTTACGCGTCGCGTAACCCCGTACGCCCCGCGTACTCAAGGCCTAGGCCTCGGATCGTTCACGTCCCGGTCTATGCGAAGCTACCCCCCCCCCCCCCCCCCCCCCCCCTCCGTCCCATCCGAAGTCCGAGGCAGTCGAGGACTCGGTCATGCATGACGTACGCGTACGCGCTGCATACCCTCGTACGCCCCGCGTACCAAGGCGGTTCCAGCCCCTATAAAAGGGATGCGAGGGTTCCCGGAAAAATTGCTCATTCTCTCTCACTTTTCTTGCGTTTTGCCTCATTTTCCGTGCTCGCACTATCCCGAAGCCCTGATCATTTTGCTCAAGTCCTGAAGGTCGATTTTACACCAGAGATTCCCGAGGATCCCGAGAAAAATCCGTTTCCCGAGACGAAACTCTGCCCAGTTTTCCATCTCGCTATCTTCAAACTTTCAAGTGAGTTCATACCCCTAATCAATGTTTTAAGTGATTATAAATGCTTTAATGGGGGGGATACAAGTAGAAACAAACATGTTATTAAATCATTGATATGTATTTTATAACTGTGTTTGTCATTTTACAGATTTCACATACTACAAAATGTGATGCATGAAATGGTTTTAAATCTTAAAAACACATTGTTATCAAAAGTTTTACCTTCGAAATGTATATTAAAATGACCTCAGGTTATTGTTAATCATTGTTCAAAACCCATAAGATGTCTTACAAAACCATTTTTACATTCTTGAACTAAACTATGCATATACACTTATATTCTTATATATGTATTGATGTTATAGTTTGCATCTTTCATTTAAGTTTCCCACACCCTTGAGTAGTAAGAGTGTGTAAACCTACATGATCAACTAGTTAGATTACAGTAAATTATCATAGGGATAATTTGAAGATAACAAAACATTATTCCTATTACAAGGAATCACACAAGAGTCAGTTCATTCATGAGTCTTTACTAGTACCTTACCTGATACTTGAGTACCTTTACATATGCTTACATGATACATGAACACATTACATGAGTACCTTTACGTAGATACCTTTACCTATGTATACTTATTTGAATATTTGTATCACGAATTGCGAGGTAATTTAATTGTACCTTCTGTGTAAATTATCCTGCCTATCCCTAGTACCTTGGGATATCTAGAATAGGACCCTATCCCCAGTACCTCGGGATATATGGACGGGACTAACCATTCCGGAACCCATCTATTAGCAACAATGGGTGATGAACATCTACGGATGCCTACGGTTATTACTTAAACTAAGGAGTACCTTTACAGGGACTAACCCTTCCTCCGCCCTAATGCTGCTATTGAGGACAATTGGACAATCTTCGGATGTTCATTAGGTTATATAGGTCGTGTTAACCCTAGTACCTTGGGATAACTGTTACATATGCTGTGTTAGTCCTAGTACCCAGTGACAACACTTACAGTAGTACATTTTCCTGTTTACTTTATTTTGTGATACTTTCACATAAACGATGAGTTAGACTAAGTACTTTAGTACTAAACAATTTGTTGGGCTGAAGATTGTTTTGAAGATTGCGTCTTTTGGGCTCGATAGTTTAGTTATTTTGTATTCCGGTTTGGGCCTGTCTAACCGAGAGCCTTTTATGTTTTATATATAAGTATATGCTTGCATGCATATTAGGTTAACGATTTTAGAGAGTAACGATCATAGCGATTCGACTAGAGCATAACGATAGTATTACAGGTTTCTTTAATCGTTCTTGTAACCTACCAATCCTCTACAGTTGATGTTCTTAATCGAGCTCTTCTGAGGATTTTGTTTAATCATTCAACACATTTGATTCAATCTTGTTTCGTTCTTATTTTCATGTTCTTATAATTTTATATTTACATACTTGTTCAATATCTAATCGATCTTCATAGATTAACGGTTGATTTAATCTCATCAATTGGTATCAGAGCAGGAGGCTGTGTAATCGATACACATCTTTTCTGTGAAAAAGATTTCAATTAGGGTTTCTCCGCAACTATCGATATTTATTGAGCCGTCATCTCATTATTGACGTATCTTGATATTTATTGTTTTCCCTAATCTGCTTTATTACAAGTCTGATCTTTGAACAGGTTTTTACGATCATAATGGACGTGTCGCAATCAAACCCTATTAATATTTCCAACAACATTGGTTCGACGACAAAAATTCCAATCTTATACACCCATGACTACGAAGTATGGGCGCATCACTTCGAAGACTACGTGATTGGATCTGAGGATAATGGGTACCTCATATGGGAAGCCATCATTAATGGACCGTTTTCACATTCTGCAACGTCCAGGACTATTAAGACACAAAAGGAATACAATGATATGCTAAAGGATGTGAAGGATATTGCACAAGATGAAAAGGACAAATTCCAGTGCAATATCAAGGCGTTAAGGTTGATCAGACTCGCCCTTCAGTCCGACACATTCAGGCTGGTCAGCTCATGCACAACGGCAAAGGAAGTTTGGGATAGACTTCGCGAACTGTATTCTACAGACGAGGATCTTGAACATTCTATCCAAACTTTGCTTTTATCTGAGTTTGGAGAATTCAGGCAAGGGGCCGAAGAAACGGTGACCCAGACGTTCGATCGCTTCAATCATCTTCTCAGCAAGATGATCAAACACGATATTAAAAGGAAGCTTATCGAGCAGAAGGTCACTTTCTTAAATGGTCTGAGGTCTGAATGGAGAGCAGTGGTGTTTACAGTCAAAGCCCATGAGCAGTTTAAATCATACTCTTTGGCGAAACTGGTGGGTATTCTCAAGTCCCAAGAGAAGATTGTGCTGCAGGAGAAGAACGTTGTCTCAAGCCTTGGTTCGTTGGCCCTCCTATCAAAAAGTAAAGTTGTGATGGAGGATGAAGACCTCAACTTGGAGGAGTATGACCTCACATCTGAGGATTATGCTATGATGGTGTCCAATCCCAAGAGGTTCATAAAGAAGAGATTCCCCCGCAATAAAAACCGAAACTGGCAGGGGAGTTACAGTTCAGAAAAGGTGAACAATGAACCGAAGGTTGAGGAGCCCAAGAAGGAACCGAAGGTGGATGGCGATTCCGGAGTAAGCTGTTTCTACTGTGGTGGGAAAAACCACTATGCTAAGGATTGTGTCCTTAAGAAGATGGCTGAAAAGGATGATGGAAAGGATGAGGAAGCTGTGTTGCAGAAGAGGCTGGATGAGTTGAGAAAGAAGAAGTCTACCGCTAACCCTTCTATTAATGCTCTTATTGTGCAGGGTTCGGTTAATGATGATGAGTTCGGTAGCACGGAAGTTTGGTCTACCGACTCAGAAGATGATGAAGTAAGAAAGCCTACCCATGGAAAGGCTTATGTGGCCAAGGAGGAGAGCAGTGGAGGAAGATGCTTCATGGTGTCTGATGTATCTCAGATGAGGGGATACAACACCGATGGTGGAAGCGAGGAACCGAAGATGCAGGAGGACATGTGCTTTACGGCCAAACCACTCAGTCAGCAGTTCAATGAGCTTGATGAACTGATAAAGAAGGTACAATCGGTTTTTGTTTCATTTAAAGTACCACAATCCTCATATGAGAAAGAACTTAAAAATGTTAATACAAGAATTTCTCATCTAGATAGTAGCTTAACTCAAACTCGAGTCACCAATTCTAACCTAACTGATCAATTAAGCAGGGTGGCGTCGAAGAGTGAGGAGCGGCGAATGTGGATCGAGTTGAAGGAGTCTGAATTAGTTAAAGTTAAAGACGAAAATATTTACTTGCAAAGAGATAATTTAAAATTATTAAAATAGCGGAATGTTTTTTGTTTAATTGCAAAACGTCTATATTCTAATATTACTCAGCTTCACTTGGACTGTGAAATAGGCCAAAAGATCCATCGCATGATTTTGCCCTTCCTTGAGTTTAAGGAGGATGAAATCGATGCCGAAGCCTACAATTGTGAGAGTGTGATATCGTCTGATGATGTCAATCCGACCTATATGTATGGACTGGACAAAATTGAGTCCTTCATTAAATCCAAGGACCACAAAGACATGCTTAAAAATCTTTTGGATGAAAATGATAGACTTAAACTGAGAACCGATACCATACAAAAATTTGACTCTTTAAACGCCAACGTAAGGTCAGAAAACAAAATTGATGTTGAAAATGCATCTGAGCTTAACGAAGATGACAACATGAGTGAAATTTCTGTAGAGGACACGGTTGACTGCTCAGAATTTGTTAAAAGAGAACCTGAAAACCACAAGAATCTTATCTCTGAAAATTCAGTAGAGTTCGCTCGATTGTCCCAATAAAAGTCCCCAATATTAGCAGAGAAAGCAGTTGTGTATCAAAAGGTCAGGACCACTCCGAATCAAGTATACAAGGTGACTGGAGTAACCGAACATCAGACAGCCGAACTCACAGCTATTGTAAACGAAGACAATGCTAATGGCTGTGATGAGTACTTTTGGTCTGCTCCTATAGATAATGCAAACGAAACAGTGGGCTTATCTGAAAGAACCTCCTGGATGAGTAAAGGCAGATACATACCTGAACCCTTGAATAAGCCAGATAATTTCGATGAGCCAAGCACCAGTGATACGAAAGACATTCCCCAGGAGGATGAAAGTTCGGCAAAAGAAGACGTTCCCTCTACTCCCTCAGCTCAAAGTGAAACTCCTTCAGACATTCTCTTTACTCCCTCAGCTCAAAGTAAAACTCCTTCAGTTCAAAAGAAACCAGACGAGGAAAAACCGAAAAAGAAGGCAAATATTCATCATCAACCAAAGTAGATGAGGAATAAGAAGCGTGAGAGGAATCAAAGATACAGGAAGAATCTCTCTGAAAGGAGACAATTCTGGTAATCCCAAAATGCATACTTCTCACATCAAGACAAGAATCTGAAGTATGAAAACAATCCTGTCGAAAAGTCTGAAAGTCACAACAACCGAAACCAAAGGTTCGGTTCTGAAAACGATTTCAACCGAATGCAAAGGTTCGGTTCTGAAGTTAAAAGAGAACAAAACTCTAAGGTCAGTCCCTCCAATGATCAAAAGCAAAAGGGTCACCTAGAGTCTCCAGCCAAGAAGTCTTCTCAATCCAAACCCACTCCTTCCAGTTCTTCTAATTCTTCTACTTCCACTAATTCATCTCCTTCTTGCTCTAAAGCTAATTCTGTTCATTCTCAAAAATCTCATTCGTCAGCTGAACAAAAGGGCAAACAGAAGGTAAATGAATCCAAACCAGAGTCCAAACCGAACGCACCCAATCCTAATAAGATAAAAGTTTTTACCATTAAAAAGAAAGATGAAACAACTCTCATAAAACGAACATATCTTGTTGACATCTCTCTTACTGTTCCTGTTCCGATGAAAAGCTCACGTGGACCCAAGAAACTTTGGGTTCCTAAATCTGCTTAATTTTTGCAGGTTATAAGTGACGAGCAGTTTGACGAAGAATGGTATATCGATAGTGGCTGCTCACGTCACATGACAGGGAGGAAAGAGGAGCTCAGGGAATATAGATCTCTTGCAAATGGTGGCAACGTCAAGTTTGGAAATAACTCTTTCGGCACCATAAAGGGATACGGGATGATAAATAATGGTGACTTTACTATAAGGAAGGTGGCTTATGTGGAAGGACTCCAACACAACCTCATCAGTGTATCTCAGCTTGTTGGAGGTACAGGTCTCAAAGTCTCATTCGATGATGAAGGTTCTGAAATCATAGAGAAAAAGACAAAGAAAGTGATTCTCAAGTCGGAGCGAAAGGGTGAAATGTTTCCCTTAAACCTTAAACCTATCAAAGGAAACCCAGCCATATGCCTGTTATCAAAAGCTCAATCTGACGAAAGTTGGTTGTGGCACCGAAGACTCTCTCATCTCAACTTTAAAGATATCAACAAACTTGTCACTGGAGGTCATGTTAGGGGCCTTCCATTGCTCAAGTTCGACAGAGATCATTTGTGTGCTGCATGCGAAATGGGGAAGCAGAGTCGTCAAAGTCACTCATCTGTAATCAACACAAAAGTTGTTGAACCACTCGAATTACTTCATATCGATTTGTGTGGTCCTTCATCTATCGAAAGCATCGGTGGTAGCAAGTATATTCTTGTTATTGTTGATGACTTTTCACGATTTACATGGGTGTTCTTTTTAAAGCTCAAATCTGAAGCGACTCATAAGCTGAAAATGTTCATCAAGCAGATTGAAGTACAGCTGAAGAAGGTCGTTCGCAAGATTAGGAGCGATAATGGTCTGGAATTCAAAAACAAGGAGTTTGAAGAGTTTCTAGCAGAAAAGGGAATAAGTCACAACTTCTCAGCTCCCTATACACCTCAACAGAACGGAATAGTCGAAAGACGAAACCGATCTTTGTGTGAAGCTGCCCGAACTATGCTAAGTTTCGCTTCCTTACCTCTTTATTTTTGGGCTGACGCTATTTCTGCTGCTTGTTTTACACAGAACAGATCTTATCTCAACAAGCGATTCACGCTCACACCTTATGAGATACTAAACAACAGAAAGCCCAATGTGAAGTTTTTCCATGTGTTCGGCTCACGGTGTTTTATCTTTAACTCTAAAGAACACCGCAACAAATTCGATGTCAAAGCCGACGAGGGAATCGTTCTGGGTTATTCTCTCACATCCAAGGCATACAGGGTCCTAAACAAGCGTTCGAGAAGAATTGAAGAGACATACTATGTGACCTTTGATGATAGCTATGTCAAAAAGCTGCAGGCCAAAGAAGACACCGCTGGGGAAATTTTTCCTCAAACTGGCCAAGTCACAGTCTCGATCGTCAATTTATACGAGAAATTTCTGGAGCTCTTTGACGAACCAGAGAAAGCCTCTCTTTTTGAAACATGTGCAGCAGACAACAAGGTTGACCACATGAAGTAGATTGTCGAAGAAGCTGCAAGGAGAATGCATGAAGGAGGATCGACTACTGATGACCCTCCATCTAACAATGCTTCAGTCGAGGGGGAGCCCAGCTGAAACGTCGAGGGGGAGCCCAGCTCAAACGTCGAGGGGGAGCCAAGCTCACATGTCGAGGGGGAGCCAAGTTCTACAACTCCAACCAAAGGTGCAACTCCAACCGAAGGTGCAACTTCAACCGAAGGTGCTTCAACGCCTGAAAGCTCAGCACCACAAGAAACCCCTGAACCTCAAGTTACTCAGATCTCATCAATCGAGGGGGAGCATGATGATATGACGCTTGATTATGATAGCCAATCTGAGCCAGAAGAAATGATCAATGCTGAACTAGACCCAAATTTTGATCCAAATTACCCTCCTCTTACCAAATGGACCAGAGATCATCCTATCTCTCAAGTAGTTGGTGATGTTTCTGAAAAGGTTCTGACCCGATCACAACTGAAGGCAAAACAAACATCCTTATTTTCAAAGGTTGAGTTTTGTATGTTTAACTCATTCGTATCAAAAGTTGAACCGAAGACAATTAACACTGCCCTCGATCACTCTGATTGGGTTCAAGCAATGCAAGACGAACTGAACGAATTTGAAAGGAACAAAGTCTGGCGCCTTATTCCAACTCCTCCAGATGCTTCGGTTGTTGGTCTCAAATGGGTTTTTAGGAACAAAATGGACAAGGAAGGTAACATTATAAGGAACAAGTCTCGTCTGGTGGTAAAGGGATACTGTCAAGAGGAAGGGATAGACTATGAAGAGACTTTTGCTCCGGTATCTAGGCTAGAATCTGTTAGAATATTTCTGGCTTATGTTGCTCACAAAAACTTTGAAGTTTTCCAAATGGACGTCAAGTGTGCATTTCTCAATGGAGAACTCGAAGAAACTGTTTATGTGGAGCAACCTCCTGGTTTCGTGAACGAAAAGTATCCAAACCATTGCTATATTCTGGATAAAGCTGTGTACGGCCTCAAACAAGCTCCGAGAGCCTGGTATGAAACGCTAACTAAATTTTTAAAGATGTCTAAATTCAAACAAGGTTCGGTTGACCCAACCTTCTTTCGCAAAAAGGAAGGTAATCACCTTATGATAGTTCAAATTTATGTCGATGACATCATCTTTGGCTCCACGAATCCCAGCTTAACAACTGAATTCAGAAAGCTGATGGAGACTAAATTTGAAATGAGCTCAATGGGTCCTATTAACTTTTTCCTTGGGTTAAATATTAGACAGGGACCCGAAGGCATCTTTATTAATTAGGAAGCTTACACGAAGACTCTCCTAGCAAAGTTTGGCATGATGGGAGACTCAAAAGTCAAAGTCCCAATGGCATTCGGCACCAAGCTTACTCCATCTCTTGACAAACCGGCTGTCGACATCACGCTCTATCGTCAAATGATAGGCTCACTGATGTATCTAACTGCTAGCAGGCCTGACATCATGTTTTCTGTGTGTTACTGTGCTCGATTTCAGGCAAACCCACGCGAATCTCACATGCTTGCAGTGAAGAACATCTTACGCTATCTCAAGCGAACCACTTCCTTAGGTCTATGGTATCCTTCCAACTCAGGCTTCTTCGTTCAAGCCTACTCTGATGCTGATCTTGGAGGATGTGGACTCGACAGAAAAAGCACAACTGGTGGCTTTCAATTCCTTGACGGGAAATTGGTCAGCTGGCAATCCAAGAAACAAACGTGTGTGTCGTTGTCAACTGCCGAAGCGGAATACATTGCCGCTGCATCCTGCACATCACAAGTGATTTGGATCCAGAGTCAACTTCGAGACTATGGACTCAATATGAAGAAGATCCCACTATATTGTGACTCTGAAAGTGCAATTAGGATCTGTCATAACCCAGTGCAACACTCTAAAACCAAACACATAACACTGAGGTATCACTTCATCAAAGATCATGTGGAAGATGGAAACGTCGAAGTTCACTTCGTAAGAACCACTGATCAACTGGCTGATGTCTTTACCAAAGCTCTTCCTGAAGCATCATTCAATAAAATATTGCAAGGGCTAGGTATGATGGAATCAGAGTCAATACCTCACACTACCTCTCCACCTCAAACGTAAGAAGCGAAACCAACCGAACGTTCGGGTTCGGTTAAATCATCTGACTCGCTCATCACTTCAAAGGTAGTTTTTCTCTGGTGCATATTTCTTGTACAATTTTGTTTTTCTATGTGTTAAAATTATTTTCCAATTGCATGTCTAAATTCCTTGGTTTCTCAAAATTTTCCAAAACCGAAACCTACCGAAGGTTCGGGTTTGGTTTTTCATAATTTTGTTGAACCGAAACCAACCGAAGGTTCGGGTTCGGTTTTTCAAAATTTTCCTGAACCGAAACCAACCGAAGGTTCGGGTTCGGTTTTTCAAAATTTCCTGGAACCGAAACCAACCGAACGCTCGGGTTCGGTTTTTCAACTTTTTCCCAACCGAACGTTTGGGTTCGGTTTTTCACATTTTTTTTCCAAAGTTTTTTAAGTCTAATTTTTTTTTTCTTACTTATTTTTTTAATTCTTCTACTTATTTTTTTTTATTTATTCTTTTTATTCTCTTTGATTCTTTTTACAAAATCTCACAAACTCCAAAAATAATTTTTTAAATTTTTTATTTTCTTGTGTGTTCGTTCGTTTATGGGGATATATTTGATGACTTACTTAAGTGTCCCTAGAAGCATGCTGCTGTATGTGTCCCAAGCCTCATAAGATTTTGAATAATAGCCTTCATGACCTGGTATACACAAACCTTGTCTTCCCAATAAGGCTAACACATTTATTCTAATCGTGAGCTACCTCACTCTTTTCTCACATGAGTTAAGAGTTTCCTGCTTGGTCCTTCTTTTCGTAGCAGAGGTACTATGTTCTCTTACACCATCCCCATTTTACTTCTCCATTACATTCGTTTCATCATCGTAACCCTTGAGACTCTCAGAAATTACCACTGAGGTTTATGGTTACACAACATCTGTGTTTATGATCTTAGTTTCGTGTCACTACGAGCTGAGTGAAACCCCAAATTCAACACCTAATGGATTGATGGTGAACAATTAATTTGCTCAAGTTTTCACCAAAGGATTGACGAATGTACCTCAAATGAAATCTCAAATTTTCTTTTGTGTGATTCCTATGAAATTGTTAAACACCATAACATTTCTTCCTTTGGGATCCAAATTTTAATTTTTTTTTTCTTTTTTTTTCTGAGATTTTATATTTTTCCAAGCAAATTTAAAATAAATTCCTACCTACTTGTTCAAAAGGCTACACCGGTCTCACAAGTACTTTGGTAACTTTCTTTCTTACTTCAAGAATAGAATTGCTGAATCAAAGCGAAAGCCACCCTTATTTAGCCTAATTAAAAGAAGCCTTTCAACATTTATTAATAAGTGTTTGATCGTAATTCAACGGGAATCCACACTAACACTTTAAGGTCTCTCTTGACCTTGAAGGAAGAGATTCGTGCCCGGGATCATCAGTTTCGTGTCATTATTGACATCACAGAATATCCTTAAAAGAGTTGCTTTATTTCTTTTTCTTTTACACTCTTTGCACGAAAATCCTTGATTTTCCAAAATTCCGTTACTAACCTTTACAGGCTGTATTATTACTTGGTGGTTAATTATGAAGTTGTGGTCAAAAACAATCCACGTGGGCATATAATTCAAAAGATGCCGTTTAAAAGGATAAGACGAAAGGTTGCTGACTCGGCGGAAGTTAAAAGGATCGAAATTCAAACGACGGTAAAAAGGGGGCGCGTGTGAATTTGAAACGCCCATGCTTTTACTGACATTAAGGACGTGTGTGCGTAATCCAAGCGACATCCTTGGTGGTGAACACATGAACTTTGATTCGGTCTACTATAGTCCGTTTCAAGTTCAGAGTGACGAGGAGGATGATGCTCCAGTGACAAAGAAGCATCTTAAAGAGCTCCACGAGAAGGTTGACCTACTTCTCGCCTCCTCTTCCAACCAGCAGTCCTCTCTCTCTAAAGCTGCCCTTCAGAAAATTGTTGACGCCTTCTCTAGGGCTCAAGATGATTCGGTAGCCTCAGCAACTGCCGCGATTGACGCCTCAACCAGAGCCTGTGAGGCAGCGACCGAAAAAGTCGATAAACTATTCTCCGACGCTTCCATCCTGTTGCAATCCTTGCAGGAAAGCGCCGACGCCACAAAGACAACTTTGGAACCGATTGTTCAGCAATTGGCCAAGTTCGTCTCCACGGAGTTGACTTCGTTCGCTACTCTTCGCCAAAACATAAGCGACGACAACTCGGCCCTTCGTGCCTCCATCGATGCTCGCCTCGCTAAGTTACAGGAGGATCTCGCAGCCGAGAATTCATTGATGGACGTTCTGGCGAGCAAAACAACCGCCCTAAAGGTCAAGAGCATGCAACTTTCCAACTCACAACAACAACTGGAAGCTCTTCGATCCGAAAGGGAGGTGATCAAAACTTGTGTTTCGGATGTCCACGCAGCAATATCCAACATCCTAGAAGCACACGATCCTATTCTCAACCACTCAGTGAGGCGAACCCTTGCTGAGAAGCTCTCTCCGGCCATGGACCTTCTAAGCAAACTCGAAGGCCTTCCTAGTTTCGTGTCCATTCCGAAACAAGGGGGAGATGAGAAGAAAGACGGATATAAACCACCTCCTTCCTCCAAAGCTACTCACACAACCGAACCACCTCCGACTGGTCATGCTTCGGGTTCGGGTGTGAAGGACAAAGGGAAACACATAGCTGAGGAAGAAGATGAAGATGAAGACAAGGAGACCATTGCTGGCATGTTAAAACGAAAGAACAGTCGCAATGCTGATGATGATGCCAGTCGTGTGGCGCGAGAGGCTGAAGAAGCCGAACGCAAGCAAAAGGAAGCCCACGATCTCCTTGAGAGCCGGAAGACTCTCTTCCCTGCCTGGACCAGGGAGCGCTTGATTAAAGAGGCCATAGATACTCCCAACATCTTATGGCTCGAGCCGGTTATCTCGTTCGACTGCAACAATACTGTCGACTCGCAGTTCGACATGCCGCTGACTCGAAAGGCGTTTATCTTCCACGCATT
Source organism: Lactuca sativa (assembly GCF_002870075.4). Lineage (NCBI taxonomy): Eukaryota > Viridiplantae > Streptophyta > Magnoliopsida > Asterales > Asteraceae > Lactuca > Lactuca sativa. The sequence continues at coordinate 241,687,641 of NC_056630.2, forward strand.
CTCAAACATCTTTGAAGTCCCTCACCCGAACGCTGAGCTTGACAGGGAGCTCATTGACTTCTATCTGGCGGCTGCTCGTCCTCAATACCTTACATGGACCGCCCAGAAGATTGTGAACGTTCGGGTGCTGAAACCTTACACCGAAGGCCATTTTATAAACGTTCGGTTCAAGTTGATTCGGGGATCTGCAAGAACTGCTCATCTTATCTCCCTGGCAGATCTACCGAATCTAAATCCTCATGATTGGATTGTCCTGTATAATATCCTTTTGACTAATGAAGCCGAATATGGTCCCATTATAGACCATGTCAAAAGGATGTTAGCTTGCTACATCATGGAGGTTGCCCTTATGGATCAGGAGGTCGCCACAGTCTTCAAGAAGAAACCGAAGATTGCTCCTATGGGATCGGCCAGTGATCTCAACCAAATGCAAATGGGCAGGATCGACCCAAGATGCAACTCGGTTATGTTCACTAGAGCAGAAGGAAAGAAATGTCTCTTTGCTTTAGCTGACAAACACCTTTACACCACTGCTTGTCTGGAGCATGTGTTATCGATCATCAAACGGTGTAAAGAGAATTCGGCTGATGACATCAAGTACTTCAACGACATGATCCAATGGTACATCCGGTTTAGACAGACCATTCTCTCTATCACCAAATGTCTGTTTAGCACCGTGAAGAAGAAGGTACCTGCTTCAGCCGTTGGCACAAGTAACAAGTGAAGGTCTCGCTCCAAATTGACGCAAAGGGGGAGATTGTTGGGCTGAAGATTGTTTTGAAGATTGCGTCTTTTGGACTCGATAGTTTAGTTATTTTGTATTCCGGTTTGGGCCTGTCCAACCGAGAGCCTTTTATGTTTTATATATAAGTATATGCTTGCATGCATATTAGGTTAACGATTTTAGAGAGTAACGATCATAGCGATTCGACTAGAGCATAACGATAGTATTATAGGTTTCTTTAATCGTTCTTGTAACCTACCAATCCTCTACAGTTGATGTTCTTAATCGAGCTCTTCTTTTAAACATTCGACACATTTGATTCAATCTTGTTTCGTTCTTATTTTCATGTTCTTATAATTTTATATTTACATACTTGTTCAAGATCTAATCGATCTTCATAGATTAAAGGTTGATTTAATCTCATCAAAATTAAAGGAAAACTATCATTTTACAAACAAAACATTCGGGTCTTGGTAGAAGACTACATCTTAAACTGATAGGAAATAAGGGATTTTCTAAGGTTTTTCATACTTACATCAACGTTTTTAATTAACGATCCACAAGGCCTTCATAACAGCTTTTCACAAACAAGGCAATGACACTTATATACTTATGAATTCACCAGCTTTAAAGTTGATACTCGCTTTCAAAATAACTTGTATTCTCAAGTCATCAGTAGACAGGTACGGAGGCCAGGTTTTGAGAAGACGGAGCAGACAAATCTCGTCTTTTATTTTGATTGTATATTTTTGGTGTCTTACTACAATGAAAGAACACACATGTATTAAAACTTTACTTATAATGCAATGGATGATGTTGTAGCTTGTTTATTATATTACACTGTTCTGATAGTGTACATGACGTCCTCCACCCCTGAACGTTTCCGCCGTTCGTAGTTTTGGGGTGTGACAGATTGGTATCAGAGCATTGTTTATAGTGAATATAGTATATCAACCCATAAAAGATATACTAACTATAAATACATGGGATTAAAACACTCTGTCTAAGAGGTATACTTTTAAATAATAAAATATTTAACAAAGTATACATGCCTGCATACATACTAAAACCAGTGTCACAATGACAAGAACAAAAGTATTACGATTGTTGAATATCACAAGTAAGCCTGGGGATATATGGTCAGTCTTGGGAATGGCATAGCCTGATCAACTATGCTGGTCCAAGGAGTGATTAGCATATGCCCAAGAATGGTTGTGATGTGGCAACAAGTCTAAAAACTTACCAACACAACCATAAAGAAATACCATAGGGGTATTTGGTCTTACTGTAATTATCTTATTTGGTTCATCTATTTTAGCTATTTCTTATATCCCTTTTCTCGCGTAGAATAAAATGGTAGGATTTCTCGAAACACGATCATGGCTCAGGCTTCCATCAATCAAGTTTTGGAAGTTGACGCCAACTCTGGTGTTAACACTGTCCACATTCGCCAACTAGAGTCTGCTCATGAAAGGACTCTGGTCCGCAATGCAAATCTGCAGAGGGAACTTGCTGAAACCCGAGCAGAAGTTTGAGAACTTCGAGCTCAACAAGCAAGGTCGGACAGGCGTATAAGGGACATTGAACGTCTACTATCGGGATCGAGGACTCATGCAAGCAGCTCTCGTCGCCGATAGAAGCTCGTCGACTCATCTTTTGGATATAACCTAGTTATTGTAAAAATTTGGTCTAATTTCCTATCTGTATATATCTTAGGCTTGTTAGGTCTTGATCTGGTCTTAATTGTGTCAAAATTTTCCATCTTAGTTGATGTAAGGCCTACTTCTAGGCCATTTTTCCCGAACTTGTTACATCTGTAATTCCAGTACTATTGACAGATATCTAATCTTATGGAAATTATTATCCAAATGCTATATTTTCAGTTAGTCATTCTATTCATTATGTGGTTGGAGTATGGGGAGTTAGTCCATGAGACACATTCATAAATAATTTATTCTTATCCATGTCGTCATCTTTTAAACATGCAGTTAAAGATGCCGCCACGCAGAAGTACAAGGCGTAATCCAATCAACGAAACACCGATACCACCACCTCCACCACCGCCTGTACCTGCTCAACCACCTAATCCTTTCGATGCCAGCATGTTCCATGCAGCTTTCACAGCAGCAGTTGCAGCTGCTGTGTCAGCAATCAACGCTCCTGTCCCTAGTGGATCGGGAACAGGTGCACCCCCCTCGAACCACGGCGAAAGCCATGGACACCCTCGGGAATGCACTTACAAGGATTTCACGAATGCCAAACCTCGTAGCTTCAATGGAACTGGGAGTGTTATGGTGTTAAGGCAGTGGATCGAGAAGATGGAATCTGTCTTCGAGATCTGCGGATGCCAAGAAGGCAACAAGGTCAAGTTCGCAGCTTGTACCTTCTCTGACAGAGCATTAACATGGTGGAACAGCCATGTTAAGTATCTGACTCTGGTGGTGGCGTATTCCATCAACTGGGAAAAGTTGAAAGACATGCTGATGAAGGAGTACTGCCCTCGAGTCAAAGTACAGAAACTCGAGCAGGAGTTTTGGGGTCTGCAAATGGTAGGATCTGACATCACGACCTCACTAATAGGTTCTATGATCTGGCGAACTTATGCCCTGATATGGCTGTTCTTGAGAGCAAGAAGATCGAAAGGTATATCTGGGGACTATCGCCCCAGATCCAGTCAAGTGTACTAGCTTCCAGGCCTATCACTTTTGATAGTGCCAAGGAACTGGCACAATCTCTCATCGATCACCGAAAACCTCAGAACCCAACAATCCCTACACCCGTGCCACAAAAGTCCAACCCCGACTACAACAAGAAGGGTGGAATAAGAGGAAAAGAGGGGCTTCGCAAGGTTCCCCCAATAAACAACTTGTGGCGATCAATGCTGCCACAGTGACTCATGTTGTCCCTGCGAACCCCTTACCAGCAAAAGCTTATGCTGGAACCCTTCCGAAGTGCAACAAATGCAGCTTCCATCACCACGGACCTTGCAAGGAGATGTTCTGCTCTAACTGCAACAGGAAAGGGCACACCGCTCGTTACTGCAAGGGTCCAACAACTCAAGCCGCCCAGGTCCCAAATGCCGGTATGGGCCAAACTTGCTACGGTTGTGGCGAGGTGGGTCACTACAAAAGGAACTGCCCTAAAGCAGGAATGGTTGGAGAGGTAGGAAGAGTTATGGCCCTAGGCCACGAGGAAGCAGTAGCTGATCCTACGATAGTTACTGGTACGTTCCTCCTCGATAACTCATATGCTTGCATACTTTTCGATAGTGGAGCCGAGAAAAGTTTTGTGAGTCACAAATTTGCACACCTGCTTAAACAAAAATGATGTGCATTAGATAATCCATTCACGGTAGAAATGGCTAACGGGAAAACAGAGAGTACAAACTGCATATACGTAGGTTGTACCTTAGCTTTAGATGGCCATACTTTCAAGATAGATCTCATGCCAGTCCCAATTAGATGTTTCGAAGTTATCATCGGTATGGATTGGTTGAGTCTTCTTCGCACCGACATCTTGTGCTTTGAAAAAGCAGTTCGTCTTAACCTTCCTAACAACAAAACCTTAATTATCTACGGCGACAAACCTAGTACGAGCCTTCGTATCATTTCGTGCATTCAAGCCTAGAAGTGCTTGCGAAAGGAACATCATCCATTCCTAGCACACGTCGTCGATATCAGTCAAGAACTGAAGGACATCCAGAAAATCCCAGAAGTACGCAACTTTCCCGACATATTCCCAGAAGAACTTCCTGGTTTACCACCGCAACGCCAAGTCGAGTTCAGAATCGACTTAGTGCCAGGAGCTACCCCAGTAGCCAAATCTCCTTATCGTCTGGCAGCGGCTGAGATGCAGGAACTTTCCAATCAACTTAACGAACTTCTCAAGAAGGGATTCATTCGACCAAGCTTCTCACCATGGGGAGCACCGGTCTTGTTCATCAAGAAGAAAGATGGATCGTTTCGCATGTGCATTGACTATAGAGAACTCAACAAACTTACCATTAAAAATCGTTATCCTTTGCCCCACATTGACGATTTGTTTGATCAACTTCAAGGAGCCAACTACTTCTCGAAGATAGATCTGCGATCCGGATATCACCAACTACGAGTGTTAGAGGAGGATGTTCCCAGGACAGCCTTTCGAACTCGTTATGGGCACTACGAGTTTGTAGTGATGCCATTCGGATTAACTAACGCGCCTGCAGTATTCATGGATCTGATGAATAGGGTGTGTCGTCCTTACTTGGATTAGTTCGTCATCGTCTTCATTGATGACATACTCATCTACTCTCGAAGTAAGGAGGAACATAGTCAACATCTCCGTAAAATCTTAGAGACATTGCGATCGGAGAAGCTCTACGTGAAGTTCTCAAAGTGCGAATTTTGGATTCGGCGAGTCGAATTTTTAGGCCATGTGGTTAGTGAAGAAGGTATATACGTGGACCCCTCCAAGATCAAAGCCATTGAGAACTGGTCAGCACCAAAGACACCTACGGAAATTCGTCAATTTCTAGGTCTCGCTGGCTACTATCGCAGGTTCATTCAGAACTTCTCCAGCATAGCAAAACCTCTTACAACCCTGACCCAGAAAGGCGTGGCCTTTGACTGGGAAGAGAAACAGGAAAGAGCGTTCCAAATGCTCAAACGAGCCTTGTGCACCGCCCCGATACTATCCCTCCCCGAAGTGATAGAAGACTTCACTGTCTATTGCGATGCATCCAATCAAGGACTCGGATGTGTTCTGATGCAGCGAGGTAAAGTCATCGCCTATGCCTCGAGACAACTAAAGACACATGAGGTTAACTACACAACCCACGATCTTGAACTAGGAGCAGTTGTGTTCGCTCTGAAGATCTGGCGACATTACCTGTACGGTACAAAGAGCACGATCTTTACATACCATAAGAGTCTGCAACACATTTTCGACCAGAAGGAGCTCAACATGAGACAACGATGGTGGGTCGAGCTACTCAGCGATTACGAATGCGAAATTCGTTATCATCCGGGTAAAGCCAATGTAGTAGCCGACGCCCTAAGTCGGAAAGAATATTCTGGTCGTAGGGTTAAATCTTTGACTGTAACTATCCATTCACACTTGTCCATGCAAATAAAGGAGGCTCAGCTCGATGCTTTGAAACCTGAAAACGTGGCTGGTGAATCCCTTAGAGGGATGGATAAGAACTTAGAAGCCAAGGGTGGCTTCAGAGACTTGGTCATGACAGAAGCTCACAACACTCGTTATTCCGTCCACCCGGGTTCAGATGGATCTTAAAAAGTTATACTGGTGGCGTAACATGAAAGCAGATATTGCTACCTTCGTGAGTAAATGCCTTACTTGCGCAAAGGTCAAGGTTGAATACCAGAAACCCTCTGGTCTTCTACAACAACCGGAGATACCAGAATGGAAGTGGGAGCAGATCGCTATGGACTTCATAACCAAGTTGCCCAAGACGACAGGTGGACTTGATTCCATATGGGTCATCGTCGATAGACTGACCAAGTCTGCACACTTCCTACCGATCAAAGAAACAGACAAGATGGAGAAACTTACCAGAACTTACATTAGGGAGATTGTAAGGCTGCACGGTGTTCCTTTATCTATCATCTCAGACCGAGATAGTAGATTCACTTCGAGGTTCTGGCAGTCATTACAAAATTCCCTAGGAACTAGGCTGGACATGAGTACAGCCAACCATCCACAGACCGACGGGCAAAGTGAGAGAACTATCCAAACCTTAGAAGATATGTTGCGTGCATGTGTGATTGACTTTGGAAAAGCTTGGGATACCCATTTACCTCTTGTCGAGTTTTCCTACAACAACAGTTATCACACGAGCATAAAGGCAGCTCCATTCGAGGCCCTCTATGGCCGAAAGTGCAGATCCCCTCTGTGCTGGGCTGAGGTGGGTGATACCCAGTTAGCTAAGGGACGAGTTTCCGAAAGCACTCTCATGGGTCCGGAGATCATTCGGGAAACGATAGAGAAGATCGTTCAAATTCGTGAACGATTGAAAGCCTCTAGAGACCGACAGAAAAGCTATGCTGACAAGCGTAGGAAACCATTGGAGTTCCAGGTGGGCGACCGTGTCCTACTGAAGGTCTCACCTTGGAAGGGCTTGATACGCTTTGGAAAGCGTGGGAAGCTTAATCCAAGATACATAGGGCCTTTCGAGATTCTTGCGAGAATCGGTCCTGTAGCTTACAAACTTCGTCTACCGCAAGAACTAAGTAACGTACATCCAAGCTTTCATGTCTCAAACTTGAAAAAGTGTCTGTCCGATGAGACTCTTGTTATTCCACTCGACGAGATCGAGATCAACGAGAGCCTCAACTTTATGGAAGAACCGGTAGAAATCATGGACCGAGAGGTCAAACAAACAAAACAAAGTCGCATACCCATCGTGAAGGTTCGCTGGAACGCCAAGCGGGGACCTGAATTCACATGGGAACGCGAAGATCAGATTAAACAAAATTACCCTCATCTCTTTCATGTTCACTAGTATCTTTACTACTTTAAATTTCGGGACGAAATTCCCTCTAACGGGGGGATGATGTGACAACCCGATATTTCAACTCTTTGTAATGGCCTAATAGGTCAAGTATTGTAACCACTTTTGAGTTAAAGAAATTAACTTTGTTAATAAAATGTCCAAAAAGTTTCTATTTAACTACCTACTATGTTTAATATCATTAAACCGAGATCGTACGTAAAAAGAATGCCCAAATCCGGCTTCGTATACTAAAGTTAAATTTTTTTTTCCAAGTTCAGCTTAGCAACAGACAGCTAAAAACTCGAATCGAAGATCGAACGACTTTTGGCCGGAATGACCTAAACGAGGATCGAAGGTCTCGACAATGGTATTTCAGCGGTAAAAAGTCTGGCAAAAACCGACGTCAGATAAAGAAGTTATGAAATTTTAAAGAAATTCCTTAATCACGTCATTTGAATATTTGTATCACGAATTGCAAGGATAATTTAATTGTACTTTCTGTGTAAATTATCCTGCCTATCCCTAGTACCTTGGGATATCGAGAATAGGACCCTATCCCCAGTACCTCGAGATATATGGACGGGACTAACCATTCCGGAACCCATCTGTTAGCAACAGTGGGTGATGAACATCTACGGATGCCTACGGTTATTACTTAAACTAAGGAGTACCTTTACAGGAACATTCCAGAACCCATGTTAGTTACGTGGTATGTGGTATTATGGGGGAAATCACTAAGCTTTGTGCTTACAGTTTTCCGTTTTGTTTTCAGGTACCTCTTTATCGAAGGGAAAGGAGCAGACATGGTAGCAGCGTATCACACACATAAGATTTCCACATTATGAGATTCTTGGGACTGTACTCTGACATTATTAATATTTCATGAGATGTTTTTGAGACATGTGATCATGGTTTTATGATATGATGTGACACGATGATCTTTTCTTATAAATGTTTTTCTAAATTGTTATATATCAAAATGAAATTTTTGGCCTTGAAAATTGGGATGTTACAAGTTGGTATTAGAGCCTTGGTTTGTGGGATTCGGACACAGTTTCGAGGGTGTCTGGACTTAAATATAGGATTTGAAAGATTTTCACAAGAAAATAGTTTTTCCAAAAGTTAAAGTAAAGAGTTTTGAGAAAGAACAAGGTGTGTGATGCGTGCAACCGGCCGAGCTCAAGTAAGTTTTCCCCAAGATACCCATACATATTATGTTACAAGATGATATGGTTATGAGAACTACATGCTAGATTAGGGATAAGGATCTATGAAGGATTCCTTTTTATGCCTACTATATGTGTATGAGAACTGCATGCTAGAATAGGGTTAAGGATCTAGGAAGATGCATGGTATGCCTATTGTATGTGGTTATTGAGCCGCATGATAGTACTGAGCAGTCAGTGATATGATAGCTTGGATAGGATATGTTTGGCTTGGGTTACTCAATGCTAGAATGCTGCTTGCTTTGTGCTATTAGGAGTTCTAGTTATCTTTAATTAACTAGTAATCGAATACGCTAAGTTACAAATTACGAGGACAAAATCATTTCAGAGGGTTAGGTTTAGCCTCATTTCACAGCTCTCGTCTGAGTTTAACCATTATAGGGAGAGACCTCTCATTCAAGGAATTATCTGGTCTTAGTAATATGTAATGGTATTCGCGAGCTAGTTAGGGAGAGATGGCAGGGACTTCTTGTGCGGCTGATGGCGGAGAGTATGTTGGAAGAGTTACCCTACGGTAGGCCTAGAAATGCCTGACAGGGTAGGACGGTGCCCTAGAAATGCCTGAAAGGGTAGGTCGGCACCCCAGAAATGCCAGATAGGGTAGGTTGAAACCCCAGCAATGCCAGACAGGGTAAGTCGTCACCCTAGAATTGCCAGACAGGGTAGGTCGGCCACCCCAAAATTTGTAACATGCATAAAATCCGAGCCAATTTAAAACTTTTTAAATCATTTAAAACCATTCAATTATTACAAATAGGTTTCAAACTAGTTTAAACATCAGAGTTCCAAGAAATCATAATAATCGATCGTGGAAGTGTACAGTCACGTCTTCGCCTTCTTGCGGCCATCCCCTGAACCTGAAACAAGAAACTGAAACTGTAAGCCCGAAATCTTAGTGAGTTACCCCCAAAATACCAATGCCATACAGATAACCATATCATATAAACATATAAGCAACAAAACATCCATGCATCTCGAGTCTATAGTGTGACTGATCCGCCCACACCGGACGTTCAATTCACCTAGTCCACTCGTTGAGTCTACAGTATGACTGGATCGCCCGCACCGAGCCTTCAGTCTATCTAGCCCACTCTCCGAGCCTCAGCACATCTGGACCGCCCTCTTAGGGCCTTCAGCCTATTCGGACCGCTCGTTGGGCCTTCAGCCTTAATAGGTACCCTCCTGGGCCTGTAGTCTATCCGGTCCGCCCTGGGTATGTTGGCCTACAACATAAAGTAGAACCCGCCACAAACCAACCCCCATACCAATCAAACAATCATGTGTACATAAATATCATCCGCTATCATGTATATAACAGGTAATCATACCGATCTAATAGATCGCTAACACAGCAACCATCATATATCCAGGATATCGACTTAACCGGTCACTAACATAGCATCATCCTATATGCCATGATACCGACCTAAACCAGGTTACTAACATAGTACCATCCTAACTACCAGGATGTAGATCTAGCAGATCAATAACATACTAAGCAAATACCCAGATATAACTCCAATAAAGGGTTGGGCTTGGTGCCTTAGACCCTGTTGATATAGTGAGGATAACTCACCTTGCAACTGACGAACTAAACTACAAAATCACACTCCCGAAGCACTGCCCCAAACTCCAACACCTATAACGATCAACGATCCATTTTCATAAATACCTGATTACCAATTACCCTCAAAAGTTAAACTGGTCAACCCAAATTCAAAGTTAATGGTCAAGGTCAACAGTCCATGTTGACCTCAACTTGTCGAGTACCCACAACTACTTGCCGAGTTCCTTGCATAACTCTCCAACTCGCCGAGTCATTAGAGTGACTCATCGGGTTCTTAAGGTTTGCGTTCGTAAACTCCTTGTCCAACTCGACGAGCCTCCTTTGCAACTCACCTAGCTCATACATGTCTAAAGGTTAGGAAAACCCTAGCGGACTTGCTGAGTTACTCATTAGACTCACCGAACCCACGACAATCTTCATCGGACTCGCCGAGTTGACCATGCAACTCGCCGAGTCCCTCCAGTCCTGTTGAATTAATGTCTAAGTCCATAACTATAATTGGTAAGACTTGACCCGACCCGACATGGTCCATTTGGGTTGCATGGCATCATGCATTTGGATAGACTATAATGAGAGAAATAAGACACTTATGGTTACTAATATATTATAAGTTCTAGTATATTAATAATAAGAATAATGAGATTATTTAATTAGTATTGATCAAGAATTAATCTAGGATTAATTAAGTGATCAAAAGAAGACTAATTAAATATATGGGTTTATTATGTAAATCATCCATACTTGTATAGTGGGCTAATGCTCCATGGATAATCAAGTTGGGCTAAAACCCATAGGATGGTCCATGGATGCTCCATGGTGTATTTGAACCCATGGATCCAAGGAAATGGAAAGTCATGACAATTAGGGTTTACCCTAATTGTAACACTATATAAAGATCTTATTCTTGACAAACTTGGCGACTAGTATTATGCTAGAGAAAGTATGAAAGGGCTAGCCGATTTTCATGAGTGTAGAATTCTATCAAGTTATTCCAAATGTATTTGGTGTTGTGTGAACCATTTGAGGTGTCACACTTGGGGCACTAGGCACTCAAGCTTCATGAAGACTTTCTACATCAAAGAGGTATGTATTCTTTCTCGTTACATTCATTATTTTGTATGCTAGATTAGGATAATACCTTGGAAGTTCTTATTTGCATGTATAATAGAGAAAACATAGATCCAAGGTATTTAGGGTTGCATGTACACTTAGGAGTGTTAGAATGCTCATAACCCAACAGTGGTATCAGAGCCTAGGCTTGTTTTCTATTATACTTGATGCAAATTGCTGAAAAATGCTGAAAAACTCGATTTTCTGGCTTTCTGGGCACTGGACTCGCCGACTCCACTGATGAACTCGCCGAGTGCATGAGTAAAATCATCCTACTCGCCGAGTAGGTTCATGCACTCGCCGAGTAGGAGCCCCAGATAGCATATTTTCGAGGTTTTTGGCTAGAAATGGACTAGGAACATTACCCTAAGTTGTTTTTGAACTTATAAACTTGTTTTTTGAAGTGGTAATGTTCATGCTAATCCATTTTCAAAGATAATTGTCAATAGATTCATGTTTTGTATTAGTTTAAGGTTTAGACTAATTACATGAAAAATTTTGATTTGAATTATCTTGTTCTTATGAGTTGCTTAGATTAATAGATAAGTTGAGTGAAATAGTTGTTTTCAATCCAAATTAATCTAAGAGTTGATTCTAAAATGTGTTTTTGTAACATGTCCTCAAGTTATTTGAAAAGTCACATTTAAGTTTCATAAAACTCATAAAAGTTGGCAATGGTTACAAAAGATGAAGAGTCTTGTCCTTAAGTTATGGAGGTTCAAGAGTTACTTCATTAAGTAATAAAATATGTAACCATAATTAAATCCATAAGTTATAAAATAAAGAAAAGTTAATTCTTTTATTAGTTTAAAGTCTTCCATAACTTGTCCTCAAGTTATGGAACTTGAAGAGTTTTTGGATTAAAACTACTTTAAACACATAAGTTATGAAATTAATTAGTTTTGAATAGTTTCAAAACTTGCCCTCAGGTTTTGGAATTTGAAAAAGTTTTCTCTTCTGAATACTTTAATTCCAAGTTAGCCCTTAGAATTTTAAAGAGTTAAAATTCAACCCTTATACTTTATAATATTATAAGTTAATAATATATATATGTATAAGAGTAAAGTCAGTCTTACCGCTAGTACGTCTCATTCACGAAGCCGGTCTATAAGGTGGGTATAAGGTTGTTGCCTATAAAATGGCAACTTAATGGGTGTCCACTCTCACCCACCGCTTGCTTGACTAGTGGAGGGTCGTTAGCCGAACGGGTTTGACAGGACTATAATTCTCCCTTCATTAAAAGTATTAATGATAAATACTAAGTAACTAAACTCTTATAAATACCCAATCTTAGTTACTTAGGAAAATGTGAATAAGGTGCTAATCCATGAAATTACACGTTACACTTTGTCAAAGTCGTTAGTGGAGCGTGTGTGGTTAACCGGCACACTAACTTGGACTTAACAAGGTAGGTAAAGGGTGACTTAATATTTATCATAGTATCGATGGAGCGTGTGTGGTTAACCGGCACATCGATTGAGGGGTAATTTATTAAGGGTACCAAGTGATTTGCATGGTTACTTCACACCTTGTTTTGTGATCCTCGGCATCCCAGTCACAAAACCTGAAGGGCACACTCGAGATTGAAACATGCCATTGAACAGTTCAATGAATCTCAAAAGATCTAGGAGTTTCAAATCCAATTAAAACCTAATAATATATTTCGTTTATCTTGGTGGAAATTGGTGAATCGTCATTCACCTACCTTCAAATATTTTATAGCTTGGATTACGGCATACCTCTTCTAAGTTATAAAATAGTTTGTTGGGTCCTAGCCTTAATATTTCATATTGGGTGTCATATTAAGGAGTTAAGATCAACTATCTTGAATATCTCCCATAACATGTCTGGTTTAGACATTTATGATCTTCCCGAATCTCTTGAAACAAGCTTTCCTAAATGAAGATGATGTCCCTTGGAAATCATACTTCTCTCACCTCCTTCAATTATTCTCCCTATCCCACAAGTTCTTGAAAAGTTTAAGGTCACTCAAGCCCTATTGGCAAGGCAAGGTCTAGGTGTGATCACATCTTGGAGATGTAGTCACATATTGACAAGCCAGGAGAGTTGGGTGTCAAAGTCTTGAGAAAGTTGGTGGTTCAACTACTTTCTAAGTCACATAGTGAGTTCATTTGGAACACCTATGAAACAGACTATGACAAGACCCTTAATGATCTTATCTATTTGTTAAGATCAACTTCCTAAAAACTTTATGGACATTGACAAATGATGACATTGGATATCTAGTAAAGCATTCTCTTCCCAATGGAAAGGGATCGGCCATAGTCAACTCGGTTGACCAAATGGTAAAGAGAAAAGCTAAGTCTGTGATAGTCCCGTGTACCATTATCAAAGGGTCAATATGTTTATATTGCCAAAGAAAGGGGCATTGGTTGCGAAGCTGCCAAACTTACCTAAGGATGTTAAAGTCAATAATTTGACTCTACTTCAGGTAAAGTCCACTATCTAACTCTGCTAAGTTTCTATTATGAGATTCTTGATACATGATGTGACTGGGTCACATGGTGATGTTTTAAGAATCAAAGAAAAATGAAGAAACTTAAAGAAAGAATATGTTGAATCTGATCGCGTAGATGGATTTCTATCGCATAGTTTGAAGATCAGATTCTTGAGCTACTTCTCAGGAGTTATGAGATATTGCTTAGGAATAGATAACAACAAGTTTTCATATGGATTGTAAGGATAAGTTTTTTCCGCAATGTTTTAAAATAAAAGAAAAATTTTTGATTTTATTTATTTTAAAATATCCTTACAATGGCATTTGAGGAAAAATTCTTGCTTATATGATTCCATTAATAGCAAGAGTGGAAATATGAAATTGATTCTTTCATTTGTGGTAATGTCTAGATTTACCAAATAAGGAAACATTCTCATCACCCAAGTTTCAATTGGACCGGAACTTGGAATCATGCAAGTTGTATAGCATGATGAATGAGAACCTTCAAGTATTGGAAAATTAAGACTAATTACTTGCTCACATGGATGTGTGAGTCAAGTGAAGGACTAAGGGATCGAGTACACATTCTTACGCACTGGTCAAGTCCACCACAAAAGATTGATAAAACTATTCGTCATACTTTACTAAAGCTCAGTAAATATGATTATACTTACAAGATTAAGTGTAACTCTGAGACATTGGAAAAAGGTTCGAATGTATGACAGAGCGAATAAGAAGAGTCAAATTAGGCAGAAGGATAAAAGTTTCTCAAATCTGAAAAGATGGGAGAGTACTTTAGTATCAGTTTTGTGATCATCTTAATGATTAAGAAACCATATCACAATTAGTTCTCTAAGGAAATCTTAGTGCATTCTTATGACTAAGAAGAGGAATCTTGAATTGTTGAAATAGTTAAATCAAGAAGACGAGTCATACTTCGTTCCAATACAAGTCTTAGAGTCATACTCCAAGATTGTAATTTGAGTGACATGTCTTGAAGAAGGTTTAAAACACTTTTCAAATGTAAGAGTAAAAGTTTTATACTCTTGTACATTTGAAATTGGTAAATTGTGATGTTTTGGATAAAACAAAGACCAATTTAGGCCAATTGTGTGAAGTGTTTTTCTTGATTAGAATCCACACTATCTCTTGGATGTTTGACAAGGGAGTCTTATAGGTCAAGAGGACAGTGGGAGTCTTAAAGGTCTTGAAAGTCTCAAGAACTAATCAAGAATAGAACCTGAAGTTCTTCACTAACAAACGACTTGAGGTTTATAACCTATCGTGTTGACATATTCTGTGCCCATTCCAGTTAAAGTTGGCTTTGCATATGAGTTCTTAGAGTTCTCAATTTGTTGCACAACAAGTTGGAAGCAATGGCAGGCCCTTGAGCTGCCAGGTGGCAAGAAATTAAGATTGAGTTCAGTCCATATGAGTTTGGATTTGTCATTATCCTTGTCTTGTGACTAGGGTTTTGACAATTCACATGGATAAGAACACATACACCATTAAATCTAAGTGTCATAAGGTTTCTCTCCGATTCATGAAAATGATGGTGAGGAAATACTTTCACTAAGTAGATTTTAGCTAGATAGCAATTGTGATATTTGCATTCTCAAAGTCGTTAATGGAGCGTGTGTGGTTTACCGGCACACTAACCTGGACTTGTGAGAAGTGCCAAAAAAGGTCTAACCATTATGATTACGGCATACCTCTTCATAATTGTTTAGACTCACAAGTGTGCTATCTAAGGGAAGGTGTATGATTTTTGATAAAGTTTTATCAAAACAATCTAGTATCAGAAATCTGAACTTTGGTAAGAAAGTCAATGAAGTATTGATTTCTAGAAGTCCAGCTGATTTCTGAGTACATGTCAAAGCTAGTGGGAGCATAAGTGTTATGCTAATAATCATCATGTTAGTGGGAGCATGATAATTATGATAAGTATTGCAAGTTAGAAATGTTAATTATAGAAAACAAAAGCTTTCAATTGGGAACAAGCTGTTTTGCTATAATTAAAGGAGAGGAAATTATACTTCATCTCAAATCTATAAGCTTAGATCGTGAGGTTTTAATCATTTAGTCAAGGATATATATATGAATTTCATGTTGGAATGGCTCAACATAAGGAAATTTTGTATATGGGTCCATTATTTGCGTTCTAAAATTCGATTATGATTACGGCATCCCTTTTCATAATCTGAATTATGAGAACTTGGCAAATAGAAATGGGAATGTTATAGCAAAAGACTGGTTTAGTCTTTATGTGAGACATCATAAATCGTGTCCCATATGCTTCGGATATAGGATCGATTACATGTGCTATATTCATCCGTTCTAAAATTTTCCAGATGCCTGGGGCATTAAGAAGGGAAAAGGTTTAGAACTGGATATGACTAAAAGGATTAAACAATTGTCGAGGACTATCTAAGGTTTACCAAAGATTGGTTGCTCAAGGACAGTTGGAAGTATAGTGATAATTCTGGAAGGACCATATTGACATTATTTGTAAGGAGGCAACTCTTGTTCAGAAGTGATAGTCAAAATGGAGTCTGAAAATGTTTCAAAGTTAGAATTTTCAATCTGTGTAAGATTAAGGAAACTTAATGCAAGAAGGATGTTTCCAAGGAGTTGATCTCCTTTGGAATGCTCTGTAATGTTTGTTGTCAAGTCTTTATGACTTTGTGCATAATCATTACAAGAGGATCAATGCATATAAGTTTAGAATCTAACAGATTTCAGTAAATGGCATGAATTTGGAATTCTTGCATTTGCAGTAAGGATTTGGGACTGTGAAAAGATAATCATTGAAGTTATGTTCAATTGATCTAGTTCACAAAGTGAAGATCATAGACAAACATAGTATGCATACTTGGTGTATGGCATGACTAGTGTTTAGAAAACATAGTGTACATGCTTGGAGCATGGGACAACTATTGTTTTAAATTCAAGAATAAAGTTGATAGCTGAAACAGTATACAATGAATAATGTGTAATCATATGGTGATAAATAAAAGGTGTTTTATTTATATTCATAACTTCTGAGACCATATTGGATTCGATTATTATTGTGTTTCATTTTGCATGTTTTGACTTCCCGAATAAACTAGGTTATTCTTCCGGAATGACTAAGTTATTCAAACCATCCACAGTCGGTCATATGTTGGAAGTCGATATGAATTAAGACTGTCATGGGTTGGCTTGTAGAGGTCTAAGGTGTTGGACAAAGGGATACAACACTCATGAGTGCTCATAAGTTCTGAGTATTGGATTCAACCCGTGCTCATTGGAATCACTTCATGGATTTTATCACCAGTGATCATGAGACGATAATATCTTGTATTCTTCAAACCTAGAGATATGAGTTGTTACTGTGAGTACGTTGTATATTGATTGCACGAAAACGCATTTGGTAACTCGGTGCTATAAAACGTGCCTTTGTGTATGATTCAACAAGTAGTAGAACAAGCCATATGAGTCGAAGTTTATCCATTCCTTTTACCTTCAGGATAAAAGCGATATCTGTGGGCCCCTCGATGATTTGATGATGACAAATGGAAGTGCTCGGCCGGGCCAGGACTGATTTGATTTGTCTCAGTCCATATGATATCTAGAATGGAGGAATATATGATCCTTTATCTAATGGACAAGTCATTGACAAAGGTCAGAGTTCATCGACAAGGTCAGAGTTCGACAGAAGCTTTTGAGAGCTACGATTGCCAGTCGGTTCCTGAAGTCATACGCAATAATAGTTTTAGACTTATCCAAGTGGGAGACTGTTGGATTAATGTCTAAGTTCATAACTATAATTGGTAAGACTTGACCCGACCCGGCATGGTCCATTTGGGTTGCATGGCACCATGCATTTGGATAGACTATAATGAGAGAAATAAGACACTTATGGCTATTAATATATTATAAGTTCTAGTATATTAATAATAAGAATAATGAGATTATTTAATTAGTATTGATCAAGAATTAATCTAGGATTAATTAAGTGATCAAAAGAAGACTAATTAAATATATGGATTGATTATGTAAATCATCCATACTTGTATAGTGGGCTAATGCTCCATGGATAATCAAGTTGGGCTAAAACCCATAGGATGGTCCATGGATGCTCCATGGTGTATTTGAACCCATGGATCCAAGGAAATGGAAAGTCATGACAATTAGGGTTTACCCTAATTGTAACACTATATAAAGATCTTATTCTTGACAAAATTGGCGACTAGTATTATGCTAGAGAGAGTATGAAAGGGCTAGTCGATTTTCATGAGTGTAGAATTCTCTCTAGTTATTCCAAATGTATTTGGTGTTGTGTGAACCATTTGAGGTGTCACACTTGGGGCACTAGGCACTCAAGCTTCATGAAGACTTTCTACATCAAAGAGGTATGTATTCTATCTTGTTACATTCATTGTTTTGTATACTAGATTAGGATAATACCTTGGAAGTTCTTATTTGCATGTATAATAGAGAAAACATAGATCCAAGGTATTTAGGGTTGCATGTACACTTAGGAGTGTTAGAATGCTCATAACCCAACAAGTCCTTCATCTATACATAGGCTTTTTAAGCCATGCTAAGGCTCCAAATTGTAGATCTAGGCTCCTAGGTTGTTGTTATCAGGTAAAGTTGCTAACTTTACGCGCATTCAAGGCTCTATGGAGCTAAAACACTCATAACTTTATGCGCATGCAAGGCTCTATGGAGCTAAAACACTCATAACTTTACGCGCATGCAAGGCTCTATCGAACCATTTCATAAGGTATATCCTTCCTGCCATTCTGACGTCTTGACAAAATCCTGATGATCCAAAGTATCGAAAACCCATCTTTCCCTCTTCCTGAGGTGAATCCTTGTTCTGACAGGACATTAGTGTAACACCAGTCAAAGTAGGTCAATAACAATCACATGTGATTATGGAAATCATGTAATGTGACTTTGTTAAACTAGTAAAGTGATAAACTTTCTATGTAATTCATGATAAAGTATGAACTTTCATACATAATTTATGACACAACTCAAAGTATACGTTCATACAATTACAAAAATATAGAGAACATCTAAATCTAACTTCACGTGAAGAAGTTATGATAAATTCTAACGCTATAATGCCTTATAACAAGAGGGATTTAAAATAAAATTAGAATTAGCTATTTGAGTGTAAACGAAAGTCGTAGTACTCGGAATTACCTACGCGTGCATATAAAGAATGCCGAAAACGGAGTTCGTATGCAAAAGATATGACCTTCCGAAGATGTAGATGTCAGAAACCCTAATTTGACTGAACTCACAACGTAAGCATGAAAAATTCACGATGTGAGGAGTCAACAGACACTAATCGGAGCTAGAAAACATGCGTTAAGGCTATGGGATGACTCATGGAAGTTCACGACGTGAATCTACCCTGTTTACGACGTGAATGGCCCCAGAACATCCTATAAATAGCGATCAAAGCTCATTCAATCCTTACACCTTCTCCTTTCATTCTCTCTCGTTTCCGAAGTCCATTTTCCCTTCTCGAGCCTGACAACGACGAGCCTTTGACCATTTAGATTCTATAGATCACACTATTAAGGTGAGTTTCACGGCCCCACTTTCTAATATTTTTGGGGGAAAACGGATGCTAAATATTATATATACGTTATTATTATGTCTATATGATAGTATATTAGTATCAACGTAGATAGTTATAATAACCGGAATATAGTTATTACATATTTGAAAGTATACAAGTATCGTAAAGTTGTTAGTATGCTATTGCTATAGTAGTATATTCATGTAGATCTTGAGTTATACTTAGGATTCTATATATATTTTGTGTGCAATATAGTTCCGAAGTTATATTCGGAAGTTCTATATGATAAGTTATAAAGTATGTTGCTATTATTGGTTTTATGTGAAGATAAAACTTGGTATGTTATATGTTGTTATTGATAGTTTTATGTCAAGATAAAACAAGGAATGTTATATGTTGTTATTATTGGTTTTAGGTCAAGATAAAACCTGGTTTTACTTCAAGATATAGTTGTTATACTGCCTAAATGTTATGAAGTTAGGAGTAATGTTTAAAAGCATAGTCTAGTGACTTAGGGTTTTAGACATGAAAATGCTTTTGTTGTTAGAGCTATATGAAGCCGTCAAAGTCTACATGAGCTACCTCATTCGTCAACTAAGATTGGGGATCTTAGTGGAAGTCCTCTGACCTGTAACCGTTAATCCCGTGTGAGCGAGGAAGTCGTGTATGAATAAGATACGGGTTGACGACCCCACTCGTGGTTGTTAATTACAACCCAAGACAAGCGAGTGACGATTTCTTCCTTTTATTTTTATCCTGGCGTCGATGAACTGTTCGGTGTTGTTTCTCATGGTAAATCATGAGTGTATTGTTTCTCATGGTAAATCATGAGTGTATTGTTTTGTCAGTGGTTTTGTTGTCAAGCAGCGGTTACAGACTCATGGTAGCAAGTTGTTAGAAGCATTATACTTTGTCGTTATACAAGTATTAATGTTAAGTATAAGTTTCCCCCTACTTATACCCTAGTTACTACTTATATTAAGTAGATAATTATACCTAGCACACATACTCGTATAGAATTGAAATAGATTTATACGTAGTGGTTTTACTCGTATATAATTGAAATAAGATTTATACGTAACAACTTTCGTTTGTATGGAATTACAAACACTTATATTCATAGTATATGAGACTTATAGGTATATACTTATTTGGTAAGTAAACTTTTATACCTAGGATATATATAGTAAACGTTGGAGAGTCAAAATTGTACTTTCAAAATTGTACTTTTGAACTTGAGAAAAAGTGTTATTTTTATATGGAGTCAAAACGTGTGAACTCACCAACTTTATGTTGACGTATTTTAAATTGCATGTGTTTTAAGGAAGTTGATAACTATGATACGAGAAATGACGTTACACTGCTCGGTGTTTCCGCCGACGGCCGGGGTGTGACAATTAGCCCCACAATATCATACAACAATCAATCCACTAAAACACAAACACTCATGCCTGGCCAAATCAGCCTCGGGCTGGAATACCAGGTATGCCTATGACGGGTCCAGCCATCCCTAGGATGGAATACCCTCGCATCCTACACACGAATCCTAAGTCATACACCTACTTCAACACTTCCTGCTACAATATGATGTTTCCCAGACGAAGGCGAAACCTCTCTGGTTCCAACTTGTCTGTCCACTACCCAAAACACCAGACGCCTCACCGATTACTGAACCAAAAGACCCACACAAACAATAGTCCTACGAATCTCTCGAAAAGAAAACCGACTGGATGGACTTGCTTCCACGCCCTGCTGCTAACATAATGAATGCTACATGACCCAAGGCAACCTCACCTACTACCTGGTATTCAGCGACCCATCATATCCTCTCTTCAGACACACTATGGCTCTTTCACGGATGAAATCAACCCAAGACACGCCACAATAACTTAAATCATCATCAACATACATACCACTACTGACCCACCAGTACGGCTCTCATATCTAGCCTATACAACCCTTCGGCGGGAATACCAATATGTTAAGTCCAACTGGGAACAGCGTCCGTTCATCCTCAGGACGGCATACCCTAGATTGGAATACCAACATGTCAAATCAATTCAACTATCGACTTGGGATTCTTAGGATTTGTTGACCTACTGCCTCAACCACACTGCTCCTCTTGAGCCTCCGTACCTACGACTTTTAGTCGGCCCGCACCGGGTATCTTAGCCTACTACATAGAGCAGGACCGCCTCAACCCTATCCAATTGTTATAGACGATTATGAGGAAGATCTAACCCGGTATAGTAGATCACACCCAACACTAGCAGGAAGGTGAGAGAAGAGAGAGGAGAAGGGGGTTAAGATTTTCGACTATCACTCTAGGGTTTCTAGTGGCTGAAAATCCAAAGGGGTAAAAGCCTATTTATAGTGAAACAAGGATGCCCTGGATAAACCTAATATGAATACAATATTAATATTTAAAATTAAGTAATTATCCACCACCTTAATTATCCTCATTAGATATTCTATAAACTCTAGAATAATCCTATAAAACTGTCCACCCCTTCCCTAGGAAGGTTCTAGAACCTCTTGCTCAGCTATTGAACAATTGCACTTTAGACCCTACACTTTAATTAATTATTTTAATCTGAAAAATTAATTATTTTAATCTAATTAATATATTATTCTCATAGTATATTAACAATTTATTTACTTCAATTTATTAATCAAATAATAAATTCAACCTCTCTTCCAAATAGTCATATTGTCTAGTTGCTGGTTTTGAGGGCAACCCAAAAGGATTGTGCTAGTATCAATTGAAGTATATAAAAATGATAGTTATGCGATTAGGCACCTAATCCAATAGTAACTTGTAAGAAGAAAATTTCTAGTTAAAACCTATAGATTTAGTAACAAATAATCCTTAGAAAAAATTATTCCGGTCGATTGGAGCTAAAATGAAGTAGTTATAAGCATTTGAAAAAGACATGTCAACTTTTGAAATTCAAAAAATGGTGTTACCCTTCATGTTTGCCACCAGATTACAATAAACGGGGTTCAAATGCAAAAACATCCTTCATAAATTTTTTACTAGACATAACAAATAAAAGTTTAAATTAATATCAGGTGAAACAAAATTATAACGAAGAAGTTTTAAACTTCACAAGCCATGTAACCCGCATGAATTCAACCCAAAAGCCTTTTTGATCACGTGAAATAAACATGAGGCAACATTTTAGGAAAACTCACTCATGTGACCCATATGAGATTCCACAAGACTCATGTTAAAATGTACTGAAAAGTGTTTATAATTACTGTTTTTTAGCATAGAGTGTAAAAGTTTGTATCCATTGGATACACTTCAAGTATAAAGAAAGAAATTAAACTAAAAAGAAAAAACAAAGAACAGAAAGTAAATAACACATAGAGTTTTCCAAATTGTTCTTTCACCAAGAAAGGGTTTTGTCTTCACCAAGAAGACGGGTTGTCACAAAGACGATTGACACAAAGCCGAACTCTCTATATTAGGGTTTACCCTAATGTAGATTATATACTAATCTATACATATATATTCCTTGAATAACGCGATTGTATCTTATCTATGATAAGAACCGATCTTCGTAACAAAGATAACGGGTCTGCTATCTATATATACTTATCTATATCATTACCTAGTATAAAAATGATTACAATATAATAACTATACCAAGCGCTGATGCTGATAAGCTTGAAACGTTGGCATTGCCAGTGTTGTAGACGCTAAAGCTGACATATATGTAGAGTGTTTGACTTATCAGATCATATGCTGTGACCTTTCAATCTCCCCCTATCTGATGATGTCAAAACTAATCTTCTTCATAGTTATCATAAGAGCCATTATAGAACTTTTCACATTCTTTCAAGATCTCAAGGTTGACCTATTTGAATTGATCAAGTTTATGTTCATTCAGTCTTCTAGTAAGATCTAGAGATATTAGCATACGATATCCTATTTCTAGTTTGTAGTGACTAAGTCCATCCAAGAGAAGATGAAACAAATGTTCAGTGGGAGTAGAAGGAAGACCATCAGTGTGTTGGAATCACATTTGATTCTAACTATCAAGATCAAATGTCCCATGCTCTGATTCTGGAATGAACATGTATTGGATTGGTTTAACACCCGCTGGCTGTTTATTATTGATGTACCCGTTAGATTAGATGTCTAAGCCATACTATAATTGTTAAAAACTTGAATTGATAGTAGAAAAAGCATTTTGGATTGCCCTAAAACCAAGCAATTGAATAAGATAACTTTGAGAGAGATTGAGAGAGAGAGAGAGAGAGACTGATTTTTTAATTTTATATATGATTAATTAATTATCTAGAAATCAAAATAATCGATTTGTTAATATATTATAAGAATAAGATATTAATTAGAAATGTTGTTATTTAATTAAGAATTAATCAGAAATTAATTGGAACTAATTTTGGGATTAATTGGATTTAATAAGAGTAGAAGGACTAAAGGTGCCAATGTTCCAAACTTGAACATTGACCAATTATAGAACATCACGTAGAGGGGGACGAATTCTAGAATGACTTATAGGGTTTCCTTGGGCATTAAGGAGCCTTGGATGTCTTAGGGAGGAAGTTAAGGGATTAGGGTCATCTTGGATATAACTGCCTTATCTAATAGTTTCCTATTACCTATATAAACCCCTCTTGCATTTGAGTTTTGTCCAAGCCTTCATTTCTAAGAGGAATTCTGAAATTTCCATCTCTTTCCTCTCTTTCTTCTAGTTCCTTGGTTGCTAGGGTTTGGGTGTGAACCATTAGAGGCACGACACTTGTGGTGCTTTCTTCCAAGAGTCTTTCAAGAAGGGTTTGATTAGTTATTTACTACAATAACTAAGAAGTATGTAATCCCTATTTTGCTTGTGTTTTTTGAAAAATTAGCCTAGGTTTTATAGTTTTGTTGTTCAATATAATATTATTTCAATAGTTGTTATGACATAGATCCTTAGGTTGCATGTACCCTTAAGGGTTAAGGATTTATCCGCGTTAGTGCATGTAAAACCCATTAGTGGAATCAGAGCTTAGGTTGTCTAACAATTAAATGTATATTGCTTGAACCTGAACAAGGAGGAAAACAAAATCATCATTATGTTCCGTCGTCACGACGTGGTGATCTGTAAATTCGTGTTCTTTTCATCTGACCGCGATGTGGTAATTCCTTACCACGACGTGGTGAACGATCAGATTCATAAAAAATTGGATTTTGATTAATCTCATAAATTGATTTGGATAATTACCTTAAATAATGTTTTAATTATGTACAACTAAATAATTATCTAAGTAATTAGATATCCTTATCTTGAATTCATGAATTATCCATATGGATCTCATTATTAATTTAATTAAGTGATTAATTAAAAGATAATAAATAATCCATCAAATGGTTTAAATTTTATTAAATCAAAAGTTTAATTTATTTAAAGATTAAACCCTTGCACATTTAAATTGTTTAAAAATACACATTATACTATTTATATATAATTAAAAGTTTAATACATATTATATGTATAATAATATTCAATCGAACTGCTAGTACGCCTCATTGATGAAGCTAGTCTATAAGGGGGTATAAGGAAACTGCCTATAAAATGGTAGTTGAACAGGTGTCCACTCTCACCTACTGCTTCCTTGATTATTGTAGGGTCGTCAGCCGAAGGAGTTTGATAGGACAATTAATTCTCATTTATAAGTATAATGCGATTACAAAGTAACTAAACTATTTTTTAAATATACCACTCTTAGTTACTTTATAAAAATGTGAATTTGTATGCTAATCCAAGAAATTAGACATTACACTTTATAATTCGTTAGTGGAGCGTGTATGGTTAACCAACACACTAATGGGGGACTAATAAAGGGTAGTAGTGGGCGTCTCGAAAATTATCATTGATTAATGGAGTGTGTGTGGCTAACCGACACATTAAAATGAGATGATAAATGACATCGAGAGTACTAAGCTAATTTGCATGGTTATTCACATCTTGTTTGTGATCCTCGGGATCCCAATCAGAAAAGTGAGAGCATAATTTGAGATTAAACATGTCATTGATTAGATTCAATGAATCTCAAAAGTTCTAGGAATTTCTTAAGATTGAAATTGATAGAAGCCTTACCTACCTAAAATAGATTCAAATTTGATTATAACATCCCTCTTTAAGGTTCGAATTGAAAATATGGATCCTAGCCTTATTTTAAATTTATGGGTTAGTAATTAAGGACTAAAATCAACTAACTTGAATTCTCTTTTCTCCCATTATAGATGTCGAGTCATGACAACAATGGTATTCCTTATTTTTGTGGAAATGGTTTTCCTCTTCCTTCTGAAGATGATATTTCACTTTCAGATCAAGGTGAAAATGTTTTCGTTTCTTCAAGAAATGGTGGATCTAGACATCATGCTTCTTTAACTCTTCCTCTTCCTCCTCCTCCTCCTCCTCTTGTAACTCTACACACATCCCGTTATCCTCGAGTTGAAAGATACAAAACTACTCAAGCCTTATTGGCATGTAGACATCAAGATGGAAAATTTGTGTGTGGGCATGTTCTGGAAATGAAATCTCACATTGACACATTGGATACAATGGGTGTCGTTTTCCCAAGGGAGAAAGCCATTGATTTGGTTCTTCTTTCACTTCCAAAGTCTTATAGTCAGTTCATTGAGAACTTTTATATGAGGAACCTCGATGTGACCCTAATTGATCTGACCAGAATGTTGATTGTTGCTAAAGCAAAAATGCTTAAGAGCACAAGTAAAGAAAAGGTTCTTGAAGGGTTTGATTCCAAAGTTTCCATGGACATTGACAATGGTAACAATGGTGGTCTAGAAAAGATATCTTTTCCCAATCGAAAGGGATCGGCCAAGTTCAAACTATTTGATCGCATAGTAAAGAGAAATTCTATTTCTGAGATAGTTCCATGTGCTAACCCTAAAGAGTCCATATGTTTCTATTACCAATTGAAGAAACATTGGTTGTGAAGCTGCCCAGACTACCTGAAAGATCTTAGAGATGGTAAAGTCAAGTGGTGTGACTGTACTTCAGGTACATCCATTATCTAAGTCCATTATCTTAACACTTTCCTATTCATAGACTCTTAATACTTGATGTGATGATCACATTTTGATGTTATTGTAGGATCTAAGAGAAAGAATGAAGCTTAAGAATAGTAAGCTAATTCTGATCGTGAGAGATGGATTCTAGTCACATGGTTCGATGATCTGAATTTGGAAGCTACTACTTAGGAGTTATGATAATTTAATAGATTGCTTAGGAAATGTCTAGAAACATAGTTTTCATTTTAACGCATTGTAAGGACAAGTTCCATTTTTGCGTTTATTATCAATAAAAGTGATTTTTTTGGTTTATCTAGTTGGTTTACTTTATAATTTCCTTACAATGGCATTTATGAAAGTGATGGTTACATTTCTATAATTGGCAATGTTAATTGTCGATTTGATTTTTGTTATATCGCTTGTGTTATTGTCATAATTAACTAAGTGATAAAGAATTTTCATCACCCGAGTTTCAATTGGATAGAAACTTGGAGTCATGCAATTTTAATTGTGTGATGAATGAGAATCTTGATCATTGGAAAATTATGACTAATTCATTGATCACCTGTTTATATCACTCAAGTGAAGGACTAATGGATCTAGTACATTTTGATATGGAATATTCATATCCACCACAAAGGATGAAAAACTCTATTCGTCATGATTTACTGATGTTTTAGTAAATATGGATGTGCTTATAAGATTAAGCATAATTCTAATGCTTTGAAAAGATTCAAAGAGTAGCAGAACGAATATGAATAATCTATTAGGCAGAAAGATAAATGATTCTCCAAGCTAAAAGGGAAGGAGATTACTTTAGCATCATGCTTTATGATCATCTTGATGATTATGGAACTATATTACAATTGATCCTCAAAGAACATTTTAGTGCAATTGTATGACTAAGAGGGGGAATCAGATATTGTTGAAATGGTTCCATCAAGAGATGAGTCATACTTCATTTCCAATAAAGTTTTAGTTCCATGCCCTGGTTACTAGAGATTGTATCTTGAAAACTTATTTAATACTAAGTAAGTTTATAACACCACATGAAATGTGGAGTAATAATGTTTTCTTATTGTAGCACATGCGGAATTGGAAGTTGTGATGTTTTGATTAAAACAAAGGATAACTGAGACCTATTCTATGAAGTGTTATCTTGTCAGGAATCTACACTAACTTTTGAATATTTGTTTTAGCTCATCAAGGAATGTTCCTTGAGAGAAAACTCATATGTCAAGAAGTTAGTGGGAATCTTATTGATCTTGTGAATTTCAGGATTCAATCGAGAATAAACCTTTTAGTTATCACTAGCACACGAACTGAGATTGATAACCTAACGTGTTCAGTTGACACATTCTTGTTTCTGTGCACCTTCCAATTTAGTTGGAAATTCTTATGAGTTCTATGGTTCTCATTTGACTGCAAACGGCAAAACACGTTGGTCAGTGAAAGTACATTAATCAATATGGGTGAGCTGTTAAACAGCACAAAAGCCCAGGTAGGCCCTTGCGCTACCAGAGGGCAAGAAATTTAGAATGACGAATTTTAGTCCATGAAGGAAATTTGAATTTAGTTTTTTTCATAAACCTTATCTTACGATTGTAGGTTGAAAATGATATATATACATGGATGGGAACGTATACTCCATAAAATCTAGGTGGCAAAAAGGTTTCACACTAATTTATGAGAATGATTTGAAGGAAACACTTTTGCTTGTAGATTTTAAAGATCTGATAAATATCATTATAGTTACTAGTTGTGTTAATTGCATTCTCAAATTCGTAATATGATTACAACATACTTTTTCATAGTTCGAATTGTGAGAAATGGCAAGGAATTGTTTGAACTTTCAAGACATATAACTATAAGTTTTGAAAGGGTTTAAACAAACATGTAATTTATCTAATGAAGGTGTATAAGTTTAAGAAGTCTAGTTGAAGACTTATTGAAGCATCACGTATCAGAAGTCTGCACTTTAGTTAGAAAGTCAAGAGTATTGATTTCTAGAAGTCCAGCTGATTTCTGGGTACATGTCAAAGCTAGTGGGAGCATAATTTTTGTGTTATTAGGAGTATAAATGTTATGCTAGTGGGAGCATAATTGTTATGCTAAGTGTTTCAAGTTGGAAATATTATTTGTAGGAAACAAATGTTTTCAATGTGCAAGTTGCAAACTTTGGGAATTGTTTCTCTATGAAAGATTTAATGGAGAGGGCCCTCATACTTCGTTTTAGATCTAAAAGTTTATATTGAAGGATTTAATAGAACTTAGTTTTGCGCATATATGAATATGATGTTGAAATGATTTAGCATAGGACATTTGATATATGGAAATATTATAGCAAGAGATACAAGGTCTTTATGTAAGACATAATGAATCAAGTCACATATGCTTCAAATATAGGATCGATTGCATATGCTATAATATTCACTGGTTCTGATTTTTCCAAATGCCTTGGTCATTGAAAAAGGGAAAAAGGATAGGAACTTTTTGTGACTAAATTTGTTAAATAACTGTGAAAAAGTTATAAGGTCATACTAGAGGATTGGTTGCTTGTAGATAGTTAGAAGTATGGTATTGGTTGAAAGGACCATAATGACATGTTTTAGATTAATATAATTCTTGGTCAAAATTAATAGTCATATGGGAATATGATAATGTTTCCATAATGGGAGCTGATTATTAAATCTACATGTGAGTTGGAAACTTCAATGCGAGAAAGGTGTTTAAGGAGTGTACCTTGAATTTGAGACTTCATTACCATGGAATTCTTTTTACTTACAAAGTTCCAAGAGAATATTTTGTAATATCGTTGGCTAAGTCTATGTGACTATGAAGCCTCGACATCATAGAAGTACAATGCATATAAAGTTGGAATTCCAATACATTTATGATAGTAACAAGAATTTATAATTGTGAATTGATCATCATTGGGATAGTGTCAAGTCGATCTATTTACAAATAAAGGACCATGAAGAGACATAGTATGCATGTTCATAATATGGCATGATCGATGTTTAATTGAAGTGGTTAGTCGATTACTTGAAACATTATACAATAAATAAAGTCATAATTATTATGATGATTAAATAAGAAGAGTTTTATTTATATTCAATGGTTTTGAGACCATAGTTAATTAGGTTATTATTGTTTGTTTTTCACTTTGCATGTTTTACTTACTGAATAATTTGCTTATTCAAAATTCCATAGTCCTTCATACTTTTGGAAGTATGTAGTGAATTAAGACTGTCATGAACTGGATTGTAGAATATATTAAGAGCTTTATACATATCAATAGTTTTGTTGCAATGTTCATGAGTACTTAGTAATGGGGATTTTAAGTATTGGATAAACCCACGGTCAGAGAATTACTTCATGGATTCTATCACAAGTAATTCTAATACGATGATATCTTATATTCTTGAAACGGAGATAAATGAGTTGTTGTTTACGAGCCAGTTGTGCATTGATAATACGTAAACACATCAGTAACTTGATGTTATAAAACGTATTGTTGTGCATGATTTGATGAGTAAATAGTGCAAGGATATAAGTCAAAGTTTATTCTTTCTTTTTTACCTAACGTGAAAAGCGATATATTTGGGCCCCTCTGTGATTTCGTGTTGACTTATAAGTGCTAGTCCTAGCCAAGACTAAATTGATGTGTTTGATTAGAAGTCTTATGACATATCATAAATCAGAAATCGGGGAAAAAAAATCTTTGATAGTGAGATTGATTATAATCCATGTCTCATGTCTGAACGATATCTTGTAGAACAGAGGATTATTTGATCACTTATCTTAGGACATGTAACTGACTAGATCAGAGTTCAACAGTGGCTTTTGGAAGCTACAATTTGTTGATCAGTTTGGATGTTATACTAGCAATTATAGTTACAAACTTATCCAAGTGGTAGATTGTTGGATTTGGTGTCTAAGCCTATAACTATAATTGGTATAAATTTAAATTTATAGCAGCACACTCCTTTTGGGTTTCCCTCAAACCTAGGAATTGAATAGGATAACTTTTGGAGATAGATACTAATTTATTAATTAATTATATGATTAATAAATTATTTAAAAATCAAAATAAATGATTTGTTAATATATATTATGATAATAATATATTAATTAGAAATATTGTTATTTAATTAAGAATTAATAAGCAATTAACTAGAATTAATTTTAGGATTAATTAAAAGTAGAAGGAATAAAGGTGCCAATGTTCAAAAGCTGAACATTGACCAATTCTAGAGCTCTGATAGATGGGGAAGAATTCTAGAATGTCTTATAGGGTTTCCTTACGCATTAAGGAGCCTTGGATGCCTTAAGGAGGAAGTTAAGGGGTTAGGGTTATTTTGGATATACCTACCTTATCTAATACTTTCCTATCACCTATATAAACCCCTCTTGGGTTTAATTTTCGTCCAAACCCTCATTCCTAAGAGGAATTTCGAAATTTCCACCTCTCTCCTCTCTCTATTCAAGTTCCATGGTTGCTAGGGTTTAAGTGTGAACTGTTAGAGTCACGACACTTGTGGTGCTTGCTTCCAAGAGTCTTTCAAGAAGGTTTTGATTATTTATTTACTACAATAACTAAGAGGTATATAATCCCTATTTTTCTTGTGTTTTTTGAAAAATTAGCCTAGGGTTTATAGTTTTGTTTTTCAATAGAATATTACTTCAATAGTTGTTATGACATAAATCCTTAGGTTGCATGTACCCTTTATTATTAAGGATTTATCCGTGTTAGTGCATTTAAAACCCATTAGTACCTAGTAGCATAAAGAAGAAGAAACTTGGTATTCTTGGACTGTCTAGGAGTGCATGTTCTTCCAGAGGATGATGGTCTAGATGGACCAGCTGATGGTACAAGGTTCAACTTCTTGACTTTGTTAACTACCTGCTGAGTTGCCAACTTGACTTCCCGAGCATGAATACCCTTGTGTTTGTTGATCATTTCTTGAATTTGCATCCAATCACTATAGCCAAACTTGACTAACACATGGGAAAATGCAACTTCAGTGTACTCATACTAATTTTTCTTCCTGACCAGATGAAGCTTTAGTGACTAGTTTCTTGGTTTGGTGCATCTTACTTTGATAATGGGACTAGGATTTGATCTACGAATAAGAACGTCTCCAAACTTCTTCCTGCATATCCTGTCATTCAGGTCTAAAACCTTATGTTGCTTCTCTACACTATTATTGAAAAAATTAATTTTCTTGACTTGATCATTTGAATTTTCATTAGTGGAGGCAAGGGATTGAGCAAGTTTGTCAGATAGAACCACTCCTTTACTAGCTACCTTCTTCCGTCAAACAATAGCATTATATTTTAACATGATTTCTCTAACCTTGTCAATAGATAATCTCCATGTTTCTGATAATTCATTCAGATAAAAAATGACCTTGATTTTCTTTTTAGGAGAAGGTGTTGATGGTTCACTAGCAACAGAAGAGCTTCCAGCTTAAGTGTCATGAGCTCCCCCTGAGGAGGGATCCTTCCTCTTTTGAGGAGGAAACTTCAACGTCGCGAGCTCCCTCTTGAGAAACCTCTTGAGGAATCTCCCCCTTAAAGTAAGAACCAGGGTATACAACATTCAAAGGAATAGAAGATTATGGCATGAAATCAAGATCAAGAGACCCTTCATAGCCATTGGTCTCTAATTGATCAGCAATGTTTGGAATGGGATGATCATCAGTTGTTCCATCAATGTCTAGAATATCTGCAATATCAGTCTATTTTTGAGGATCAACTTCAGCTTCAACCCTTCTAGTTATCTCAGGCTGAGATGGAGTTGGTATAATCACACCTACATTTGCATTGGCTGAGGACCCCCTTGATTATTCTCCCCCTTTTCGGCTACATCATATTGGGGAGGAGAGTAAGGAGGTGATGGAGGAGTATTAGGAGGAGGATGATATTGTGGAAGAGGTAGTGCAGGAAGATTTGTTGATGGAGGTGGAGGTGGAGGAGGATTATTGTAACGACCAAAATTTCAAAACAATTAAAACTTTTCAAAAACCACTCATTTTAATAACGTTGTTACAAAAAGGTTTTCAATACATTATTTAACAGAGTAATTTCCCAGGTTCATATCATAAAACATCAACGCGAGGAACAGTACGATCACGCCTTTGCCTTGTCACAGACTCCTGAGAACCTGAAAACATAAACCACAACTGTAAGCCCGAAAGCTTAGTGAGATACCCCCAAAATACCAACCACATATGCGCCTTTCCAGGCCACGACCTTCCGGTCCAAAACATATCGCCTTCCGGCCCATAACGCAATGCCTTCCGGCCCATAACATATTGCCTTCCGGCCCATAACATATTGCCTTCCGGCCCACAGCATAATAAGCATACATATCAGCATAAAAGCATACATAACCTAACAGGACATAGAACGACCCTGCATACCGGGTCACACCCCAGGTCTAGCAATCATACGCATAACACATAATCATATAACAGTTCACAGTCAGCAACTGATCAACAGACCACATAACATAGCATTACTCTATTCAAGATACCGGTCTAGCCGATCACTAGCATAATATCACCCTACGAATCAGTCAACATACTAAATGCACACATACGCCTTTCCAGGCCATGACCTTCCGATCCACATAGCAATGCCTTCCGGCCCACAACATGTAATGCCTTCCGGCCCACAACATATAACGCCTTCCGGCCCATATCATAACAACTGACAACTACCCGGATTTACATCCGATAAAAAGGTTGGCCTTGGTGCCATAAACCCTAGCGATATAGTGAGGATAACTCACCTCGAAACTGCAGACTGAACAGATAGCTCAAGCTGCTCCGATCACTGATACGATCTCCACCCCTGGACAGCCACCAATGCACTATACTCAAACAATAAACAACAATTACCAAAATACCCCTGGAACCACTGGTCAACCCTTGGTCAAAGACAAGGTCAAAGTCAACCCCTGACTGACCCTACTCGCCGAGTCAACCCTATGACTCGCCGAGTCCCCATACTCAGAACTTCACTCAATCCGCGATCTAACTCGCCGAGTCACCTCGAGACTCGCCGAGTTCAACAACTCTGAGTCCACTCGCCCTCAACTCACCGAGTCATCCCTTGACTCACCGATTCTCGACTCAACCCTAGAATATCTGGACTCTTCGACAAGACTCGCCGAGTCCAAGAACAGACTCGCCGAGTCTATGGCTATCTTCAACCTACTCGCCGAGTTGTTCATACAACTCGCCGAGTCCAAGGGCATCTTCAAGCTACTCGCCGAGTTGTTCATCGGACTCGGCGAGTCCATGCCATGCAACCGCTCAAACTGCTTTCTAAGGTCAGATCTGCTCCGGCAATTCATAGGTCTGACCTTCCTAGACTGGTTCATCACGTAAAGTCCTTATTTCGGTGCTCATAATACACCCCATGACTCATAATTCACATTTTGACCTAAGGCATAAGGATTCCAATCCAAAACCTCCATTGATTCTCGAAAAGCTTAGGCATGGGACACTCTGGACTTCCAAAAGTCCCAATATAAGGTTCCAATCGCTTGGGGGACTAAGGAAGCACTCAATCTAGCCACAAAAGGGTTCCATAAACCCTAAATCCATATACACATCCACATAGAATGGAAGAACTCGAAAATATTACCTGAATAACGTTGCTCTGTGTCCCCAACCCTCAGAATATGGCTTCTCCTGTTGTTCTCTTAACCAAGCCTCCTCCTCCTTGCACAATAACACTTCCAAGATCAATAATGGTCTTCAACCTTGCTCCAGATGCTCACAATCGAATTAGGGTTTCTCTCAAAGGACTAGGGTGAACAATGACGGCCATAAGGCCCCTGATATATGTCCCAAACCTGGACGGTTAGGGTTTCGCTAAACAGCGCGGACTCGCCGAGTCCATATCCGGACTCGTCGAGTCCAGTCGCGAACCCGCGACCAGATCTGCGATCCTACTCGGCGAGTCTGAGCTCCAACTCGCCGAGTCCCCTCTTAAAACACCCAAAATCATAAATATAACAATACCTGGAATTTCGGGCTGTTACAATTCTCCCCTACTTATATTAGGCTTCGCCCTCGAAGCCTACAGCAACTCAACTCCAAGGATATTCCCACAACGCTCCACCGGGCCTTAACCAGCCTAGGTCTCTCAAGGCATAAATATCGAAACTCGAACATACATTCCCCTCCTTCACGGTGTCTTGATCACCATCTCGAACCGGGCATCGATTGTACCCCTAATCATCACTCTCAATAACCGAGAATTACCCAAGATGCAACTCTGCTCTAAATCGCAACGATCACTCGACCCATAAGAGCTAGAAAACCCTGAACCATCGAATCCCCAATCCGAGTTCCACTCTATCCATTCCGTGACGACGGAATGACCCATCCTCAATCCCAGAGCAACTCTCACGAGTTCCCCTCTTGCAACCGCATACTCATGCTGGACTAGCTCCTACACCCTCAGGTTGGGAAAACCTAATGCACTGATAATATCCTCAAACATCTCCCAGAATGAATCACTAATATACACCCCATACCCTGATCAGAATCACACTAAGAGTTCAAGACTCTCTCTCTCTCTACATCCCTTCCGAGCCTTTTGGCTCTACACTTGCGGATTTCCCTCCGCGACCTCAGCGGTCATTCCAACCCGGATGAGCTTCTAATCCACTACCGCAAACACGCTTCTCACTAACCATACTCGAATTTCTCTAACATAACTCTGCTCTGCCATTTTCACTTCCGTGGACTTGTACTCCCTCTCGGAGTTACACACCTCTTACCTTTCTCTCTTCCTTTACCAAGGAATCCACCCGGCTATAATGTCACTCCAACAAATGCCATGGTGTTTGCCCGACGCTACACCACCCTTAGCGTGTCCGCTATCCATCCAATGCACTTATCCTGACTCTCCTCGCAGGGACTTTCAAGCCCATGCACTACCTCAACTAAACAAGATCGCTACCCGGGGCCAGACCTTCCATTGCAAACACACTACAACATACACAATCCGCAATCTCAAACTGATCCAACAATACCAGCAGAGTCTCCAGCATGACTGGACCGACTCACACAACACATATTAGCCACTCGAGGCTATATCTCTGTGGGTCCATACACCCAAACTCTGCGAACCCTCAGGTTCTAACTCTGGGAACCTTCCGGTTCCAACTCTAGAAACATGCACAACATAAATCCCGTGGGATTAATGCAGTACAACCCATCACGTACATCAAGCATACAAATACTCTGATCACGTAACCCCGGTTACCTACTCAAACTTGATCCCGGCCTGCTCCCAGGCCTCCACAATCAAATGCCCTAGGTCTGTATCCCGCCCCGCATACCCGACACTCGCTCTTGTCAGCCTATACTCTGAGCTGACAGAACACTGCTGAATCCCAACAGCTAAGCACCCTCACATACTCATCGATCTCCCGGAGAATTCTCCAATTCTCCCCCACTTAAAGCACTGACTAACAACCACTAGTCGCGAACAACGACCTTCCAAAACAACCTTACCCAAAGAGAACACTTACACACTGGCTGCTTCCCACAAGCACAAACAACCCTCAGCAAAACACATCTCCTCACTGATCAATCCGCTCAAAAGAATCCGATCTCCAATTATCCATTCCACGATTGTAGATGCTACTCGACACTCAACCCAATGCCGCATCTCCACTAATAACCCTCACGAACGATAACCAGCGATAGCACAAAACACCAAACTATAATCATATTAAACCCTCAGGGAACAACGGATACCAAAACGAAAACCCGAAACACAAATCCATAACCATGCCAAACCCGCGAAACAACGAATACCGCATCGAAATCCACACAAGATACCAGCACAAACAATACGCCACAATAAACGCAAGATAACAAGACATCAAGAAAGCAACATACCCGCAGCTGCCTCCGACACTGCTCCGACTCCCTCTGCCGCAAGCTGATAAGCACGACCCTGAGCCCTTGGGGCTCCGCTCCATCCTGTCCTCTTCCTGAACTCCTCAAGGTGGCCGGTACTAGAGCCTACACCGGTCCTGCAGAAAGCTGTGGACAGTTGACCCTCAAATGTCCAACCTGCCGACAACGATAACAAATCCTCAAATCCCGAATCGGCACTGACTGCCGACAATCCCGCGCATAGTGCCCCTCCTTTCCGCACTTGCGGCATGCACCACCGGACCAACAAACTCCGGTGTGACCCCTCCCACACTTCCCACAGGTGTGGCCGCTCCGATCCCCCACTCTAACATCAACGGTCCTGGACCGTTTCGGCGCCGGCTGCAACTGCATCGGAGCCTGCCTCAGCTCACGCAACTGCAACTCAACCTCTAACTCACGCCGCATGGCGGCCTCCTGTAACTCCAACAAGGTCTCGCACCTCTGCGCAGACACGAACTGTCTGATATCCCCCTTGGGCATACTCAGATATCGGGACATCTGAGCCTGCTCCGAAGCGAACTCAGGGCAAAACATCGCCCTCTCAATACACATCCTGGTGATCTCAGTCGCCGACTCCGAGTCCTGCTTCAGCTCAAGGAACTCCCGAGCCAATCTCTCCCTCTCATCCCGCGGAACATAGCGAGTACTGAACATCTCTCTGAACTGATCCCATGAAACCGCAGCCCTCTGCGCATCGAAATATGACCCCGTGGTCAATCTCCACCAATCCTTCGCCCCGAGCCTCAATAGGTTCAGAGCACACCTCACCCTCTGATCAGCAGGGCATAAACTCGTGGAGAAACACCCCTCCACGTCTGATAACCATCTCATAGCAACAATCGGGTCCTGAACTCCATCGAATGTGGGAGGCTTCGTATAATAGAAGTCCCGATACTGAAAACCCCGACTAGCTCCTCCCCTTGCCGCTGCTACAGCCGCTGTAGCCGCCGCGGCAGCCGTCTCTGCGAGAGCCGCATATCGCTCATCAAAATACTCAATCATGGCGGTCTTGATCGACCCAACAATTCCGGCAACTCAGCCCGGAACAATGCAGCAACCCCATCACGTAGGATCTCGCGAATCCTTGCATCCAACTCGCTCGTGCTCGTCTGATCGATAACCTCAGACGGCACCGATCCACCCGGAACTCGCTCTCCAGCTCCCGATCCTGATCCGGATCCACTATCATCATGCCTCGAAATCTCCATACCGAAGACACCATACCAATCTCAGAAACTCCCCACAATCCTGGGATCCAACTCTCGCAACCCAACCCTAGAGATCATGGTCTCCCTGATACGCGTATGGGTCCTGTGCTTTCAGTAGTACGGGCCCATACTACCTTCCACACCTACCCGTATTTGTATGAAGTACTACCACAATACCCGAGAGAACATGCATAACAACTATCAACCCTCACCACTAAAGGAACACTGAGAATCTCCCATAAGGGACCCTAGGCTACAGGCATCACAAATCAGGCAGCATTATCATGAATTCCTGAAGATCCCTAGCCTAACTCTAGCATGTTGTTCTATCAAGCTCAAATAAAACAAATATCATGTATGGTATCTTGGGGTTACTTACTGGCTCCGGCTGATCGTACCTCCGCGTCCTCCCTTTACTTAATTTGAAAACCATTTTAAATTTTCTCTTTTTAAAATCCTCCTCGATTTGAGACTGGAGTCACACGAATGTTCCCCCAATTCACTCAAACCAAGGCTCTGATACCAACTTGTAACGACCAAAATTTCACAACAATTAAAACTTTTCAAAAACCACTCATTTTAATAACGTTGTTACAAAAAGGTTTTCAATACATTATTTAACAGAGTATTTTCCCAGGTTCATATCATAAAACATCAACGCGAGGAACGGTACGATCACGCCTTTGCCTTGTCACAGACTCCTGAGAACCTGAAAACATAAACCACAACTGTAAGCCCGAAAGCTTAGTGAGATACCCCCAAAATACCAACCACATATGCGCCTTTCCAGGCCACGACCTTCCGGTGCAAAACATATCGCCTTCCGGCCCATAACGCAATGCCTTCCGGCCCATAACATATTGCCTTCCGGCCCATAACATATTGCCTTCCGGCCCATAACATATTGCCTTCCGGCCCACAGCATAATAAGCATACATATCAGCATAAAAGCATACATAACCTAACAGGACATAGAACGACCCTGCATACCGGGTCACACCCCAGGTCCAGCAATCATACGCATAACACATAATCATATAACAGTTCACAGTCAGCAACTGATCAACAGACCACATAACATAGCATTACTCTATTCAAGATAACGGTCTAGCCGGTCACTAGCATAATATCACCCTACGAATCAGTCAACATACTAAATGCACACATACGCCTTTCCAGGCCATGACCTTCCGGTCCACATAGCAATGCCTTCCGGCCCACAACATATAACGCCTTCCGGCCCATATCATAACAACTGACAACTACCCGGATTTCCATCCGATAAAAAGGTTGGCCTTGGTGCCATAAACCCTAGCGATATAGTGAGGATAACTCACCTCGAAACTGCCGACTGAACAGATAGCTCAAGCTGCTCTGATCACTGATACGATCTCCACCTCTGGACAGCCACCAATGCACTGAACTCAAACAATAAACAACAATTACCAAAATACCCCTGGAACCACTGGTCAACCCTTGGTCAAAGACAAGGTCAAAGTCAACCCCTGACTGACCCTACTCGCCGAGTCAACCCTATGACTCGCCGAGTCCCCATACTCAGAACTTCACTCAATCCGCGATCTAACTCGCCGATTTCAACAACTCTGAGTCCACTCGCCCTCAACTCACCGAGTCATCCCTTGACTCACCGATTCTCGACTCAACCCTAGAATATCGGGACTCTTCGACAAGACTCGCCGAGTCCAAGAACAAACTCGCCGAGTCTATGGCTATCTTCAACCTACTCGCCGAGTTGTTCATACAACTCGCCGAGTCCAAGGGCATCTTCAAGCTACTCGCCGAGTTGTTCATCGGACTCGGCAAGTCCATGCCATGCAACCGCTCAAACTGCTTTCTAAGGTCAGATCTGCTCCGGCAATTCATAGGTCTGACCTTCCTAGATTGGTTCATCACGTAAAGTCCTTATTTCGGTGCTCATAATACACCCCATGACTCATAATTCACATTTTGACCTAAGGCATAAGGATTCCAATCCAAAACCTCCATTGATTCTCGAAAAGCTCAGGCATGGGACACTCTGGACTTCCAAGAGTCCCAATATAAGGTTCCAATCGCTTGGGGGACTAAGGAAGCACTCAATCTAGCCAC
This sequence comes from Lactuca sativa, assembly GCF_002870075.4. NCBI lineage: Eukaryota > Viridiplantae > Streptophyta > Magnoliopsida > Asterales > Asteraceae > Lactuca > Lactuca sativa. The sequence continues at coordinate 241,727,145 of NC_056630.2, forward strand.
AAAAGGGTTCCATAAACCCTAAATCCATATACACATCCACATAGAATGGAACAACTCGAAAATATTACCTGAATAACGTTGCTCTGTGTCCCCAACCCTCAGAATATGGCTTCTCCTGTTGTTCTCTTAACCAAGCCTCCTCCTCCTTGCATAATAACACTTCCAAGATCAATAATGGTCTTCAACCTTGCTCCAGATGCTCACAATCGAATTAGGGTTTCTCTCAAAGGACTAGGGTGAACAATGACGGCCATAAGGCCCCTGATATATGTCCCAAGCCTGGACGGTTAGGGTTTCGCTAAACAGCGCGGACTCGCCGAGTCCATATCCGGACTCGTCGAGTCCAGTCGCGAACCCGCGACCAGATCTGCGATCCTACTCGGCGAGTCTGAGCTCCAACTCGCCGAGTCCCCTCTTAAAACACCCAAAATCATAAGTATAACAATACCTGGAATTCCGGGCTGTTACAATTCTCCCCCACTTATATTAGGTTTCGCCCTCGAAGCCTACAGCAACTCAACTCCAAGGATATTCCCACAACGCTCCACCGGGCCTTAACCGGCCCAGGTCTCTCAAGGCATAAATATCGAAACTCGAACATACATTCCCCTCCTTCACGGTGTCCTGATCACCATCTCGAACCGGGCATCGACTGTACCCCTGATCGTCACTCTCAATAACCGAGAATTACCCAAGATGCATCTCTGCTCTAAATCGCAACGATCACTCGACCCATAAGAGCTAGAAAACCCTGAACCATCGAATCCCCAATCCGAGTTCCACTCTATCCATTCCGCGACGACGGAATGACCCATCCTCAATCTCAAAGCAACTCTCACGAGTTCCCCTCTTGCAACCGCATACTCATGCTGGACTAGCTCCTACACCCTCAGGTTGGGAAAACCTGACGCACTGATAATATCCTCAAACATCTCCCAGAATGAATCACTAATATACACCCCATACCCTGATCAGAATCACACTGAGAGTTCAAGACTCTCTCTCTCTCTCTACATCCCTTCCGAGCCTTTTGGCTCTACACTTGCGGATTTCCCTCTGCGACCTCAGCGGTCATTCCAACCCGGATGAGCTTCTAATCCACTTCCGCAAACACGCTGCTCACTAACCATACTCGAATTGCTCTAACATAACTCTGCTCTGCCATTTTCACTTCCGTGGACTTGTACTCCCTCTCGACGTTACTGTTGGATTAATGTCTAAGTCCATAACTATATTTGGTAAGACTTGACCCGACCCGGCATGGTCCATTTGGGTTGCATACCATCATGCACTTGAATGAGAGAAATAAGACACTTATGGTTATTAATATATTATAAGTTCTAGTGTATTAATAATAAGAATAATAAGATTATTTAATTAGTATTGATCAAGAATTAATCTAGGATTAATTAAGTGATCAAAAGAAGACTAATTAAATATATGGGTTGATTGTGTAAATCATCCATACTTGTATAGTGGGCTAATGCTCCATGGATAATCAAGTTGGGCTAAAACCCATAGGATGGTTCATGGATGCTCCATGGTGTATTTGAACCCATGGATCCAAGGAAATGGAAAGTCATGACAATTAGGGTTTGCCCTAATTGTAACACTATATAAAGATCTTATTCTTGACAAAATTGGCCACTAGTAGTATTCTAGAGAGGGCTAGCCGATTTTGATGAGTGTAGAATTCTCTCAAGTCATTCCAAGTGTTTTGATGATTGTGATTCCATTTGAGGTGTCACACTTGGGGCACTAGGCACTCTAGCTTCATGAAGACTTTCTTCTCCAAAGAGGTATGTATTCTATCTTGCTATAGTTATTGTTTTTGTATGCTAGATTAGGATAATACCTTGGAAGTTCTTATTTGTATGTATAATAGAGAAAACATAGATCCAAGGTATTTAGGGTTGCATGTACACTTAGGAGTGTTAGAATGCTCAAAACCCAACAGTTACACACCTCTTACCTTTCTCTCTTCCTTTACCAAGGAATCCACCCTGCTACAATGTCACTCCGACAAATGCCATGGTGCTTGCCCGACGCTACACCACCCTTAGCGTGTCCGCTATCCATCCAATGCACTTATTCTGACTCTCCTCGCAGGGACTTTCAAGCCATGCACTACCTCAACTAAACAAGATCGCTACCGGGGGCCAGACCTTCCATTGCAAACACACTGCAACATACACAATCCGCAATCTCAAACTGATCCAACAATACCAGCAGAGTCTCCAGCATGACTGGACCGACTCACATAACACATATTAGCCACTCGAGGCTATATCTCTGTGGGTCCGTACACCCAAACTCTGCGAACCCTCAGGTTCTAACTCTGGGAACCTTCTAGTTCCAACTCTAGAAACATGCACAACATAAATCCCGTGGGATTAATGCAGTACAACCCATCACGTACATCAAGCATACAAATACTCTGATCACGTAACCCCGGTTACCTACTCAAACTTGATCCCGGCCTGCTCCCAGGCCTCCACAATCAAATGCCCTAGGTATGTATCCCGCCCCGCATACCCGACACTCACTCTTGTCAGCCTATACTCTGAGCTGACTGAACACTGCTGAATCCCAACAGCTAAGCACCCTCACATACTCATCGATCTCCCGGAGAATTCTCCAATTCTCCCCTACTTAAAGCACTGACTAACAACCACCAGTCACCAACAACGACCTTCCAAAACAACCCTACCCAAAGAGAACACTTACACACTGGCTGCTTCCCACAAGCACAAACAACCCTCAGCAAAACACATCTCCTCACTGATCAATCCGCTCAAAAGAATCCGATCTCCAATTATCCATTCCACGATTGTAGATGCTACTCGACACTCAACCCAATGCCGCATCTCCACTAATAACCCTCAGGAACGATAACCAGCGATAGCACAAAACACCAAACTATAATCATATTAAACCCTCAGGGAACAACGGATACCAAAACGAAAACCCGAAACACAAATCCATAACCATGCCAAACCCGCGAAACAACGAATACCGCATCGAAATCCACACAAGATACCAGCACAAACAATACGCCACAATAAATGCAAGATAACAAGACATCAAGAAAGCAACATACCCGCAGCTGCCTCCGGCACTGCTCCGACTCCCTCTGCCGCAAGCTGATAAGCACGACCCTGAGCCCTTGGGGCTCCGCTCCATCCTGTCCTCCTCCTGAACTCCTCAAGGTGGCCGGTACTAGAGCCTGCACCGGTCCTGCAGAAAGCTGCGGACAGGTGACCCTCAAATGTCCAACCTGCCGACAACGATAACAAATCCTCAAATCCTGAATCGGCACTGACTGCCGACAATCCCGCGCATAGTGCCCCTCCTTTCCGCACTTGCGGCATGCACCACCGGACCAACAAACTCCGGTGTGATCCCTCCCACACTTCCCACAGGTGTGGCCGCTCCGATCCCCCACTCTAACATCAACGGTCCTGGACCGTTTCGGCGCCGGCTGCGACTGCATCGGAGCCTGCCTCAGCTCACGCAACTGCAACTCAACCTCTAACTCACACCGCATGGCGGCCTCCTGTAACTCCAACAAGGTCTCGCACCTCTGCGCAGACACGAACTGTCTGATATCCCCCTTGGGCATACTCAGATATCGGGACATCTGAGCCTGCTCCGAAGCGAACTCAGGGCAAAACATTGCCCTCTCAATACACATCCTGGTGATCTCAGTCGCCGACTCTGAGTCCTGCTTCAGCTCAAGGAACTCCCGAGCCAATCTCTCCCTCTCATCCCGCGGAACATAGCGAGTACTGAACATCTCTCTAAACTGATCCCATGAAACCGCAGCCCTCTGCGCATCGAAATATGACCCCGTGGTCAATCTCCACCAATCTTTCGCCCCGAGCCTCAATAGGTTCAGAGCACACCTCACCCTCTGATCAGCAGGGCATAAACTCGTGGAGAAACACCCCTCCACGTCTGATAACCATCCCATGTCTTTCAATATAGCCTTCCTCTCGAGAGAAGATCATACCAAGCCATTGAGGATAGGGAACATGCAATGGCTTCTTGTTCCCAGTAATGCAGTCAACCATTTAATCAAGAAAAGCTTGAGCAAAATCCAAACTTATGTTGTAAACAATAGAGTATAAGATCCTTTTCTCAAAGAGATTCAATTGATCCAAACTCCCAGTCTTCTGTCCAAGACATTTTCCAATCACACTTGTTAAGTAGTTCCATTGTACATTAAAACACAGACGAAGAGTGTTCTTGTATGGCTCACGAGTGAAGTCCTGAAGTTTGAAATTATAACCTAATTTTTCATAAACAAATTTGCAACTTTTTTCAGAAGGAGTTTTAGAGTAACTTTCAAATCAAGGAAGACAAATAGCAGTTCGAAAGGATTCCACATTAATAATAACCCTATATTGACCATCTCCAATGGTTACATTGATGGTTTGATAATCAGTTTTAACAGAGCATGAATTGTAGAACTCACATACTTTTTTATGGTAGAATGGATCCGGGAAGTCCCAAAATGCATATCAAAGAGGAAATCTCTTTACATACGTAACGAAATCTCTAATTCCCGTTTTTACAAACTTCTTTTAGATTTCATCCGAGAACGCCACATTGGTCGATTGAATGATGATAGGAAAGTCCGGGGCATGAGGGCCTTTGGTGACGTTATCCTGGGGGAAAATCGTATAGAGGATTTGACATGGTGAAAGCTTTGAGGAAGATGAGGATTGAGAGTCTTTTTGAGATAAAGAGCCAATTTCTTGAATATCTTGTAAAAGTGAAATAGGATGAAGAATTCCAAATTTATACCTAAAAAGTTTCTTCTTTTTTACGTAATCATGAATGAATATACTTAAAATCTCGTATCCAAAGATAAGGATGGATCTTTCGGTCGTCAACCAAAAAGTTACTATTGAAATTGGCGAGACATGTCATCAGCGGTAATGAACATCAGTGTAAGCGATCAACGAGTGCCTTGAACGTTAAGTTTATGATGTCTCCTGATAGTGTGGGCTTAAACTACCATTCACCAATGTAGTATTGCAAAATCTCATTAGTAAGTGGTTTCATATGCTGACTTAGTAATCACTTTTATTAGAAGAAAATGGAAAAAGTGATGTGATACGTGTGATAAGATGTGGTGTTTTAGCTTAAGCATTGGCATAGATTTCTCAAGCTCTCATCAGCGTATGCTACATTTCGCTAAATCATAAAGCTTTAAAGAATAATATACGGGAAAGAGTGGGTTGGTATGTGTGATAGCCTACGGTACATAGACTAACCATTGACACAAAGTTTCAAACTTTTATCAATGTGTGGTAAAACATAGTGAATCATCAAGTTTTATTAGAAGATAAAGGAAAGAATGGATTGTTTCAATCAAGCTGAGGTGAAATCAATTAGAATCATAAATAGTTTAACTCATCAACAAGAAGTGGTTTAAACTTCCGTATCATAGACTAAGTTGCAGTCTAGAATCAAAGAATCAAAGAATCAATTTGAACAACCCTTTGTCATTTATGGAACAGACAAGTAACTATTATGATTATGACTATGCAATCAGTGTAAGCCATTGGGTTACGCTTAATGTTTCAGCAGAACATGAGACTTGATGCATACGACAAACATGCTTCTAGAGACAGGGTCAAGTAAGGTAGTCAAAGAAAGATAAACATCCAATTTTTTCTATTAATTTTTTGTTTGGACTAGGGAATATCACTAAGAAAGTTTAAACAATGCTAGACAGTCAACATTAGGGGTGACTCAATTTTCTTAGCAGAAGGTCTTACCGATGAGAAACTTAGAGAGATTTAGTCACATACAGCAACATGTTTCTAGGGACGATGATGTGTCAAAAGTTGCATATTAGGCTTAGAATAGTCTCCGTCAGATTCGATAAGAAAATAATATACAAATACAAAAAAAGAGTTAGTCAAACAAGAAAGTATTCTACACAGCGAAATATGTGCATTTTTTCAGAAAGGTGATAAAGACTCGTTCCATCAAATCTTTAGAATTGAATGGTCATAAATGCAGTTCCATTTTCCGAGATACCTGCCACTTGAATTTTGACTATAAAAGTGAGCAACCAAGATCAACCATAACACACAAAAACACAATTCACACTAAACAAAGAGAGTGAATGGCTTTAATCATTGAGATTTGGCAGATTGATTCCTAGCTTCATGTTCACCAAGAACAAAAGAAGAAGATGAAACAGTCTTTATAACGAACGAGTTAGAAGGATCTAATCTTTGTAACCTTTGAGTTATGAGAGTCACCAAGACAATACTTGATGGTTCCGTTCATTGTGATACATGAAGGAAGAGAAGGTAGGATCATTGTCTTGTTGAAGACTCCTTTGGATCTTTGAGGTGATGGAGTTGTAGTGACAACGTCTTCGGAAATTAGGAGCGCCATGGCAGAGATTTCCACTTCATCTCACTACAACCGAAATAGATTGTTAAAGATAGAAGAGATATGTGTCCAGAAGGACAATTGGTGAGATAGTTATCCCTAATATGGTCTCATCAGCGTGAGCATCAATGTCAGTGAGAGGGCAATTGGTACTGAAGAAAAGATGCAAAGTCATCGTCAACTAGCTCTTTAAAGGAGGGTGACGCATTCAAGGAATGACATGCTGATGTTAATTAGCTAAGATCAGTGTTGAGATGGAGAAAGAAGGTCTTGACATATACAGAGGAAATAGAATAACAAACATTGACAATGTTAGTAACAAAATGTGTACGTACAATGTATACTCCTTTGGTAAAGAAAATTTTAATGCACAAAAACAAAAATAAACTAAAAGTGTAGCAACTTATGTTAAGAAATTTAAGAGTAGCAAAGCATGAAGAAAAAAATAAAGTATCAATGTCTAAACCAATAAATTCAAACCATATAAATATCGTTGTCCCTTAGTGCAGAAAGCATGATTTTTGTTCTTAAAATCAAACACATTTTCCTCATGGCGATTGAGAAGAAATTTATAACTAGCTTCACAAACTTGATTGATGGAGATGAGGTTGTCTTTCAGACCCTCAAAATAAAACACATCCTCCAACTTAATTCTCCTACATTCAAAACTCCAACACTTGTAATAGCTCTTCCACTATTGTCACCAAAGATCACCATTGGACCATCATTTTCTACAAAATCTGTTAAGAGGTAAGTGTAACTGATCATGTGTCTAGAACTTCCACTGTCTGGATATCAAGTTTTTCCTAGATTTGGACTTGATCCTTTGATAGTGTGAGAACTATCAACGTCATATATGTCGTCAAGGGAATCATTGATAAGTGTCATAAAACCCTTAACATTTATCCCCTCATCTTCAGATGTCTCCTCTTCTTCCACCCATTCTTCATAATCCTCTTGTTTTTTAATGAAAGATTTTGGTAGAGAGATGTTTTCCGTATTCATATGGTCCACGAGTTTCTTGTACAAAACTTCAAAATTCTCCAAACTTTGAGCTTCTTTCTTCTCCTTGCAATCCCTGGAAAAATGATCAGGACTTCCACAATTAAAGCAATTAACTGAGTTTCTCTCCTCTGAAGTGGATCTCCTTGCTGAACTGTTTCCTTTAAATTGAGCTCTTTAAACCCCATTTAATCTGCTTTCTTCATATCTTTGAGAATAATAGCAACACTGGCAACAAGTTCCTCAGTGAGATCTTCATCACTTTCCTCACCATGATCTGAATTGTGTGATCCACTGATGTGCTTCATTGCTTCCTTTTGAGACACTATAGAAACAAACTTTTCCTTCCTTGATTCCTTCATGATTTATTTACGAAGGGCTTTGGTCTTTTCATAATTTCGAAGATTCTAGAACAAGGAGTTCATATCAATGGTGTCAATCTTTTCACTATTCTTAGGAACATCAGCATGATGTTACCAGCTTTTCCCAAAAAAATCGAGAAACTTTAGAACCAACTGTGAGTGCTTGATGATTCCCAGCCTACGTATATCATTAACCAATCAGTTAAACCTATTGAAAGTTTAGGTAAGTGACTCACCTTGTTGAGAAAAGAAATGATCCTATCTCCGATTAAGGTTGTTGATGGTTGTGGCCTGGACTTCCATGGTGCCTTCATAAGCCACTGCCAGCGTATCCATCATCTCTTTATCTGACTCATAGTTCTGTACTAGATAATATATGTGGTAGGGAATACAGTTTCCAATAGCAGCCCGGGCTTTCACATCAAGACTAAGAAGTCTCTTGTCATCGTCATCATAACTCATCTCTGGCTTTTGCTTTAGGGGCCAACGGGAGCGTTGTTGGCCATGGGTTGGTACATTGGAACAGGGGACCATTTTCAACAATTTTTCTCATCTCATATTCAATGGTTTCAAGAACATCCATAACCTTTGTTTTCGACATAGCAAAATTATGTTCATCAAAGGGAGGAATTATGTTGAGACCAAATGATTTGGGATTCGACATGATTACTTGAGTGTATCACAAACCTGCTTTGATACCAATTGAGGGTGTGTATTGGTTGGATACACTTCAAGTATAAAGTATGAAAGTAAACTAAAAATAAAAAACAAAGAACAGAAAGTAAATAACACAAAGAGTTCTCCAAATTGTTCTTTGGCCAAGAAAGGGTTTTCTCTTCACCAAGAATACAGGTTGTCACAAAGACGATTGACACATAGTTGTACTCTCTACATTAGGTTTTACCCTAATGTTAATTATATTATAATCTATACAACTGTATCCCTTGATTAACAACATTATCTTATCTATACTAAGAACCAATCTTCGTAACAAAGATAATGGATCCGCTATCTATTCTATACTTATCTATATCATTACCTAATATACAAATTGTTACAATAGAATAACTACATTAGCGTTGATGTTGATAGGCTTGATATGCTGGCGATGTCGGTATTGTAGACGCTGATGGTGACAGATGTGTAGATTGTTTGACTCATCATATCATAAGGTATGACCTTACGGAGTGCCATAATTTGGATCATAACTCTTCCAAATATGTTTGTGTGTGACCTTAGGTGTTAAATTGGTATGTTCTAGCACTAAATTGAGTGAAGCATAATGGAAATCAGAGGCAATTAACTAGAATCAAGAGCACAAGGCTGCATTAAAAGGTATACATCCATAATCTTTCAATTATTCGTTGTCAGTTATGAAGATTGATATATGCATGAAGTTGGTATGTGATTGATTGAACTTGCATGTAACAATTTAGAGATGGCAATGAAATATTGAATGGATTTAACATTTTTAACCATGTAATTATTATGGATTGATCTTGGTACATCTGTATATATCAAGAAATTATATAAGAATGTATGAAACATGAAATAAGTAGAATTGGACAGGAATAATGAATGGAATAATTTGATAATTGGTAACTAATGATCTGTGTTACCATCAATGTGAAGGAATATGCCATTTAAGATACAATGGCATCATGTATTAATATGGATGGTTAGCTAATGAAAATCAAGCTAGTAAATAGTGCTAGAATTACACAGGTAGAAACTTAATTGTCAAGTTGGATGGAATGAAATGTTATGATTAATAATGTGGTAAAATTAATGAATAAAAGTATGTTATATATATGAAACATAGATTGGAAACTAATCATCCAATCTTGGATTGAAACATGTGATGGAATTGTGTTAGGTTGTTATTGAAATAATGATCTAGTTGGTAAAACCAATTGGTTTGTTTAATTTGAAAAGAGCTACATATTGCTAGTCATTGTAATATTAGGTTGAAAGTGATACCGGATAAGATTGGAACATAGCAGTTGGTTGGAAAAACAAGTAATGACTTGTTACATGTACATACATGTATATGTGATATTCGAATTGTCTATAAGAACAAGTAGGAACTTGATATATTATGGGTTATATGATGATTGATTACTAATCTTTAATGGATCAATCCTATAGATATTGTGTATGGTCAAAATTGGAATTTGATAATGCAAAACCTTCATGTTGACTCTTATTAGCGCCAATGTCTCACTAGTGCAATGGCATGAAGCTGAGTCTACAATGTAGTGTTAGTCTGTAAACTATTTAGATGTAATATCTTGTATATATAGATAGATATGTAGTTAGGTAATACATAAGATATCTTAGGTATATCGAATATACTCTATTGTTTACCTAGTTTAGGTGATACCCTAATTGTTGCGATTCACATCGTAATTACTTTTCTATATGTACTATGGTTTGTATCATTAGTTGATCATCGAACCCTAGAGAGATTTGTTCTTGTTCTCTTTGTGAGAACCTTTACTTAGTGAAAAACCTTTGTGATATCTCTCTGTGTTCTCTCAGTTTTTTTCATTTGTTAATCCACTAAGATCATGGGTTCCTACAACTTGTATTAGAGCAATTCATCTTGTTCGATTAATAATGTCTTCTTCTTCTTCCTTATCAAATCATTCAAAAATTACTTCTATTCATACAATACCACAATTTGATGAAAAGAATTTCACAATGTGGAAGTCAAAAGCAATGATGGTTCTTGAAACCATGGATTACTCTATGTTGAACATCTTCAATGATGGTCCTCATGTTCCTATGTATCAGACTATGAATGAGAATATTAAAGATGGTGATATGATCGAAGAACTTGTCCATGAATTTGATGATGAAGATAAATGTCTTGTAGCTCTTGATTTGAACGCTCGTGCTGCTATAGGGAACGGTCTACTGGTGATTGTTGAGGCCAACAAAATAAATAACCCTAACTCTTTTACACTAAAACAGTTTATATTGGTAAAGGGGTCGAATCCACAGAGATTGGTTCAATTTAATAACTCTATGAAAAATCTCTTTGCAAAAGTACTTGTAAAATGACAATAAAAGCAAAAAATAGGGGGTTTTGGTCTTCTTAAATACTTGAGCTAAAACTAGGTTTAAACTAAGATTTAAATGGACAATTCAACAAAAATAAAAGTTTGATGTAAATCAATAAGAGAAAGATGGTTGACTTAAGGTTTCCTCACTTTGACTTTTGGTGAACATATTATTAGAATCCAATGGTTCATTACTTGTTTTAAATCCTTAATTTGACTATGGTAATCCAAGAATATTGAGATTACCTAGACTTTTCTTAGTTGTTAAAATGATTAGAGAAGCTCATAACAATTTCCTTAGTTAAAGTCACAATTTTCATTAACATGTAATTAGTGACAATCAACTAGCATTAAGAACCAAAAAGTCACCAAAACTAAGAGGAGTCAAATCCTTTCACTACCATGTTGGAGAAAATGTTTTTATGATTGTGTGAAGCAAAACTAACACAAAAATCATTTGTTGCTTGCTAATTTGAGGATCCTTTACTTAATCAAGAAATTAGCCAACTAATCACCACAAACACATTTAAACTCACGAATAAAAACATACAAGTAGTGATAATATGTTAAAATACAAAACATTCCTATAAAGATTCAAGAACAATTTCATGGAGTCTTCAACATTCAACAAAAGTTCAAAGCATTCCACAAAAGTCAACCAAGTTTAATTTAGCCTAGCATGGCTAAACTCCAGAAAATGAAGTAGGAAAAGATTATACCAAACATTTAACAAGTTTAGAGATGAAAAGACGATGTTCTTCAAGTGTTCTTGTCCTTCAAAACATTCAAAATCTCCAGAGAAAATGCTCAAAATTTGGATGTGTAGAAGTCTACAAAAGTGACACACCAACCTTCCCCATATAGCTCAAAATAAGAATTTCCGGAAATGCCCCTAAAGGGCCTTGTGCGACCCGTGTGCTGAGCTGGTCTTTATTGATTTGGGCTTCCAATGACTTAGCCCACTGGTTCACTATGAGTCCACTAAGCTCGTAGTCTAAAGTTCTTCATGTTTTCTTCAATTTAAGCCCAAGATGTCTTCTCCAAGTGATCTATAGCTCTCGTAGTCACCCGACCATTAACCTCCGCATGCTCAAACATTCTTTCATTTCTTGAAAATTCAAAGTTTATCTCCTCCAAGTCCAATCGCTTTCCATACGTCCCGAACATTCCCGCTCCTCTAGTCTCCTTAAAATCTGCAGTTATGCTCACGAAACTAGAAAGTACCCGAAATAGTCATAAAATAACAAAAAGGAAAATATACATGAAGATTATCTAAGTTATGAATGAAATACACTAAAATAAACTATAAAAAGAAGTAAATAAAATGAAACTATCAAATCATCCCAAGCTTGAACCTTACTTGTCCTTAAGTAAGACAAGACAAAAATGAACTTGGGATTAACTATCCTAAGAAAAATAAAAAGAATGGATAGAACCGTAGAACCTGATCACAGTTAGTCAACATGAACAAAATTAATCTTGCTATTATCTCATGACTTTCTCATCTGATGACAATGGAACCATAAAACACAGCCATGACAACTCCTCTAAGTGAGTAAGGATGGATGGTCAGTCGCAGCCTCAATGGAACATGCATACAATGAAGAACATCTATAGTAGGGAGAAAGCAGACAGACGAGCTTATATGTAGCTCTTCTTTAATTGTATACTCTTATCATGAAAGTTGCATGATCTCATGTCTGCCGACTACTCTCATGTGTGATTGGGCATTTTCATTATATCTAGAAAACCTCGAGTTTGAGAAGGAGCCTACTCTCATCCTAATGGCTCAAGCATGATCAAGTGTGATCCTCTCATTGGCATGGACCGCAGGGCTAAAAACATCCATTTCTATACTATATCCTACAATTGTTAGTATTACATGCATAATTCTTCATGAAAATTACCTGGCCATGATCACATACCCCTTTTAAGCTCCATAAGTTGATCCTAAGTATGAAGTCCCAACTGCATCCTAATGGTCCTGGTTCGATGTGTGGGATGACAACAAGATCCTGGAACAATAATGATACAATAACTATGAACCTATTCCATGACATCCAAGGGGGGAGAATAAACAGACAACAAAAATGCATGAATGCATGAATGCTAATACCCTAAGCTAAATGTTATGCAAAAATAAAAGGTGAAAAAGAAGAAAATTAAATCTTTTTGGAATTTTATAAAATAAAAAAATGCATACAAATTAGCTTAAAACTAAAATCTTATGCAACCTAACTAAAAAATTCATGAAAAGGTAAAAAGAAAGTGAAATTCCCCACCCCAAGCTTAAGAACAAGCATTGTCCTCAATGCTTAAGGTAAGGGCAGAAATGACCTAAATCAGAGGATCAGGTGGCAGGAGATGTTTGAGGTGGTGGTTTCGTGAAATTCCGACTGGTAGAACTCCGAGAATCGTGAGTTTTCCAGCGAGGTGGGTGTTTGGGAGCTTATATTCTTAAGAGAATGGAGTTTGAGGGAAGAACTTGATGAAAACAAGGGTGAAATGAAGGAGAAGGTTGCATTCATAAGTCATATGGTCAACGGAAGTCAACAAGTCAACCCATTTAAGGATTTGGACAAAGATGGTCAAAAATTGTCAAAAATGGCCTAGCTCGGTGCGCGGGTCGTGCAGGTCTCCATGTGGGTCACACAGACCTGGCAGTTAAGTCTTGGGTCAATGTCGCTTCATCACACCTGGCTGCACAACCTACCCATGCAACAGCGCACGGGTCGTGCAACCTACCCATGCAACAGCATGCAGGTTGCGCAACTTACTCGCATAATAGCACGCGGATCGTGGAACCTGCTAATCCTGATTTTCATTTTTGCTTCATTTTTCTTCGTTTCTTCTCATTTTGTTGGATGGGAAGGCCCCAGACATATGGAAACACTTAATTCTTCAAAGATAATTCCAATAGAACCATCAAAACATCTTCAAAACTTCTTTATTCGAATTTAGAGACACGAAAGCACAATGCTTTCGAAAAATACCCTTCTTTAACATCTTTCGCAAGACGCCTCCAAACTTCACTTTAAAGCTTAGGGGCATCCAAATGGATGACATATTGGACATTTGAATCAAAACCTTCATATAAAGGCTTCAATCAATGTCCATTAACCTTGCAAATTTTCCCCATGTCGACATTTTTTAATTTCCACACCTCCATTGGGACTCTTTTCTTATATTTGACTTTCTTTTTATTGGAGAACCATACCGGAATTAGACCTTTTATAATAGCAATCATCCAACCACATTCTTTCTTGTAATTTTTCATTATGGTGAACAACTCTATCCTCTTTGACATGGTGGTTGAGTAGGTGACTGGTTGGACATCTTCTTTCTCGGGATACGTATCCTTTGAAGGATCGAACAAATTTATTATTTCTGGCTCTTGTGGTTGTTCTACCACTGGTTTTAGTTTCTCAATGGGAGTGGGAGGCTTAACCTCTCTTTCGTTAACCCCCAAAACTTCCCCTATAGTTCCATTGGCAACTTTCTCAATTTTTTCTTTTTCTTTGACAGCCTCTTCCACTTCTACTTCTTCTTGCTCTTCTTCATATAACACTGTTGGGCCATCAAAACTTTTCTCATATATCAAGGAATAGAACATGATACAATGAGATCTCTTCAGAGGGCACTTTGTCTTGAGCTTCCATTATACTCATTGATTGAGCAACTTGTGTTATTTGTTGCTCTAAGATTTTGAGGCTAGCTTGGGTTGTTTCCTAGAAAATTTGGGTACAAGTGGCAATGCTTTTCACAATGACCTCTAAGGACATGATTCACATTTCAGTTTGATAAAGAGGATAAGGACAGGGTTCTTGGAACTGTGGAGTTGAATGGTATTGGTTATTTCCCCAAGTTTGGTATGGGTTTTGTTATTGGTTATTTCCCCAAGCATGGTTGTTGTCCCACCATTGATCATGTTGAGGCTGATCATAACTCCATTGGTTTGACCAATACACTACAAGAAAAAAGGCCTTTTACGACGCTCATTGCGCGTCGTAAAAGGCTCAGACGACGCACAAATGCGTGTCAAGGAAGGCCCTGTCATAAAGAGAGACGACGCGCATTTACGACGCTCATTTACGACGCGCGTTTACGACACGCAATGCGTATCAAGGAAGGCCCTGTCATAAAGGAAGATGACACGCATTCGCGTGTCGTAACCTTACGACGCGCGTGTTAATGACACGCAATGCGTATCAAGAAAGCCCCTGTCAAGAAAGGCCATGTCATAAATAAAGATGACACACATTTTTGCGTATCGTAAATTTAAATGTTTAAAAAAAATAAATTTATATATTTATTAATTTTTAAATTAAATTTGCATTTAATTTCTCATAATAGAAATAAAATACCATATACAAAAAATACAATCCATTGCATAATATAAAATAAAATTTCATACTCAAAAAATAAAATAAATTACACAAATTGTAATGTCATACAAAGAATCATTCAAATGTTAAACAAAAATAAAACATTGCTAACATGGGTTATACATTCCTATAAAACTAACAAATAATCATACAACTCTTTTTCTTACTGGAAAGGAATGTCAAACATGATTACAAGTCTCCCTTAATCTTGATTACTCACCTGCTTAAGTAGAATGTTGTTGTTGAGAAGGTTACCTAGCAACAGAGAAAAACACAACACCTCTCCCACAATCACAACATCATTTATAGAGAAAGGTTGTCAATTACCTTCATTAAGACTTTCATTCAATCACAAAAATATTAAATAAAAGGGTGAAACAGTAACTTACTTGTGATAAGTTGATCTCCCTTAGAGCAAACACAGCTAAAGCATTGAACACAGAGAAAGGTTGTCAATTGCTGATCTTTTCAATTTTAGTCCCAACTCATTTTACTTGGAACGAAGAGTAAAAACGTTACAAAAACCTCAAATAACGATCAAATTTGCAAGAGAATTTTGTAGGACCCAAATTGAACAAAATCAGCCATACTCGAGGACCAAAAATGTAATTTTTGCAAAAATAAGTGAGAGAAAGCACCTCAATTTCCTTCACTTCAAATTCTTGGGTGTGTGACAAACAAGAGTTACCATAAGTTTCTGAGGCCAAACTTGACCCATTCAATCTGGGGAAAAAAAAATATGCAAATTGCCAAATTACCATATTATCCCTCAAAAAGAAAAATAGGAATGATGCAAGTGCAACACTCTTACAAGTCACTATCGAGATACAATGCAAAATGATTTCCCCCACCAAGCGCTAAATACTCAGTTGAACAAAGAGTAAAATACCGATTCACCCCTAATAAATGCACAATTAACATAATAAATCCCAAATAAATATTAAAATTATAAAAGATTTTTTTATATAGTATCAAGAAAATGCAGTACCTGTGGGGCGATATATAACAGGACGCCCTGGTGTATTTGTAAACACAAATGTATCATTCGATCCTTGTATAGTATTTACTCATCATAGTGAAAAAGGGTAGAAAAGTCTTTTGTCAACATATAGAGAAACGAAGACAAGACATTACCAGTAGACTTAACCCAGGGCAAAGATTGCTTCTTCTATATAAGGTTGAAAGAGATATGCCATGCCTCCATGTACTAACATATAAAAAAGATAATGATATATCAATATTCAAGAATAATGTGAAACTGAAAATATGATGAAGATGAAATTTTACCTGTATAGTAAGACCCATTTCTTTCCTTGACTGAGAACAGGGAGTGCAACATAAAGATCAGAACGTGTATTTTCTGTCATAAGTTGTGAAGGTTCTGACATTTTTGGAAGTTTATCAGAAGGAAAATCTGAGAACAAGAGCCTCAACAAGTGCTCCAGTTCCACCAACAGGGTATTCTAAACTACAACCTGGTTTATACCATTCTGCAAACATATAAATCTGCAAATATGTGGATATATATACAGGCAAAAGATTAGACATTTAGAGAACTATAAAATATGAAGGAATAAAATGGATTCTGTTTGGTTGGAATGGAATGGATGAGGACATGTGGTAATGGAATAGCCCATTCCATTCCTTCCTCAATTCCATCATACCAAAAAGTAAAACTACCTTAAAAGAAACTTTTTAATGTATGATATGATTATGTACCATTTCTGCTGAAAGAACACCATCGGATTTCACTCCAGCAAGTAAGAAAGACAAAAGATCCACCCAATTTCTAATGAAAGGATCTTTGAGTCCCAATGAATCAACTATTTCTGAAAAAGGGCGTAAAAGCTTTGTGGCACCAAGAACACCTTGAGGTCCGATTTTTGCAAATGATTTTAGGAGTGGATATGCATATCTAACTCCAGCAGTAGAAACAACTCCCAAATCACCTCGAATAGATAAAGGTGGCAAAGCCATGGCAGCTGCGTATTGTACTGTGGGGTATTCCTTCTTGATTTTAGATTTCACTTGGATCCATGATCTTCCTGCATATATATACATGACCATAAATTATTATATGACTTTAAAGTTGAAAAATGATATCAACTTTAAAAAGGTTAAATGCAAGAAAACTTGTTTACAGATTATATAGAAAAACTTATTTCTATCATTACTCATGATTTTGTTATTTTTCAAAACAAAATAATAACTTTCAAATCATACATCCAAACACCCCCATTAGCATTAAACCAATTCATAATCGTTTATCTACTAAAATAATTGTAGTCAACATATTTATTCAAACAAGGAACCAAAAAGACCTTACCCTCGATAACAAGCCCATAGTAAAGCATAAAAATCAAGTTGTTCCATGGAGAAGATGTCACTTGTTCAAGCAACACCTACAAATATATAGATCAAATCGCGAATTAGATGTCATATAATTCAGTTGTAAGATTGTAAATTTCCATTGTTATCCTTATTATCAAAGGTTCTTATGATACCTTTTTGGCAACTGTTGTCGTGTCTTTTTTGCCCTTGAACAACTTATCCAACAATAAGTGGTAGAAATGCCCAAATGGTCCAAGATATGCACACCCAAAAAGCTACAAACACTCCCGCATTAATATTCTATACTGATTCTTATATATATATATATATATATATATATATATATATATATATATATATATATATATATATATATTTGACTGGTGCTTTTTCATTTGTTGCAGAGAGAATAAGTTATGTGACTTTCATATCCTGATATTTTATATGTGACACCCCGACCTTACGGATACTGTCATTTATTCTTAGTATTCTTTAATTCATTAGGAATGGTGAAAAGTTTAACAGCAGAACATGGTAACCTGCTATCTGGTAACACCAATGGTTCCTAAGTGCAAATCAAGAAAATAAGAGCAACAAATATCGCAGGTTTCTCTCCCTCCTTGAAATTGAGCACAAGTCTAAAACAAAAGAAATATGATGAAATTGAACACAGGGCCTAAATTCTTTGAGAAATTTTCAGAATTCAATGAAGAACCATACATGTT
This sequence comes from Lactuca sativa, assembly GCF_002870075.4. NCBI lineage: Eukaryota > Viridiplantae > Streptophyta > Magnoliopsida > Asterales > Asteraceae > Lactuca > Lactuca sativa. Next base: position 241,745,432 of record NC_056630.2, read on the forward strand.
CAACAGAAAAATCATAAATCCAAACCTATATATTATCAAAAAATCGGACCTGATGAGAAGAGGAAAAAGGAAGAAGCGTACCTGATGAGAAGGGGAAGGAGACTTCAAAAAATTGGAACAGATGAGAAGAGGATCGTCGACGATTGGTTGTTGCGGGAGAAGAAAATTGGCGTTGAAGTAGGAGAAGAAACGATGGAGTCGCTGATTTCTTCCTTTGGTAGGGCAAGGGTATAAATGGAAACCCTTCTCCCTTTCTTCCTCCTTTCTCAGTCAGTCGATTTTTTCCATCTTACCCGATTAGATTAAGCTTTCCGAGTCAGATACACAAATTTAGTTCATCAAACGTCTTTATCTGACCGGGTCATCAAAAAAAGTCGTTGATGTCTGAGATTCGATACCTTGAACCAAGAAATCCCTAAATCTCTATGAGATAGGAGCGCCGACACCTCGATCGATTTTGTTGAGAAGCATCGAGCATAACACTAAATCTTTTGGGAGTCGCAGTCGCATGCCAGGAGAAGTGAATGTGATGTTGTAGTGATCTGTTAGAGAAAGGAGGGACATGGATGGAGGAAAAGGGTGGCCTGGTGGTTCTAGGGTTTTTATACAAATGGTGGTGTTAGTAACCAACGATGGTGATTGACCATGGAGTTTCGAGACCTTGACTTTAATGGAGCTATTGTTCTACTTGATATGGAAATCACTCTAAATTTGTAGTTGTAATACAGCTCTTCTATTGATTGAGAGGCTAAGAAAGTACTTGAGGAACTGAAGATAGAGGGAAGTAGATGAAGGGTTTTTGAACTGAAACCGTAGTTCCAACAATAGTCATGGTTCCAAAAATTGTACCCCTTTGATCAATTTCATGGCCTGGTGACCAAAAAACCTTCGATTTCACTAAGAACTGGAACCCTAGTTCCAACAATAGTCGATTTTTGGTATTTGATTGAGAGAGAGAGAGAGAGAGAAGAACGATTGAAAGAAGGTAGAGGAGAGCTTGGCGGGGTTTTTAATTTTTTCAGAATTTCATTTCCCCCTTTCCCCCACTATTAAAGGATGGAACGCGCGTTCCATTAAAAAATATAAAGCGACATCCTTAGACGACGCGCATTTTATTATAGGTGCCCTCCGTGTTTTTTTTAGACACTAATTTAAGGGCGCGCAATAATGCGTGTCTTCTATCCTAAAATTTTTTGAAGAGATGACATTTTTCTAATGTCACTCTCCTTTGCGTAACATAGATCAATGAGCGTCGTATTTTGACCGTCGTAAAAGGCCTTTTTTCTTGTAGTGATAGTAGCTTCCATTATCCTGCACTTCTTCCCATCTTCCTTGTAAATATGGACACACGTCGAAATGATGTCCATTTTGGGAGCAAAAATCGCAAAGAATAAGTGTGGGCTGCACACTTTGGTCACTTTCAGTCATCATTAGTAACTAAGCTAGCTTAGAAATTAAATCTTCAATGCAAGGAGTGTTCATTTCCAAGACATACTTTTTTTTTGTTTTTTTTTTCAAGTTTGGGATTGTAGATTAGAGTACCGGTACGATGAAATATGGAGATAGAGAAACAAACTTATTAAAAAGAAACCAATCCCCGACAACGACGCCAAAATTCGGTGGTTGTCGAGGCCAACAAAATAAATAACCCTAAATATTTTACACTAAAATAGTTTATAGTGGTAAAGAGGTCGAGTCCGCAGAGATTGGTTTAATTTAAAAACTCTATGAAAAATCTCTTTGCAAAAGTACTTGTAAAATGACAATAAAAAATGGAGGGTTTTGGTCTTTTTAAATACTTGAACTAAAACTAGGATTAAACTAAGATTTAAACGGACAATTAACAAAAATAAAAGTTTGATGTAAATCAATAAGAGAAAGATGGTTGACTTAAGTTTCCTCACTTTGACTATTGGTGAATATATTATTAAAATCCAATGGTGCAATACTTGTTTTAAATCCTTAATTTGGCTATAGTAATCCAAGAAACTTGAGATTACCTAGACTCTTCTTAGTTGTCAAAATGATTAGAGAAGCTCATAACAATTTCCTTAGTTAAAGTCAGAATTTCCATTAAGCATGTAATTAGTGAAAATCAACTTGCATTAAGAACCAAAAAGTCACCAAATCCAAGAGGAGTCAAATGCTTTCACTACCATATTGGAGAAAATACTTTTATGATTGTGTGAAGCAAAACTAACATAAAAATCATTTGTTGCTTGCTAATTTGAGGAACCTTTACTTAATCAAGAAATTAGCCAACTAATCACCACAAACACATTCAAACTCATGAATAAAAACATACAAGTAGTGATAATATGTTAAAACACAAAACATTTCCATAAAGATTCAAGAATAAGTTCATGGAGTCTTCAACATTCAACAAAAGTTCAAAGGATTCCACAAAAGTCAACCAATTTAGCCTAGCATGGCTAAACTCAAGAAATCAAAGTAAGAAAAGGTTGTACCAGAGAAAATGCTCCAAATTCGGATGTGTAGAAGTCTAGAAAAGTGGCACACCAACCTTCCCCATATAGCTCAAAATAAGAATTTCCGGAAATGCCCCTAAAGGGCCTTGTGCGACCCATGTGCTGAGCTGGTCTTTATTGATTTGGGCTTCCAATAACTTAGCCCACTGGTCCAGTTTGAGTCCACTAAGCTTGTAGTCTAAAGTTCTTCATGTTTTCTTCAATTTAAGCCCAAGATGACTTCTCCAAGTGATCAATAACTCACGTAATCACCCGATCATTAACCTCCGCATGCTCAAATATTCTTTCATTTCTTGCAAATTTAAATTTGATCTCCTCCAAGTCCAATCGATTTCCATACGTCCCGAACATTCCGGCTCCACTAGTCTCCTTAAAATGTACAATTATGCTTATGAAACTAGAAAGTACCCAAAATAGTCATAAAATAACAAAAAGGAAAATATGCTTGTAGTTAGCTAAGTTATGAATGAAATACACTAAAATAAACTATAAAAAGAAGTAAGTAAAATGAAACTATCATCTACCCTATGATATCTATCACTTTGCAAACCTAACAATCGCATACGAAGGACTGATGAAGTAAAGGCAGACAAACAAAAATAACTTGCATTGACGATATGAGCATTTTTCAGCAAAATAAAGAAACCCCTACCCATGTCTTCAATCATTTTAATTTCCTGGTAAATGATATGCATCGACTAAATATGAACAATACGAGAAACTCTCTGGTGCTAAAGTTTACTGATTCACTAAATGAGAGTTGGGAACATCATGTTGATGTTTTGAAGAATAGTGAAAATATTGCAACCATGGATTTAGCCTCTCTATTTAGTAATCTTCGTAATCATGAAGAAATAAAGATTTTGCGTAATCAAATCATGCGAGATACTCACAAGGACAAATATGTGGCTTTATACTACAAGAAGACTCCTTAAAATAGCTATGACGACTTCTATGACGAATCTAAAGGTGAAGCCCTGATTGTTAAATGCTACATTACTAGGAATGACAAGAAACCATTTGGGTTTAAAAGGTATCAATTTAAGACTGACTCATCAGCGTCCAAAGGTTACGAGGCTAAAAGAAAAACTGCTGCTGAGAAGAAAGGTTTCATGTGTTTCAATTGTGGAGGTGCTGATTATTTTTCCAGAGATTGCAAATCAAAGAAAGTTGACACATATGAAGAATATGAAGTAAACTACAAGAAGCTATTGACATCTCAAAAAAGGAAGATCATTGATGTCAAAGTGTTGGTTGTTGTAGTAGAAAATTGTGTGTCAGAAGAAGAATCATCTGATGAGGATAAAGGTAATGATAAGTGTTTGATGGCTCGTACTGAAGATCCGGTTGTTGATAAAGAAATAAGTTCTAGTTCTTTTAAAGATGATCTTGCCAAAGTCGCGAAGGACTCAAAACATCTAGACTGGGATTCATCATCTTCGTATCAGGAAATAAGTTTATTACTTACACTGATAGCGAAAAATCCATGATGTTTAATTACTTGTTCCATCATCTTTCAAAAGTTAATCAAGAAAAACATATGCTTAGGGTTGAGATTGACACACTTATGAATAATTTGTCTAGCATTATGAAGACTCTTACCTTTACTAACAATAAAGTCACAAACTTAACTCTTAAACAACATTGATCTCAACTCTAAAAAGGATAGAGCTGAAGAACATTCTAATAAGCTTCAAAATATAATAAATAACTAGGATAATTCTCATCAAAAGCTAAGTAGAAGTCTGATCAATGTGATAAAATACTTGGTGGAGATATTGAAGAAGTTGGTAACATCTACAAACGTATTGAATCTGAATCTATGTTCTCTTCTCCTGATGATCTCAAGGAAGATTTTAAAAATAGGTTCATTAGTAACTCATTTATAAATCAGGCTCTAATTGATAAACATTGTACTACTAACCTGTAACATCCGGATTTCCAGGTATTATGTTTGATCATTTATTTTTTTAAGTAAAAGAGATGGACTCGACGAGTTTAGGCGTAGACTCGTCGAGTAGGACCGCTATTGCTAACTGGATTAATGAACGGACTTGACGAGTCGGAAAGGGTGGACTCGACGAGTCCGCGCTGTGGATTGAAACCCTAATTCTCGGGGTCTGTGCCCTATTTAAAGGCCTTTATGTGTGACAACCCAAAAATTTCCGTTAGTTTTAACGTCAAAGTTAACGTCGCAGTTAACGTCGAAATTAACGTCGAAATTAGTTACGTCAAAAATTACCCAAATTATCCCGAAAATATTTTTGACCAGGAATTAAACCCGTTGGAATATTTTAAATAATATTCGTCAAGCGAAAAAAAATTAAAGCGGTATAATTTTAAAATTTGCCGTGATTAAGGAAGTGGTGAAAAACCCGTTCGCGGTTGGTGTCAGGAGAACCCCAGCCAGGCCATAAGGTCCACCCTATATAAGGGAGGAGTAGGTTTCACTCCCACCTTTTTCCCACCTTAGACACACACACTCTCTCTCTACTTTCTCTGTCTAAAAATGGGTTTTGGTCAAAAATCGTCCCTCCGAGCCTCAAATTGGTAAGCTAACCTTCCTAGCGTGTTATCTAACTTAACTATCTTTCAAATTCGCGACTTAAACATCCAAAAACATCAAGAACATGTGTTTACGGTCTTTGGAGCCTCCCAAAACCGTAAACCACTTGGATGTGGGTTTTAATGCTCAAAAACCCTTCCCAAACACTTCTCATGCTTAGCATTGGCTTAGAGACTTACTCGAAAGGACTTAGAACACCAAAATCGGACCAAATGGGGAGTAAGTATGAGTTTACGGACTAAGGATGTTCTTGGAATGTAAACCCATGTTCATGGACCATAAACACCTTTTATGGTGTCAAGCTACCCCTCAAACACTTCCAAAAGCTTCCATGGGTGCTTAGAGCCTTGTAATCCTTCGTTTGATGCACCAAAAACATGATTCATGGGCTAACATGAGTTTACTACCATAAACTCATGTGTTTAAGGTACTAAACTCCCCAAGTGTATCTCCTTAGACCTTAAACACCTTTCCAAGGTGTTTAAGTGCCCTAAACACCTTCCTATGCTCATAAAAGTGACTAGAACCTTACATGCATGAGTTAGAACCACCAAACAACCAAGGAAATGGACCAACATGAGTTTACTACCGTAAACGCATGTTTTTACGGTCGTAAACTCCTCAAGGGGTATGCATAGGCCGTAAACTCCTTTAATGGTCCATTTGAGGCCTTAAACCCTTCATAAGCCCTAGAATTGAACCTAGCCTAATTCCACAAGTGTTATAAGACCTTAATACATCAAAGAACACACCATCCATGAGTTTACGACTGTAAACTCATGGGGACAAGATCTTAGGGCCGTAAACTCTATAAAGAGTTCACTCTTGAAGAGTAAACTCCCTATCTAGGCCATACACACCCTTAGATGTTACCCGGGACACTTCTAGCACTTGTAGCAAAGTGTTTTTTTATGACGTATGACATCCTTACTTGCTTAATTAGTTATTAAATGACTAATTGGATACTTAAATGTATCATTACATGTTAAATAGGAATCGCGTGTGTGGTCAAGTCCTCGCTTGACACTTAGCATCCTATACCGCCACCTTCACCCGATTCACTTACAACAGGTGAGTTCATACCCCTTAATGAGCCTTTTCAGCTATTTTTACATGTTTTATGGGGGGGGGGGGAATACAAGTTAAACATGCCAGTTATCATATCAATCACATGTGATTGACAACCCGCATGCACAATGATTTATTACACTGTGAACTGTTTTACCGAGTATGATACTGCAAATGGTTCTTCCAAAACATCTTTACTTGTACGAAGCTCTTCTCAAATTGTTTTCTCACGCTGTATTTTTACTTAGAATCCTGTTACGGCATTATGTTAAACAAAGGATTTCTTTACTCAAAACGTTTTATCAAAGTTTCATTCAAAACTTGTTTATGAAAGGTTTCTAAAGAATTTCTAAAGATTTTCAAACTTATTTTATAAAAGAATACCAAGTCGTGATTTTCTTAAGTATAAAGGTTTTCCAAAGTTTTCACAGAAGTTTTCTTCCATGTTTTATACTCCTACTTTGTTAGATTCTACTGCCTTGTTATACTTCTACATAGTAAATGCTCCTACTTAGTTAAATGCTACTACTTTGTTAACACTTTTACTTCGTGGTACACTTATACTTCGTGATACGCTTTTACTTCGTGATACACTTTTACTTAGTAATACACTCCTACTTCACGATACACTCCTACTTCACTATACACGCTTACTTCATGATACACTCCTACTTCACGATACGCTCCTACTTCTTAACACTTCTACTTCGTGAAACACTTCAACTACGTTAAATGCTTCTACTATGTTAAATGTATGTCTGTGCTTGTATAGATATATATAAATAATGTTTAAAGGACTTAGGAAGGCTTGTTCGCCCTATTTCCTTTTCTTCGTTGAGATGTGGTCTGGTGGGATCGGATATCCGTCTGAAGGTCGTTTGATCATTAGTTATATATTATGTATACAAGCATAGACATATAGGTTTACATCGGTCAGTTCAGTTGTGAGTCTCTATCATTAGTCCAGTATTTTACATCAGATCTCACTACACGAGATACATCTTCAGTACACGGCCTTCTCCGTTGTCAAGTTGGTAACCAGAGTCTCTTGTAGGGAGAGCGGACATTGTGTGTATAGCTATACAAGATTGACACCCCTGCACCCTGACTGCTAGCTACAGTCCACGGCCTACCAAGCCAAGGGGTGACAAATGTCATACTTACACCGACGCTTGCAGGGCGTCAAGTTCTCTAGTGTCTATCAGTATGGTTACGAGTATCTTGGGGTTACCTTATAATTCATGGCCTTAAGGTAATGGGTTTTAACACTGTATTCACTATTTTTAGACCTTGCTAGATGTATCATTCATTTGATACTATCTGGGGTCTGTATTCACTGTATTCACTATTTTTAGACCTTGCTAGACGTATCATTCATTTGATACTATTTGGGGTCTGTATTCACTATTTTTAGACCTTGCTAGACGTATCTTTCATTTGATACCGTCTGGGGTCTGTGTCTCCCTTTTGTTAGATTGAGCGAGGCGTACCGTTCATTCGATACTCTCCTGGAGCCTATGATTTCTTTTTGCCTTAGTCAGCAGTCTTCACTGCTGAGGCATATGTTATTTTCCCTGATATCCTCCTACTTTCTTTAAAATCAAACACCGCATTTTGATAATGATAGTGTGCACTCGACGAGTCGAATCAAAGTTTGACCGTTGACTTTCGTTGACCTTAGGGTTCTGGCAAGATTGATTCAAGAGAGTTCAGGAAGGGGTAGAATGGCCTTCTTTCCAATCTTTAGAGATGAGGCTATAAGTGAATATTGACCGGGAATGTTATTTGAATGATAGGAGGAGGCTAGGTCGGGACGTTGAGCACGAGAGTTTATCCGACTTCATTGAGGTGAGTCTTCTCACTATACTGTACCTGGAAAGGTACCTATGTGTGACCGGAAGGTCTTATATGCTATGAGATGTATGTGTTGGATGTTGTTATGTGATATGTATGTGTTGTGTATGTTATGTATGATAAGGACCGGAAGGTCAAGATGATATGGAGTGGAAGGTCAAGAGGTTACGGACCGGAAGGTCTATACGGGTAGGACCGGAAGGTCTACTGGGATTCGGGACGGAAGTCCCCTGAGACACTTGGACCGGAAGGTCCCACAGAGTTATGGCCTGGAAAGGCATATGTGTTGTATGTGGTATTTTGGGGAACTCACTAAGCATTTATGCTTACAGTTGTTGTGTTATGTGTTTCAGGTACTAGCGAGGATCGCGGGAAGGCACCGGCATGATCCGTACACACTCATAGAGATTATGTTTTGAGATTCTGGTATTTGTTTGTTATGATGACATTGGATACAGTTTGTTTGATATTGTTTTTGATGATTAAAATATGATTTAAAAATGAAAAATTGTTTTGAAATTTTACATCGTTACAAGTTGGTATCAGAGCCTTGGTTTTAGGGATTCGGGTGCATCTTCGGGTGTATCTAAACTCAAACTAAGGATTTGAGAAAGTTTTTCATAAAATAAACAATTTTTCTAAGAGAGTAAAAGATTTAGAGAAAGGCAGAACGGAGCAGTGTGTATGATCAGCCAGCGCCCGAACGATGATTTCCCAAAATACCCTTACATTTTGTGTTATGAGATATTATGTGATATGCTATGCATGCTAGAGTAGGCTAGGTACTCATATTAGGACTAGAGTGGCCTGATTTGTGATGCCTTAGTCTAGAAAGATTTCTTTTGCTATGAGATGCTTGAGAGCGAGTTGGTAGCAGTGAGGAGCTATGAGAGGTTTATCAAAGGGTAGCATATGCTAGCGAGATGTAGAGAACTTGCGATATGTTATCCAAGGAGGAGGACTTAGGGTGAATACTAATGCGGTGTGGATGGTAGTATAGGACCCGTACTACTGAAGACACCGGAGTAGTGCACACTCTAAGTAAGAATCCTTAGGGTACTAGGGAACAAGTAGCATTGAGTTATCGAGTGCGAGTATGCTCAAGCGAGTCTCTGATATTATTATGTTGTATTTCAGAGACATCATGGTTGGGACACACCACAGACCTGAGATGAGCGGCGTGAGTGATGAGGAGCTTCGTCAGATGATCCACGATGAGGTGGCAGTGGCGATTCAAGCTGAGATTACGGGGATGTTTGGGTCTATCAAGACCACATTGATTGAGACTTTTGATGAGCGGTACGCAGTGGTGACTGAGGCTGCGGCTGTTGCGGCTACTGCAGTTGTGGCTGCTGCCAGGCCTTAGGGAAGTGACTCGTTGTTGTTTCGAGAGTTCAGCAACACGAAACCACCAGAGTTTGACGGAACGCTGGATCCGATCACTGCGATGAGATAGATTTCTAATATTGAGGGATGCTTCTACACGTGTTCATGTCCGGAGCATCTGAGGGTACGGTTCGCGCTGAACCAGCTTCGCTTGGGGGCGAAGGACTGGTGGAAGTTCGTGACGGCGAGCTACACTCTTGCAGAAATTTTAGAGGTGACCTGGGAGAGGTTCACCACCATGTTTAGAGACGAGTATGTTCCCCCAGTGGAGAGGGAACGGCTGGCTCAGGAGTTCTTGTCCGTCAAGTAGGGCACTGATTATGTTACTGTGGTTACCAGGAAGTTTCATGAGAGGGCGATATTCTGCCCTGAGCAGGTGTCTACCGAGTAGGAACGCATGAGCTGGTATTTGGGCATTTTGTAGAGGGATATTTGGGAGTTCGTGTCGAACTCGACTTACCAGACATTTGCTGAGCTCCAGGAAAATGCCCAGAAGAGGGAGATTGAGTTGGAGACTCAGGCCAGGGAGGAGGCCGAGTCTCAGGGGGTGGATCGGCGGCCGGCATAGTCTCAGCCGGCAGCCAAGCGGGCAAAGCCCGCCAATTCGAGATCTGGAGGCCAGAAGGGCCGTACTTGGGGAAGTGCGGCAAGGGACATGATGGGGCTTGTCGATCCGTTGCTTGCTACAAATGTGGCAAGGAGGGGCATATAGCCAAGGATTGCCCCCAAGGGGTTCATGGTTTGCTTTTATTGCAACTAGACAGGTCATCGGAAGGCCAAGTGTCCGTAGCTGCGGGGGACAGTACAGGGAGCACCACCGGGATCTTCCCCTGCCGCCGTGCGAGCTACTGAGGTTCGGCCGGTGAAGGTCGAGACACCGAAGGCTCGCGGGAGAGCCTTCCAGTTGACAGTGGAGGAGGTCCATGCAGCTCCCGTTGTTGTGGCTGGTATGTACTCTTTCACTTATTTATGCTGAGTTTGAAGTGTTGTGCTTATAATATGATATGCGTAGGTACTTGTGAATTATGTACCTGCTTTGGTGTTATTTCACTCGGGTATGAGTCGGTCATTTGTTTCCTTAGCGTTTAGTCAGCATATTAGTATCCGATGAGAGGCGTTGAGTCGACCTCTGCGAGTTTCTATAGCTGACGAGCTAGCGGTGTATGCTACGGACGTGATTCGAGGATGTGTACTCAAGATCTTCGGTGTTTAATTCCCAATAGATCTAGTCCCGATTGCATTGGGGGGGTGTGTGTTATAGTGGGCATGGATTGGTTGAGTCGATTTGGGGTTGTTATCGACTGTGAGCGACAGTTGGTGACGATACGAGACCCTAGTGGGGGAGTACTTACGGTGTATGGTAAGGGTACTCGATGTGGGTCAGTGTTTTGTTCGGCTTCCATAGCGAGACAAAGTTTACAGCATTACCGAGGATCGATTACCGGGAGTTGAACAAGTTGACGGTCAAGAACCGTTACCCATTACTGAGGATCGACGATTTGTTCGATCAGTTGCAGGGAGTGTCTTGTTTCTCCAAGATAGACATGAGGTCTGGGTATCATCAGATGACGGTGCGGGATGAAGATATCCAGAAGATGGCGTTTAGAACTCGTTGTGGGCATTACGAGTTCGTGGTGATGCCTTTCGGGCTCACCAATGCACCGACGACGTTCATGGATCTCATGAATAGTGTGTGCAGGACGATGTTTGATCGTTTGGTGATCGTGTTCATTGATGATATTTTGGTGTATTCGAGATCTAGAGAGAAGCATGAGGAGCATCTAAGAGATATTCTCGGGGTATTGAGGCCGGAGAGGCTTTATGCCAAATTCTCCAAGTGCAAGTTCTGGTTACAGGAGGTCCAGTTCTTGGGGCATCTCGTCAACCAGAATGGGATTTTGGTCGATCTGGCTAAGATTGAGGCGGTTATGAGGTGGGAGGTGCCAAGATCACCCACCGAGACCAGGAGTTTTCTAGGATTGGTCGGCTACTATCGGAGATTTATCAAGGATTTCTACTAGACCGTTGTGCCACTCACCAGGTTGACCCAGAAGGGTGTTGCTTTTTCGTGGGGTCCGGAGCAGCAAACCTCGTTTGAGACACTTTGCCAGAGATTATGTGAAGCCCCAGTGTTAGCCCTCCCAGAAGGGATGGAGGATTTTGTGGTGTATTGTGACGCATCGATATCGGGGTTGGGTGCAATACTTATGCAGAAGGGGCATGTGATAGCGTATGCATCGAGGCAACTGAAGCCTCATGAGACGAGGTATCCCACCCATGATCTGGAGTTGGGGGCAGTGGTGTTCACCCTCAAGATATGGCGTCACTATTTGTATGGGGTTCGGTGTACCATATACACGGACCACAAGAGCTTGAAGTATTTTATGGATCAGCCCAACCTAAATATGCACAAGAGGAGATGGTTGGACGTGGTAAAGGATTACGATTGTGAGATCCTGTACCATCCGGGCAAAGCTAATGTTGTAGCTGATGCCCTGGGATGTAGGGTGGAGAGTGCCCTGATTCGAGACATTTGTATGCGGTTGACAGTGATGACTCCAGTGATGAACACCATTCGGGAGGCCCACGCAGAGGCCGTGAGACCGGATAACCGCAAGAGAAAGAGAGTGATTGGGCAGGTACCTGAGTTCGTTACCGATTGCCACAGGCTTATGACCTTTTAGGGTCGGATTTGGGTGATGTATGCAGGCGGGGCACGTACCACCTTGATGGAGGAGGCACACCGATCGAGGTTCTTGATCCATCCCGGGGCCACTAATATGTATTTGGATTTGAAGAAAGATTATTGGTGGCCCTGTATAAAGAGGGATGTTGCATGGTTGGTTGAGAGGTGCTTGACCTGTCGTAGGGTTAAGGCTGAGCACCAGCGTCCGCGCGGCAAGTTGCAGCCTCTTGAGGTTCCCCAGTGGAAGTGGGAATAGATTTCCATGGATTTTATCACCAAATTGCCAAGGACCACGAGGGGTGTCGATGTAATTTGGGTGATAGTTGACCGGCTGACGAAGAGCACTCATTTTCTTGCTATCAGTGAGAACTCTTCTGCTGAGAGGTTGGCAGAGTTATATGTGAGAGAGGTGGTATCGCGGCATGGAGTACTGATATCGATCATATCCGATCGAGATGTGCATTTCACTTCCAGGTTCTGGAAGAAATTCCATGAGGAGTTGGGAACGAGGCTGCATTTCAGTACCACATACCACCCACAGACGGACGGCCAGAGCGAACAGATGATTCAGACGCACGAGGACATGCTTAGGGCATGCGTGTTGGACTTCGGAGGAAGTTGGGACATGTATCTGCCATTGGCTGAATTTTCTTATAACAACAGTCACCATTCGTGTATCGGTATGCCCCCCTTTGAATTGTTGTATGGGAGTAGGTGTCGGACTCCCATCTGCTGGGTAGAAGTCGGGCAGCGAGTGTTGGGTAGCACAGAGTTAGTGCTTTAGACGACAGAGCATATACAACAGGTCAGGCAGAGGTTGTTGATAGCTCAGAGTCGCCAGAAGAGTTATGCGGATAGGCGACGATCCGAGCTTGAGTTCCAGGTGGGATACTTCGTACTCTTGAATGTATCTCCTTGGAAGAGAGTGATTCGATTCAGGAAGAGGGGCAAGCTGGGGCCCTGGTACATTGGGCCATTCAGGGTGACCGCGAGGGTGGGCAGGGTAGCATATCGGTTGGAGCTACCTGCAGAGTTGAGCCAGATTCATGATACCTTCCAAGTGTCTCAGTTGAAGAAGTGTATAGCCGACGAGTCGGCAGTGGTGCCGCTAGAGGATATTCAGGTGGATGCGAGCCTGAATTATGCTGAGAGACCAATCACGATCTGGGATCGGAAGATCAAGGTTCTGAGGAACAAGGAGGTGTCCCTGGTTTAGGTCCAGTGGCAACGTCGGAGAGGGTCCGAGCTGACTTGGGAGCTGGAGTTGGAGATGCGGGAGCAGCATCCAGAGTTGTTTGCAGAGCAAGGCTTCGAGGGCGAAGTCTAATTCTAGTGGGGGAGAATTGTAACATCCGGATTTCCAGGTATTATGTTTGATCATTTATTTTTTTTAGTAAAAGAGAGGGAATCGACGAGTTGAGGCGTAGACTCATGGAGTAGGACCGCGATTGCTGACTGGATTAATGAACGGACTCAACGAGTCTGAAAGGGTGGACTCGACGAGTCCGCGCTGTGGATTGAAACCCTAATTCTCGGGGTCTGTTCCCTATTTAAAGGCCTTTATGGCCTCCATTTGCGGCCACTACACCCCTGAGAAACCCTAGAGAGCGGAGAGATCGTTTGTAGTGCAAGAGGAAGGCTAATTCACCATTTCTTGTGTATTTTAAAAAGAAGGAAGGAGGTAGAACTGTTGGTTTAATGTCTAAGTCCATAACTATAATTGGTAAGACTTGACCCGACCCGACATGGTCCATTTGGGTTGCATGGCATCATGCACTTGGATAGACTAAATGAGAGAAATAAGACACTCATAGTTATTAATATATTATAAGTTCTAGTATATTAATTATAAGAATAATGAGATTATTTAATTAGTATTGATCAAGAATTAATCTAGGATTAATTAAGTGATCAAAAGAAGACTAATTAAATATATGGGTTGATTGTGTAAATCATCCATACTTGTATAGTGGGCTAAGCTCCATGGATAATCAAGTTGGGCTAAAACGCATAGGATGGTCCATGGATGCTCCATGGTGTATTTGAACCCATGGATCCAAGGAAATGGAAAGTCATGACAATTAGGGTTTACCCTAATTGTAACACTATATAAAGATCACATTCTTGGGAAAAATCGGCCACTAGAGAGAGTAAGAAAGGGCTAGCCGATTTCCATGAAGTGTAGAATTCTCTGAAGTCATTCCATTTGTATTTGATGTTGTGTGATTCCATTTGAGGCTTCCACACTATTGGGGCTGAGCTCTTAAAGCTTGAAGACATCAAGCTACATCAAAAGGTATGTATTCTATCTTGTTACATTCATTGATTTGTATGCTAGATTAGGATAATACATTGGAAGTTCTTATTTGCATGTATAATAGAGAAAACATAGATCCAAGGTATTTAGGGTTCCATGTACACTTAGGAAGTGTTAGAATGTTCAAAACCCAACAGTGGTATCAGAGCCTAGGCTTGCTTTCTCTTATACTTGATGCAAATTGCTGAAAAACACGATTTTCTGGCTTTCTGGGCACTGGACTCGCCGAGTCCACTATTGAACTCGCCGAGTCCATGAGTAAAATCATCCTACTCGCCGAGTAGGTTGATGCCACTCGCCGAGTAGGACCCCCAGACAACATATTTTCGAGTTTTTTTTGGCTAGAAATGGACTAGGAACATTACCCTAAGTTGTTTTTGAACTTATAAACTTGTTTTTTGATGTGGTAATGTTCATGCTAATCCATTTTCAAAGATAATTGTCAATAGATTCATGTTTTGTGTTAGTTTAAGGTTTAGACTAATTACATGAAAAAGTTTGATTTGAATTATCTTGTTCTTATGAGTTGCTTAGATTAATAAGAAAGTTATGTGAAATTATTGTTTTCAATCCAAATTAATCTAAGAGTTGATTCTAAAATGTGTTTGTGTAACTTGTCCTCAAGTTATATGAAAAGTCACATTTAAGTTTCATAAAACTCATAAAAGTTGGCAATGGTTACAAAATGAAGAGTCTTGTGTCATTGAATAATTTTTTTATGACTCCATAACTTGTCCTCAAGTTATGGAAGTTCAAGAGTCACTTCATTAAAGAAAAATATGTAACCATAATTAAATCCATAAGTTATAAAATAAAGAAAAAGTTACTTCTTTTATTAGTTTAAAGTCTTCCATAACTTGTCCTCAAGTTATGGAACTTGAAGAGTTTTTGGATTAAAACTACTTTAAACACATAAATTATGGAATTAATTAGTTTTGAATAGTTTCAAAACTTTCCCTCAAGTTTTGGAATTTGAAAAGTTTTCCTTATGAATACTTTAATTCCAAGTTAGCCCTTAGAATTTTAAAAGTTAAAATTCAACCCTTATACTTTATAATATTATAAGTTAATAATATATATATAATATGTATAAGAGTAAAGTCAGTCTTACCGCTAGTACGCCTCATTCACGAAGCCGGTCTATAAGGTGGGTATAAGGTTGTTGCCTATAAAATGGCAACTTAATGGGTGTCCACTCTCACCCACCGCTTGCTTGACTGGTGGAGGGTCGTTAGCCGAACGGGTTTGACAGGACTAGAATTCTCCCTTCATTAAAAGTATTAATGATAATACTAAGTAACTAAACTCTTAATAATGCCCAATCTTAGTTACTTAGGAAAAATGTGAATAAGGTGCTAACCCATGAAATTACACTTTACACTTTGTCAAAGTCGTTAGTGGAGCGTGTGTGGTTAACCGGCACACTAACTTGGACTTAACAAGGTAGGTAAAGGGTGACTTAATATTTATCATAGTATCGATGGAGCGTGTGTGGTTAACCGGCACATCGATTGAGGGGTAATTTATTAAGGGTACCAAGTGATTTGCATGGTTACTTCACACCTTGTTTTGTGATCCTCGGCATCCCAGTCACAAAACCTGAAGGGCACACTCGAGATTGAAACATGCCTTTGAACAGTTCAATGAATCTCAAAGATCTAGGAGTTTCAAAACCAATTAAAACCTAATAATACATTTCGTTTATCTTGGTGGAAATTGGTGAATCGTCATTCACCTACCTTCAAATATTTTATAGCTTGGATTACGGCATACCTCTTCTAAGTGATAAAATAGTTTGTTGGGTCCTAGCCTTAATATTTCATATTGGGTGTCATATTAAGGACTTTAAATCAACTATCTTGAATATCTCCCAAAAGTTGTCTGGTTTAGGCACCTATGATCTTCCCAAATCTCTTGAAACAAGGTTTCCTAATGAAGATGATGTCCCATGGATAGCATACTTCTTTCTCCTCCTCCAACTAATCTCCCTAACCCACAAGTTCTTGAAAAGTTTAAGATCACTCAAGCCCTATTGGCAAGGCAAGGTCTAGGTGTGATCACATCTTGGAGATCTAGTCACATATTGACAAGCCGGGAGAGTTGGGTGTCAAAGTCTTGAGAAAGTTGGTGGTTCAATCACTTTCTAAGTCACATAGTGAGTTCCTTTGGGACACCTATGAAAAAGACTATGACAAGACCCTTAATGATCTTATCTAAGGTCAACTTCCTTAAAACTTGATGGACATTGACAATAGTGACACAGGAAATCCAGAAAAGCATTCTCTTCCCACTGGAAAGGGATCGGCCATAGTCAACTCGGTTGACCAAATGGTAAAGAGAAAAGCTAAGTCTGTGATAGTCTCGTGTACCATTATCAAAGGGTCCATATGTTTGTATTGCCAAAGAAAGGGGCATTGGTTGCGAAGCTGCCAAATTTACCTAAGGATGTTAAAGTCAATACGTTTGACTCTACTTCAGGTAAATTCCACTATCTAACTCTGTTAAGTTTCTATTCTGAGATTCTTGATACATGATGTGACTGGGTCACATGGTGATGTTTTAAGAATCAAAGAAAAAGTGAAGAAACTTAAAGAAAGAATATGCTGAATCTGATCGCATAGATGGATTTCTATCGCATAGTTTGAAAAATCGGATTCTGGAGCTACTTCTTAGGAGTTATGAGATATTGCTTAAGGAATAGATAACAACAAGTTTTCATATGGATTGTAAGGATAAGTTTTTCCGCAAAGTTTAAAATAAAAGAAAAATTTTTGATTTTATTTATTTTAAAATATCCTTACAATGGCATTTGAGGAAAAATTGTTGCTTATGTGATTCCATTAAGATCAAGAGTGGAAATATGAAATTGATTCTTTCATTTGTGGTAATGTCTAGATTTACCAAATAAGGAAAGATTCTCATCACCCAAGTTTCATTTGGACCGGAACTTGGAATCATGCAAGTTGTATAGCATGATGAATGAGAACTTTCAAGTATTGGAAAAATTAAGACTAATTACTTATTCACATGGATGTGTGAGTCAAGTAATGGACTAAGGGATCGAGTGCATAGTCTTGTGCACTGATTAAGTCCACCACAAAAGATTGATAAGACTATTCGTCATAGTTTACTAAAGCTCAGTAAATATGATTATACTTACAAGCTTAAGTGTAACTATGAGACATTGGAAAAAGGTTCCAATGTATGACAGAGCGAATAAGAAGAATCAAATTAGGCAGAAGGATAAAAGTTTCTCAAATCTGAAAAGATGGGAGAGTACTTTAGTATCAGTTTTTGTGATCATCTTAATGATTAAGAAACCATAGCACAATTAGTTTTCTAATGAAGTCTTAGTGCATTCTTATGACTAAGAAGAGGGATCTTGAATTGTTGAAATGGTTAAATCAAGAAGATGAGTCATACTGCAAGTCTTAGAGTCATACTCCAAGATTGTAATTTGAGTGACATGTCTTAAAGAAGGTTTAAAACACTTGTCAAATGTAAGAGTAAAAGTTTTCTACTCTTGTACATTTGAAATTGGTAAGTTGTGATGTTTTGGATAAAACAAAGACCAACTTAGGCCAATTGTGCGAAGTGTTTGTCTTGATTAGAATCCACACTATCTCTTGGATATTTGACAAGGGAGTCTTATAGGTCAAGAGGACAGTGGGAGTCTTAAAAGTCTTGAAAGTCTCAAGAACTAATCAAGAATAAAACCTAAAGTTCTTCACTAGCACACAACTTGAGGTTCATAACCTATCGTGTTGACATATTCTGTGCCCATTCCAGTTAAAGTTGGTTTTGCATATGAGTTCTTAGAGTTAAGATTGAGTTCGGTCCATATAAGTTTGGATTTGTCATTATCCTTGTCTTGTGACTAGGGTTTTGACAATTCACATGGATAAGAACACATACACCATTAAATCTAAGTGTCATAAGGTTTCTCTCCGATTCATGAAAATGATGGTGAGGAAACACTTTCACTAAGTAGATTTTAGCTAGATAGCAATTGTGATATTTGCATTCTCAAAGTCGTTAGTGGAGCGCGTGTGGTTAACCGGCACACTAACATGGACTTGTGAGAAGTGGCAAAAAGTTCTAAAACATTATGATTACGGCATCCCTCTTCATAATTGTTTAGATACACAAGTGTGCTATCTAAGGGAAGGTGTATGATTTTGATA
Source organism: Lactuca sativa (assembly GCF_002870075.4). NCBI lineage: Eukaryota > Viridiplantae > Streptophyta > Magnoliopsida > Asterales > Asteraceae > Lactuca > Lactuca sativa. The sequence goes on from NC_056630.2 coordinate 241,763,982, forward strand.
AAGTCTTATCAAAACAATCTAGTATCAGAAATCTGAACTTTGGTAAGAAAGTCAGCTGATTTCTGAGTACATGTCAAAGCTAGTGGGAGCATAAGTGTTATGCTAATAATCATCATGTTAGTGGGAGCATGATAATTATGATAAGTATTGCAAGCTAGCAATGTTAATTATAGAAAACAAAAGTTTCAATTGGGAAAAAGTTGTTTTGCTATAATTAAGGGAGAGGAAATTATGCTTCATCTCAAATCTATAAGCTTAGATCGTGAGGTTTTAATCATTTAGTCAAGGATATATATGAATTTCATGTTGGAATGGCTCAGCATAAGGAAATTCTGTATACGGGTGCTTCATCTCAAATCTATAAGCTTAGATCGTGAGGTTTTAATCATTTAGTCAAGGATATATATGAATTTCATGTTGGAATGGCTCAGCATAAGGAAATTCTGTATACGGGTCCATTATTTGCGTTCTAAAATTCGATTTCATAATCTGAATTATGAGAACTTGGCAAATAGAAATGGAAATGTTATAGCAAAAGACTGGTTTAGTCTTAATGTGAGACATCATGAATCGTGTCCCATATGCTTCGGATATAGGATCGATTACATGTGCTATAATCATCCGTTCTAAAATTTTCCAAATGCCTGGGGCATTAAGAAGGGAAAAGGTTTAGAACTGGATATGACTAAAAGGATTAAACAATTGTCGAGGACAATCTAAGGTTTACCAAAGATTGGTTACTCAAGGACAATTGGAAGTATAGTGATAATTCTGGAAGGACCATATTGACATAATCTGTAAAGAGGCAACTCTTGTTCAGAAGTGATAGTCAAAATGGAATCTGGAAATGTTTCAAAGTTAGAAATTATTCAATCTGTGTAAGATTAAGGAAACTTAATGATGTTTCCAAGGAGATGATCTCCTTTGGAATGCTCTGTAATGTTTGTTGTCAAGTCTTTATGACTTTGTGCATAATCATTACAAGAGGATCAATGCATATAAGTTTAGAATCTAACAGATTTCAGTAAATGGCATGAATTTGGAATTCTTGCATTTGCGGTAAGGATTTGGGAGTGTGAAAAGAGAATCATTGAAGTCATGTTCAATTGATCTAGTTCACAAAATAAAGATCATAGACAAACATAGTATGCATACTTGGTGTATGGCATGACTAGTGTTTAAGAAAACATAGTGTACATGCTTGGAGCGTGGGACAACTATTGTTTTAAATTCAAGAATAAAGTTGATAGCTGAAACAGTATACAATGAATAATGTGTAATCATATGGTGATAAATAAAAGGTGTTTTATTTATGTTCAAAGAGTTGATACCATATTGGATTCAATTATTATTGTGTTTCATTTTGCATGTTTTGACTTCCCGAATAAACTGGGTTATTCTTCCGGAATGACTAAGTTATTCAAACCATCCACAGTCGGTCATATGTTGGAAGTAGATATGAATTAAGACTGTCATGGGTTGGCTTGTAGAGGTCTAAGGTGTTGGACAAAGGGCTACAACACTCATGAGTGCTCATAAGTTCTGAGTATTGGATTCAACCCGCGCTCATTGGAATCACTTCATGGATTTTATCACGAGTGATCATGAGACGATAATATCTTATATTCTTCAAACCTAGAGATATGAGTTGTTACTATGAGTTTGTTGTACATTGATTGCACGAAAACTCATATGGTAACTCGGTGTTATAAAACGTGCCTTTGTGTATGATTCAACAAGTAGTAGAACAAGCCATATGAGTCGAAGTTTATCCGTTCCTTTTACCTTCGGGATAAAAGAGATATCTGTGGGCCCCTCGATGATTTGGTGATGACAAACGGAAGTGCTCGGCCGGGCCAGGACTGATTTGATTTGTTCAATTAGTCAGTCGTCATAAATCGAAAATCGGGAAACAACAAATGGACAGAGAGAATGATTATAATCCATGTCTCAGTCCGTATGATATCTAGAATGGAGGAATATATGATCCCTTATCTAATGGACAAGTCATTGACAAAGGTCAGAGTTCATCGACAAGGTCAGAGTTCGACAGAAGCTTTTGAGAGCTACGATTGCCAGTTGGTTCCTGAAGTCATACGCAATAATAGTTTTAGACTTATCCAAGTGGGAGACTGTTGGATTAATGTCTAAGTCCATAACTATAATTGGTAAGACTTGACCCGACCCGGCATGGTCCATTTGGGTTGCATGGCATCATGCACTTGGATAGACTAAATGAGAGAAATAAGACACTCATAGTTATTAATATATTATAAGTTCTAGTATATTAATAATAAGAATAATGAGATTATTTAATTAGTATTGATCAAGAATTAATCTAGGATTAATTAAGTGATCAAAAGAAGACTAATTAAATATATGGGTTGATTGTGTAAATCATCCATACTTGTATAGTGGGCTAAGCTCCATGGATAATCAAGTTGGGCTAAAACCCATAGGATGGTCCATGGATGCTCCATGGTGTATTTGAACCCATGGATCCAAGGAAATGGAAAGTCATGACAATTAGGGTTTACCCTAATTGTAACACTATATAAAGATCACATTCTTGGGAAAAATCGGCCACTAGAGAGAGTAAGAAAGGGCTAGCCGATTTCCATGAAGTGTAGAATTCTCTCAAGTCATTCCATTTGTATTTGATGTTGTGTGATTCCATTTGAGGCTTCCACACTATTGGGGCTAAGCTCTTAAAGCTTGAAGACATCAAGCTACATCAAAAGGTATGTATTCTATCTTGTTACATTCATTGATTTGTATGCTAGATTAGGATAATACCTTGGAAGTTCTTATTTGCATGTATAATAGAGAAAACATAGATCCAAGGTATTTAGGGTTGCATGTACACTTAGGAAGTGTTAGAATGCTCAAAACCCAACAAGAACAAGCTAAGCGGGTTGAGGAGCTTGGATCCATTTCTATTTGATCAGAGGAAGCTGTTGGAGGTAACAATCTGTGCCATCCTCGTGTTTATAATGATTCTTGCTAGTGGAATCTAGGGGTTTCTTTATGCCTCTTTTAGTTGAATCTGGAGTATGTGAGGTCCCAAGGCGAAATGGTTCATAGATCTGGACCTTAAGAGGTCCAGAGAGTCCTTACCACTCTGCTTTATGCCATACCTTTTGAGTTATGAGCCTAGGAGGCCATTTTAGAGGTTCTTTTACCAAAAGAAGCTTTGGTGTGATGCATGTGTACCAAGATTTGACCTTAACATGATTATCATGTTTGGGAAGGTCAGATCTATAGATTAGAGAAGCAGATCTGACCTTAGAAGGTCATTTGAGTATGAACATGGAAGCAACTCTTCGTGTTCATAAGTGAACTCGACGAGTCGAGTCGGGGTTGCCCCGAGATTCGTGACAGGGGGAACCCGTCGAGTGGAGGAATGACTCGACGTGCCATGAGAGTCTAGAAGGATTCAGAGGAATCGCATGGACTCGCCGAGTCGCCCGTGTGCACTCGACGAGTCGAATCAAAGTTTGACCGTTGACTTTCGTTGACCTTAGGGTTCTGGTCAAGACTGACTCAAGAGAGTTCAGGAAGGGGTAGAATGGCCTTCTTTCCAATCTTTAGAGATGAGGCTATAAGTGAATATTGACTGGGAATGTTATTTGAATGATAGGAGGAGGCTAGGTCGGGACGTTGAGCACGAGAGTTTATCCGACTTCATTGAGGTGAGTCTTCTCACTATACTGTACCTGGAAAGGTACCTATGTGTGACCGGAAGGTCTTATATGCTATGAGATGTATGTGTTGGATGTTGTTATGTGATATGTATGTGTTATGTATGTTATGTATGATAAGGACCGGAAGGTCAAGATGATATGGAGTGGAAGGTCAAGAGGTTACGGACCGGAAGGTCTATACGGGTAGGACCGAAAGGTCTACTGGGATTCGGGACGGAAGTCCCCTGAGACACTTGGACCGGAAGGTCCCACAGAGTTATGGCCTGGAAAGGCATATGTGTTGTATGTGGTATTTTGGGGTACTAGCGAGGATCGCGGGAAGGCGCCGACATGATCCGTACACACTCATAGAGATTATGTTTTGAGATTCTGGGATTTGTTTGTTATGATGACATTGGATACAGTTTGTTTGATATTGTTTTTGATGATTAAAATATGATTTAAAAATGAAAATTTTTTTTGAAAATTTACGTCGTTACATAACCCTAAAGGTATCAGTCTATGCACTACTCGTCTAACTACCTTTGATCCTACCATTTGTAACCCCATCCTATACATTCCTACTCCAACCACTGAAATGTATCTCAAATTTCCCATTTCTAACAGTGAGTTTCATTCCACACATGAGATACTCATTGTGTTCCCAGAATGCACTGTTAGCAGCTATGGCATTGAATCCTCTCTCTTCTGATGAATCTTTGTGTATATCAACGTTATGGGCCCCCTCCACATCCTATCACACTGACAAATATTTTATTTCCAAAACTTGCTCCAAAATTCATGATTTTCATAAAAAAAAGTCTCATCTCATTGGAAACCCAAATGTCCAAAAAGTGTAAACAAAAATAAAAAAGAATCATGGGATAAGGATATGCTATCGTTGTTGAAGATCAATGAGTGTACTTTTGATGAAAATGCTAAGAGAATTGACAATCTTCAGTTAAGAAATGAAAAATCAATAAAAAAAAAACATTTTTTAAACCGTCTTCCTTCTTCGTGTTATCATATTTTTAGTGTCAAAAGGCATATTGAAAAATAGGTCCGTATGTTCTAACTTATCTCTTAGCATTACAGGATCAAGAACACGCTTGATATCTAGATAGTGGGTGCTCAAGGCATGTGACATGATGCAAATATCTCGTGGATGAATTTGTTGAAGAGGGTGGCCCTATGGTGATGATTAAAGACAATCATAAAGGAAGAACTATTAGATTTGGATCGATTCAGTGCAAGTCTATGAATTTCAAGGATGTTTCTTATGTCTCGGGTCTGTCTCATTTTTATCCGTCAGTTTTGTAACGCTACTTATAAAGTTTTCTTCAAGAAAGAGGGGGGAAATGTAGTGGACGCAAGGAATTCTATCTTGCTCAGGAAAAATGACATTTATATGTTTAAAGTGTTTACCGCTTGATACATAATTATTGCTTTGTGCTTCCAATACTTTACTACTTTTGCTTTCAAAAATTAAAAAAACCTGAGAATTCTACTTCAAATTAGTGACTTGTTAGCGACAACTTTTTATTTTGATTAATTCCGTATATGACCTTCAAAATTACCGACCTTAAATTTCATATATCCGAACTTATATTACTTATTAACCATGGACCCGCCAAATATGTTTTTCCTTTTTTATGTTGATTTGGTTACATAACCAGAAACATTAGTAGAATACTTGAATATATATATATATATATATATATATATATATATATATATATATATATATATATATATATATATATATATATATATATATATATATATATATATATATATATATATATATATATATATATATATATATATATAAGGAAGGGTACAATTGAGAAAAAAAAAAGGTTGAGAATGAAAGAATTATTCCCAGTCAATCATTTATTTTTGCCGCAAAAGCCATCAACGTACCGGCGAAAATGGGAAAAGAATGCACATGTGTTTTCCAACAAAACATATTTCCTTAAACTATGCTAATCATTACCTTAATATATAGAAAAACATAGTTTTTTTTCGTTTTTTTAAAAGTTTTAGAAGCTATTTTTATCAAAAAATGATTTTAAATATACCAAAATTCATGGTTTTTTAATCCCTACAAATAGACATCCATATTGAAATAGTTTTAAGATAAAATAAAAATTTTATTTCTTTATATTTTCAGCTATCGTTATTCATAAGTGAATATAAATGCATCAGATTTTATTACAGTATATTCGTTATTCACTTATGAATAAAAAATATATTTTTGTTTTTTTGTTTTTTTGTTTTTTTTTACAATTTAAGTATCCTTCATATATGAATATAGCATATAATAAACATAGTATATTCATATTTTAATATTGGACGATGCATTCACTTGTAAATATTAATATAGTATATTCACTTGTGAATATTAGATGATATATTCACTTATGAGTATTAAATAATATTTAATATGTGCATATTACATAGTATTACATGGTATATCACATGTGAATATTACATATTATATTCACTTGTGAATATTAGATGATATATTCACTTATGAATATTAACAGTATATTCACATATAATATTACAAGGTATATTTACTTGTGAATATATTCACTTATGAATATTTGAAGGTATTTTGACAAATATATATAATTTTTATATGTTATTCACATATGAATAACATAGAAACTTGCATATTTGTTTTGTGTTTTTAATAATCATATACTGATTCAGATGAGAAAACATATTCATATGTGAATATAACGTGGTAATTTAGTTTATGCATTTCATCAAACAGTTGGAGTGCATACAAGTTAACTATTTTAAAAATGTTAAAAACATCAAGTTATCAATTCCAAATCATCATATACTGCCGATTTCGACTTCAGATGCGACATCCTATGTCTGATCGATTTCTCATTTTGATTTTGATTTCCGAAAATCTGATTGGGAACCTGTGAGTACCGATTCTGAGTCCTTCAATGTCGATTGTGACTGTGAGTCCAAAACTCTGATTCCAATTTCATGAACAGCGAATTAATTCCGGTTTAGTTGAAGAAATCTGGATGATTATTGAAGGTTGGAGGGAAATTTTGATGATGAACGAATTGTTATCGATACGTATTTGATATGGAAAGTTATTAACATATTTACAAGTTTATCACCGTGTCTTTTTATGATTAGATTAAATGAGTGGCTGAGAATTATTTTCTATTCCCAACCTTTTTTATTTTCTCAATTGAACTCACCTCTCTCTCTCTCTCTCTCTGTATATATATATATATATATATATATATATATATATATATATATATATATATATATATATATATATATATATATATATATATATATATATATATATATATATATATATATAGAGTTAGGTTCATGTGAGACGGTCTAATTTTGTGAGACCGTGAGACACATTTTTTTATTATTTTTATTTTTTTTAGTTAATTCAAGTTCCGAAAATAATATTTAAAAAAAGAATTTTTAGATTTTTCCATTTATTTTGCATTTTAAAATTATTTTTTAGAATATGTACAGTGTAATATTCTATTAGAATATTTCACGTATTTTAAAAAAAGACGGGATTTTATTTTTATTTTTTTAATTTTTTTTAGTTAATTCAAGTTCCGAAGATAATATTAAATTTTTTTTTTTTAGATTTTTCCATTTATTTTGCATTTTAAAATTATTTTTTAGAATATATCAATGTAATATTCTATTAGAATATTTCACGTATTTTAAAAAAAAAAAACGGGATTTATTTTTATTTTTTTTAGTTAATTCATGTTCCGAAAATAATATTTAAAAAAAAATAATTTTTGGATTTTTCCATTTATTTTGCATTTTAAAATTATTTTTAGATTTGATCTCACGGTCTCAAAAAATTAGAATAGTTTCAAATGAACTTGAACATATATATATATTTCGTGATATCGATTTGGTATTTTAGAGTCACATAAACACGTAACACATTCGGCATATATTCATGTTGAATTTATTTTAGAGTAAATTGTGTAGTATATTTTGAGATTTTGTGTGTGTAGCAATTATAAAAGGAAGTAGGAGCATGTGGTTTCTGATTCCCTTGATTAAGCCAGTTAGATTGAGAAAAGAACCCCAGCTGTTTGATAGCTGTCCCTATCTCCCCCCACGTGACCCAATTCTCCACCACAATTTTATACGCCCATATCTTTCCTTTTTGCTTTAGTATTTATAATATTTGATCGATCTGTAGAAAGAAATGTATCATTCTTGTATTATTTCTTAAAAACTCCAACATAGTTAAAGGAAATTCATTCTATTGGTTTCACAAAACTAGAACCAGAAACCACAGTTTCTAAAACAGTGATATGTATATAATAATTTTTTTTGTATATAATAATTTATATTTTGAACTCTATACCCTTTTAAAACAAAAATTATTATGTATAATGTATAACTTTCTAAAACGTAAATTATAATATATAATAAAAAGTTGTTATATATGGATCAAACTCCTTTTTATAATGTTAGACCAAACACCTCAACGCTGTACTTGTTTTAAAATTTACATATTGCTTTTATAAAAGTGATTACAACAGTGACCACAGCTCTCTAATATTAAACCTTATATCATTTTTGTATAAAAGTGATTACAACAGTTACAACAGCTCTCTAATATTAAACCTTATATCATTTTTGTATAAAGTTATGTGAAATTATTATTTTTTCAACTCCAAATTTATACCATGATTATTTTCTAGCTTTTTGCTAGTTATTAATAAAATCTTCCGGCTTTCCAAAAGAAAACTTCCAGTTTATACTATCAAAAAAAAGAGGCAACTATTGTTTAATATAAAAATGGTGTTCTGTAATAATTTGGTGTTGTTTCTATACAAAAATAGAGGTTGGGTAAAAAAAATGTTAAAGAGTTCCTTTAATCCTTTTGTCACCAATTCAGGTTAACTCAGTCTTATATTTTATAAACCAGTTTTGTTGTCATCAAAATATAAGACCGGCCAATTCAACTTTTATAAGTTTATTAGCAATTCAATTCCATATAACTCATAATTGCTTTTAAGTTTTAATTCAATAACTACAAAATATTAAAAGATAATAAAAAATATATCAATAGTAATTTTTATTTCTAAAATATAAATTATAAAGTTTTATATATTTTATTTTATTTAAAAAAATAGAAATTTATCACTTAAACTTTGCACAATAACCATAATTAACCTAGAAAAATGGTGCAGTCCAATGAGGATTCAATTATTGTTCTTTTCACGAAACAAGTTTGAGGATTAAATTTTTGTTTCTTTTAATAATTGTCATTATTGATCAGAAATGAAAATAGTTTGATAATATATGAATAAAATTTTCATATTATTCTAGAATTATTATGAATAATAAAAAAAAAACAAGTATTTCGTGTAACATTGTTTACTAATGTTCGTTATTCTTTATTAAAATAGAGATGTTCTGTCACTAAATTATAAATTTTTAATATTTGTAGCAAAATAATTATGAACAAACTCATAAACCCTAATTCATCTCGCTAACCTTAAGTTTTAAGGTTTGATCATATGAATAAATTGAGGGCGAAATTAAGCAATCTAACCATATTCTAATAATATATTTGAATAAAATAACGAAAAATATTTATTATTAGCAAAAGTAACTATTTGGTTCGAAATATGTATTCGTAACCAAGAAAAAACACTTTTCTAACAAGTTCGACATCAGATGAATAATTCTCGAATTTCAAGAAAAAAGACCTAATAAAATGTTAAACAAACACAGTAATGTTACTATGTAGGATATTAATACATAAAATTAGACATTTTATTGAAAACGGTGACATTAAACACTTTGAAATTTAGCATACAAAATCCTAAAACAAAGATTTCTTTGAAAAAAAAACAAACAAAAAAACTCCAGAATAAGAATATGAACAGTACTTCAGAATGAGGATATTCTGGAGAAAGTGATTATTTTTCAAAAACTTAAAACAGATGATTATTTTCTTTGAAAACTTCATTTATAATGATTAGATTACTCAATTTCCCCAAATTGAGGTTAGATAATAATAATTCAAATTGTATAAACATGTTATTCATAATAGATAAAATGTTTTACTATTGATATCATAGTTTACAAACTAAGAGTTAAGGCCAACTTCAATGGACATCTAAAACACCTTTTTAGAGGTTGTTTTTACTCCAAGGAACCTTCAAAAATCATACAACTTTTGTGTTGGCTCTTTTCTAACAATCAATATAGAGGCCAAATATGAAAGTGTTTAAAACCATCATTTTAGAGGTCGGTTGGAATGTAACCATTAAAATGGTGTTAAATAATCACCATTTTGATGTTTGTGGTTTGAGAAACACTAATGTTTAGTTATCAGCAAGGTTATAAATCTCCAACTCAGTTACTACATGATATTATGAATTCAAAAAGTGCATGATGATCATACAAATAGATTATGTTCATAGTGAATGTATTATGCCATATTTAAGGTATGTAATATAATTGAAAGTATTGAACTAGTTGCCAAATAATGAAATTAACACATTATATGTGAATAGAACATGTCCTGGATGTAAATGAAATATTAAATGAATTGATCAATTTTATAGGAATTAGAGTTAGAAGAGTGAAGGGACAAGAAGATCATGAAGAGGAGAGTGTACTTAGACAACTTAACTACCAAGGTAAGTACATGTGGAAATTTTAATTGGAACATGGCAAACAATATTTTCTCCTACAACCAAGTTTTTATATCAACTTGATTTAGTTTTTGTGTATCGCCTTGATTCGGTATTGAAATTGTTTTAGTGCATTGTTATGTGATTGCTCTAAATTACACAACATGCTAGTTGAGTTTTGTTTGAGTTTGTCCAAGTTTTCTTTTCATAATTTGAGTTTAAGCCATGAATGATTTTATTTCTCTAGTTGTAAGAAATATTCTCCTGGTCACAATTTATTGACTTTCCATAATGAGCAAGGTCCTTTTGGGTTACACACAAGATATGATTTAAACGAAAACGAAAAAAGAAAGATATGGATTAGTTTATTAACATACCAAAGTTATAGTAAGTTAACTCCAAACTAATTAAGCTCAACGAATTAAGTGTAATTATTTTTGATTTGAATTGTTAATCATTATCTCTTATATTAAGAGATAATGATAACTTAGAAAAGTCAATGGATAAGCACAAAATATATATTCGATCACAACACCACTTCCATTTACTCTTGAATTTCTCTTTGGATCTCCTTCTCCCTCCCTCCCCCTCTCTCTCCCTTGGTTCTTGGTTGAAAATCACGTCTCATCTCCTCCATTTTTTAGGCTTTAGTTTTGTCATCCATGAGTAAGAAGAATGTGTTGTCCAATGCTTTAATCAACCATCTTGGTCTCTGATCACATTAGAGAGGTGATGGTTTAGACATTCACAACATCCAAGGAACGAAGACCATCAATGTAAAAAAGGGTATTGTTTTCATCCTATCCATTTTATGTTTTATGTTACTAAAATTTTGTAGAATGAGATCCTTAGTGCTTAATGATGGTTCAAAGTTATGTTTTGCTTTCGTTTCTATTATGTGAAAAATCATCATAAATCAAAACCTATGTCTTGACAAGATACCTCACAATTCAGGAAGACTGCAGACTTTACTGGGATGGTACCTTTCATCGTGAAGTTTATGTCGAGACCAATTACCTTAACGTGTTGAATTTCTTTCTCCTTATTTTGGGAGTTATTTATTTACCTTGACTTTTTGGATTTATTCCTTCCATCTTGGGAGTTATTTAGTCATCTTGATGTGTTGGATTAATTCCTTCCATCTTGGGCGTTTACCTAAATACCTTAATAGAGTGGAATTGTCCTCTCTATTTTGGGTGCTTTTCCGAAGAGGATAGTAAGTTTTTATTGATTTTTATTATATATTGCTCAGTAACTATATCTTGATGCATGAATTTGATTTAGATGACATGTGTAAATTGTTTTAAAATCTTAACTAGTCTAAAACCCATGTAACTCATGAGATAATTTGTATTCCATATTTTTGTTTAAAATGCCATATATCTCAAGTTCGGAAACAAGGATCTGGAAATGAAAAATGACTAGAGTTGGATTTTATAAGCCAAAGAAGTGGGACATATCATTTGGTAACTTTTATGGTTTTTTTATATTCAAATTGTCACCCCAAAGGTTATGTATTCATTTAAAGTAAGGTTTTTTTATTAGACCATATTTTTACAAATTCATGAAAAAATGTCATGAAGTATGTAACAAAAATAGAATTTGATGTTTTTAAAGTTTGGGGTGTCTCACATATTTTGTTTCTCTCTATTAATGCTCAATCACATGACATGACATAGTCAGATATACATGCTATTTATCCTTTTGATATTGACAGTAATGACTCTGGATCTAATGATCCAAATCATGATACACCCACAATATTATACATTGCTCATGTTCCACCTTCTCATACATATGTTATGAAAATGAATCTTCCACCACCTCGTAACTTCACTCGTAATCATATGTCTACCAAGATCCTATAGTTTGCTTATTCATATTATTTGCCTTTGTATGCTTCCTTTATTTCCAATATACAAAATCTATCAGAACCTGAGTCCTATATAGAGAAGTTCTTTTCTGATCTAATTTGGTAGAATGTTATGGTTAAAGAGCTTACGACTCTTCCCCATAACTATACATCAGATCTTATTCCACTCTTACCCAAAAAGCATATGAATTCTTATTATTGGATATATATAAGATTACAACCAAGTATGGCAAGTTACTTGAATGGCTCAGCCCAAATGTGTTGAGAAAGGGTACTCACATTGTTGCCCTTAACAAGAGTCTTGCTATAGATCTTATGCTTGGACCTCTCACTAGTTCTTATGATAATTTCAACTTAAATTTTCAATAAATATTGTGGAGAAAAAATTGATGCAATTATTAAACCGTCTCCAAACTGTGGAAAATGGAAAGGAATTAGATTTCTTATCTAATTCTAGTTATTGTCTTTCTGAATGCTGATGTGGAGAAGAGGAAACATTCGAATCTTAAATGGAAGGAGCGGTTTCAGTTGGAAATTCCCATTATGATGAAATGGAATTTGTGCATCCTTTATTCCACACAAACATGATTCAAAAGTGTCATGTTTTAATCAATGCAAAGACAAGGATCATAAGAAACAAAATTGCCTAAGTACATGAAATATCTTAGAGATGGTAAAGTCAAGTGTCAAGTACGTAAATAATTGAACTCCATAATACTCCTAATTCATGGATCCTTGATGCGTGATGTGGCAATCACATTTCTACGTCACTGAAGGATCTAAAAGAACAAAATAATTTTTAAGCATCAATATCTAAATCTAATCATTAGAATGGACAAGTGTTGTATGTCTCGGTGATTGGATTTCAAAACTTATCCTTAGTAATGGAGTTAGGATATATATATATATATATATATATATATATATATATATATGTTATTACTCTTTGAAGATGTCTAGAAACCAAATTTAATTTTATGTGTTGTATAAAATGAGTATTAATTTCATTTAATAATGGAAAGGTAATAATCTAGTTTATAAAGATGGTTGCTTTATGTTTAAAACATCATCTTGCAATTAGAATTCATGAAATTGTAGTTTGTGTTTCTAATAATAGTAAGGTTAAATTTAATATTGATTCCTCTAATAGTTTAGATAAGGACGTGTTTGTGGCATAATAGTGTTGACCATAGAAATAAGAATCACATTTCCAAGATCCAATTGGACTGGAGTTAGAATCATTCAACTTTTTGTTGGATGATGTATGCAAATCTTGTTTGTTGGAAATATGACTAAGTATCCATTCACATGAAAATGTGAAGAAGATGAAAGATTGTTGGATCTTGTACATACTAATGTGTGTTGACTCTTCAGATGC